>NC_067486.1:16131476-16731476 GCF_947179515.1 Apodemus sylvaticus | reverse complement strand
TATTATATACAATATTATATTGTCAAATACAATATAATTTAGTAAAGCACAATCTACACCATCATGTGTGATCTGCATATTCATGAAACCCATGGCTTGAAATCACTGACTCAGGCTTTGTTTCATGGTCCCTAAAACTACAATTTCAGTTCTAGACATTTAACTCCTATTTTGTTATGAATACCTTAGTTTTCATTTCATTTGCATACTAAAATTGAATGTTTATCTAATTCTTTTAGAGCAGTATTCTTAAGTAACATATTTATTGGACAGAATATTCCTTGCCTTAGAAGTGATTAATATAAAGGGACTGGACAGATTGATTTAAAGTTGGATTGTTTCATTTTCTTCTAAGGACAAGAGTTCTCATCCTGCCAGCCATCTTCCCGTCTAGAGCCAAGGGAAATTGGATTCCTCTGTCTCCCAAGATCAACTGCAATCACTTCAACAAATCCCAACACACACACACATACACACACACACACACACTAATAATACTAAATAATTTAATAATAATAAATCATATTAATAGCTACTTTCAAACACATAAGGAAAGAATTTATGAGTCTTAGATGATAGCATTAACTTATTAGTGTGATCATACATGTTTTTTACTTCACGAATAAAGAAACATGTTATTAAAATAACAATACTTGTTTCTTTTTTATTACCTTTTTGAATTGTTCAATAATAGTTGTCTTAAGAGTTTAAACTATGTAGATTTCCAAATTATGATGCATTAATATGAGAATAACATTTAAAAATCTATTATAATTTAAATGCTTACCTTTATACACAACGTTTTATAAATCTTTGCCTATTCAGAGTTGATTGTGTAATAATCCAAAAGCTTAATATCAAGTAAAATATCATATTAAAATGCTTAAAATATATTGTGCATTGAAGTGTAATCATAATATGTTTTGTTGTATACGATTACCTAGTCTTCCACAGTACTACCACTGTACTTCCACAGTAACAAACCTACTAATGAAAGAAGAGACTCTAATATTTTTGTGGTAAATACCTCTGGATTTCATTGGAATTTCATCAAAATTTGAAACACTTTAATCAATTATTCGTCCAAATTCTGTATTATGAATGTGATTATATAAAGAAAGGGTATGTATTTTAGGAATCTATAAAGATGATTACAGCTTATAAGAATTCTAAACATGAACAAACACATCTTAAACTACCCTCTTAATAAAAGATGTTCATAGAAATCTATATAGAAAATTAACAATTCAAAACAATAGAAATAAAATAGAGATTATTCTAATTTTAAGTTGCAAGTAACATATTAAAGTAGAATATAGTAAATGGTACACATTGTAAACAAAAGTATAATTAAGCTTGCATTCTTCTTCAATTAGTCTGAATATAATAAATGAACTCATGATGTTCATTGATATTATTTTTATCTTGAAGTGGTAGAATATCTCACTTAACAGCAGATTGTCATTTGCTTTAAAGATATGAAAGGAAATGCTTAAAAGAATCATTTGTTAAGAAGATATTAAATGTAATTTTATTTAATTAATTATGATACAGCCTGCTGAATCAGTAAGGACCTCTTAAATTGAAGTAAATAACTGAAAAACATTAGGGTGTTCTGTGTAAGTACTGGCAAGTTCAAGAGAGCATTGAAAACAACAGAAATTTCCCTCAACAACAGAAATTTGCCTCTCTTGTTTCTGAAACATGTGCTGTTCTAATGATAACCCCACTTAACAATCTTACCGTTCTCTTCAAGCAACATCCTAAATTGATAAATGCTTATGCTGAGAATCATGCCCATGATCATGTGGACAACAGCCTGTTAAGGAAAAGAAATGTAAAATAATACAAAACAAAACCCTCTTCTCGATAATTAGTATGTAATGATTATCACTCACAATTATATTCGACAGTTTAGCTCTCATCTGTAGAAGTTTAAAATAGTCTAGTCAAAGCAAAGACAATAATACCTAAAAATACGCACATATCATCAGATAATAATGGGAACTATACAATTTAATCCACTATACATAAGACACACTTTTGGTGTGGGTAAACAGCAATATTATATATTATATATATTTTCATTTGTATATCATTTTTCATTTGTATATCATTGAATTTTCCTTTCCTGGAGGACATTTGTAAATAAGACTAACATTTATTTAGTCTTATGATGTATTAGTTATCTTCATGTCCTGTATTTACTATCTTAGAGATTAATATATATATATATATATATATATATATATATATATATATATATATATATATATATATATAATGCATTTTGGTCAGTCCAAACACAGAAAGTTCCTGTGTCCTTGAGATGCATATACACGGTATATTTTGGGGAGACAATTATGTTTATTAGGAATAGTTTATTTCTTTTTGACCTGGACTGTTTCATATACCATGTATCCAGTGCTACCCAATATCAATGATTCCTTTAAGAGTACACAAAACTTATGGTATACTTGGATTCAGTATCAATAAATCCCAAATATTATCTACAGGAACAAAAACCTGAAAATGAATCTGGAACCTCCTGTCACCATGAATGGCTTTTACGATCATTCAGTCTTGGTCACACTATCAGCAAAATGGTGACTGTTCATTAGTGGTTCCATTCTACATAAAAAATGTACTGTAGGAACACCCTATACCTTCCAGACTGGTAATCCATCTTCAGTCTTTTGGTGAACATCCTGGGTATATTTTGAAGCAGTGTGTCCAACCTATACATTGCAGGCCACATGAATCTCAGGTTATCTCAGAATATCCTTTCTATATTTTTAGATGTCAAGGTCTTATCACAATATCTAAACATTTGAAACCACTAAAAGCCATCCAAATATTCACAATTACATTTATTTGACTTTGTTTGAATTTTTCCCTGGGGAGTCTTGTCCAAAACTAATCTTTCACATCTATATGTAGGTAATCCTGACTGTTACCTTTCTCTGCTTCCTTATTGTCATTTATCCAGAGTGTGCTAGTGTCTTAGTAACCCTATCAAGATGCCATTGGATTGTACTGATCTATCTAAAAATCCATTCCATTAAGATCATAGCCCTACCATAGGACTCAGAAAAAGCATGAATATCTGATATCAGTCCTTATGTTTTAACATATCCTCATGAATTCACATATTTTTGTAATTCTTCTGTGGCCTCAGTCCAGGGGAAAGAGTAACATGAAACATATTGTTTCTCATACTTAATTGTCTCAATTACTCTCTATTCTTAAACACAGGCCCATGATTCTCATAGAAAACAAGACAGTGGTAACAAAATATCTTAAAGAATTCTCAGTAACAGTTGCATGGGAACTAAATTTCTCACTTTTGTCTCAAGTTAGTTACATGGGATGAGTGAGGCATTACTCATTTTCTCCACTTCCACAGAAAATTAGTCTGAATCTATTGATCTCATAAGAGCTGGCTTTGAGAGGCACAATTATTTTTTTTAAATCCTTTTGCAATTCAAGCAGTTTAAATGCTGAATATTTTCTTATTATCATAAGTTTCTGTTCTAGACTATTTATTAAGCACCCTTCTGAATGGATAACTGTGGTCTATGTTTTCCTCAGTAATAAAGGTCTTAACTGAAAAAAAAATGTTTTCTACAATGTTCACTTTCTCCTCAATTTTCTCCTTCTCCTTCATAATCTGATGCTTGAATGAGCCAAATGATTGGATCTCAAGAAGGAGTCCTTGGTGGAGGATGGATTTTGTCTCTTTTGCATACTTAAACCTGTACAAAGGGCAGGAGATGATCTCCTCATCTCCCATATTGTATTGTTTGTCTACCAAATATGAGAGTAATTTAGCAGAGAGCATCTGTATGCCTGTTTTCATCACAGTTACTTTCTTACACAGCATTTCTCTTCTGGGAAGACAAAAGCTGAATCTCAGCTACCCCTACTATTATCCATATTGAAGGCTGTATAATGGACTTCCCAGCTTGCTTACCATCTTGTTCCTTACATGGATTACAGCACGTTCTTTAGCTTATCAGTCTGTTTGTGGCATTCTTATATCCATTCCATCAACCATCAAGAAGGAATACCATAAAATGTCAAGAGGATGTATGTGTGAACTCTAAGATGCATGTCAAGTACATGTTTCTCTCTGATAGTTTTCTCTTTTATTACATGTGTTATCAATATAAAAACCACTATCATAAGGAAGCATAGCTTATAGTATACATGGGGGAAAGTAGCCATATTGGTATTGTCCAGGAGATTCTACTCTTAAATGGACCAATGATCAGACTAGGGGAATGCCGGAGGGGAGCGAGAGGGAGGTGGTAGTGGGTAGGTGAGTGAGTAGGCAGTCTCATAGTATCAGAAGGGGATGGAATGGGGGTTTCTGTAGAAGATACCTGGAAAGGGGATAACATTTGAAATATAAATAAATAAAATATCCAAGAAAATAAAAAAAAAATGAAAGAAAGAATCCACTGAGTCATTATTGGGTCTTTTGGTTCCTGACTAGGTTTCAAGTGTGTCACATGATTTTTACAATGGAGATGCTAATAAATGTGCATTTACTTCTGATTGTGTAGAAATAAATCAAAGAAAAAATTTTACCCAAGACTCATGGGTAACCAGTGATTGAACCAGTGATTTATTTTGGGGAGTAACTTAGGAGTGTAAGTAAAAGATTTCTTAGAGAAGAATGCATTATCTAAGGTAGCTGAGTCATCAAAATTTTTCTGAAAACTCATGAACTCTGTACCCCTGTAATTTCCTGAAAAAAACTGCATGTATCTTTTCTGCTTGTAGTCTTGTTGTTCTACCAATTGTTAATATTTATATAAATATGAGAATTGGCCTTTAGAATCTTATAAACTTCAGGAATTTTCTTAGTTATTAAGTATTATTTACTTCCCAAGTCTTTGCACCATCTGTCTTTCCTCCAGAGGGAATGTTTCATTCCAAGAAGCAGCTATTCAACACCTCTCATAAAAATTAGAACATGTAAAATTGTGTACTCAGAAATTTCCCAAGAGTCTTACTCTATCAGTAACTGATTTCAACATATTCGTTTTAAATGCCCTTTACTCGCTATTGCAAATAGAAAGGACGAATATCCCATTCATCTCTAAATTTGCTGTTGGGTTGGACAAAACTGATGTGGAATAAGAATACAGAAATGTTAAGAGACAAGGAGAGGAAAAGAAAAAATAAAAACCAAAGCACGTGCAAGACAAGGAGGAGGAGTAGAGAGAGGAGGCATGGTAGCAGGATGGGCCAAAGAGGAAGAAATGGAGAACTCGTATACATAAAGCCAGTAGCAGTTCTATAGATATTAATGCAGGTTAGTTATATGCCTTGTACTTAAGACTATAATTTCAGGCAGGTCTGAAGAGGGAAAGAATAAAGAGAAATTATGGCACTGGAGGCATTTGGGCTTTAGGTTTGTAATAAGAATTATTAAAGGCCACAATTTTACAAAACTGTACCACTGACAGGTTTGCAGTTTCAAATTCCAATTAAATAAATTCTATGATTTTCTTTTTCTTTGGTTGAGTCTTAAGATATACGAAGGTGGTTTCAAATTATTTTTACGTCGTTTAAAACCACTTTATTCAATCTTAGACCCTAAAACAGGTGAAATTAGAAACTACATCACTAGGAAAGAAGACTAAGTCATAAAATAGTTCAGTTGCAAACCCCCAGTCATAACTGCCTGCTAAAATATCTAATGGCTTCTGTACTCTCAATCTTAAGAAAATTTTACAGGAAGTACACTGGTAAAGAGCAATTCAGTTGACAACAAATTAATGAAAACAATCTGTCAAATGGTTCAAGTGTTCTTTATATGAGGGTTTTTCATGGAAGAACACTTTTCAGTCAATAGAAAATATTTAAGTATGTTTGTAAGTAGTTCTATAAGCTGTCACTAACATGTTTAAATGTTTTATAGACAACTATACCTAGAATAATATTTTAATGACATTTTTAATTACTACTTTGATTAATAAGTGATTTCCGATCATTTCTATGGAAATGAATGTTCTAAGCATTAAAACTTCTTTGCAAGAATGTTGAAAAATGTAGAACTTCACAACACTTGCAATTATTATTAGAATGTATATTATCACGATTATTGCTATTATTTTTACTGTATATTTTAATGTCAATGTGCTACTGGTTAGAATTACCTGAATCATCTTTCACCTTTGACTCTTTCAGTGTGCCTTCCCCTTTTCCACAACAATATGTGAGCCTTGGCAAGAAAGGACATTAGATTTGCGCTTAAGGTGGAGTATCCTGTGTTCATGAATTCTCTAACATTAACCAGTTGTATGACTTTGTGGAAAGCAGTATCTGCCAAAACAGCAAGTCTCTCTGATGAATGATAATATATAAGAGATGCTTGGTAATAGCCCTTAGGTCTGAGGGGAGAGTTAATCTTAAAAGCAGTTTCAATTTATTGCTAATAAAGTCAAAGTTACTGGAGGAGAATCTAAAACATTTAATTTACTAAAACACCATGATCTCTAAGAGCAGTCTATAAATATTTGTATTATATGAAAAGATAAATCTAGTCTTTACCCCCCCATCCCAGAAACTTCCTTTTGTAACAGATGAATAACAGTACCAAAACCCACAACCAATCAAAATGCAGAATTGTGGAGCACAATTCAAAAGAATGCATCTGCACTATAATTCAGACACACAGATAAATGTAGAATGTAGGTAGAAAAACTGTAAGAGCCAAAGGATTAGGGAGTTTGTTATGGGATTGTGTCTCACAGTAATGTCCAAAGATACACTCATAATAAATCACCAACATGATTTCCCATACATTTACCCTGATAACACCCATGGATACAGAAATGAGGCCAGTTAAAAACAAAATCTGGTCCAATGAAATAGAAGAATAAATGATACATAAAAATGCTATGTGTTTACAGCCACTATTTATTTAATTTGTTTGTTTGTTTGTTTATGTCAAAGGTGTTAAGAACTTTCATTTAGACAAGGGATAGTCTTTATAACTTTTTTTTTTTTGAGAGAAATAGGATTTAGTGAAGTAGAATGAAATTAGATGCATATTTATTGTCTGTGCCCTGGACAGCTCTCAGACCAACCCTACCTGCTCTTGGGGGGGAGGGTTGGGCCAAGTTGACACAGAGTCAAGAACAGACTCTGGGGGCAGGTGTGAATGCTACAGCAAGCTCACCTGAGCTTGGCTGCAAGCTCTTTAATACCCTCCACCCATTCACACATTGGACCCAGGAAAGCTTCTCTTTGCCGGGCTATAGTGGCATACACCTCTAATCCCAGCACTTGGGAGGCAGAGGCAGGCAGATTTCTGAGTTCGAGGCCAGCCTGGTCTACAGAGTGAGTTCCAGGACAGCCAGGTCTACACAGAGAAACCCTGTCTCGAAAAACCAAAACAGACAGTTAAAAGAAGAGAAGAGAAAGCACCTCCTATAAACAGCAGTTCCTAATTGCCTGGCATTATTTGCACCAGCAAGGCTTGCTCTCTCAGGCAGTCCTCAATTAGGTCCTCCTGCAGGAGATGCTTCTGTAGCTGCACAGCCCCCAGCATTTACAGAGGCAGCCCTGCTGTTCCTTCTACACATATTGCTCTTCCTGGATACTAAACTCAAAATGCGAGCCCTGAAACATTAAAATTGATCAGCAAAACTGTGAGGAGAATGCTTCAAGGCATTGTGGACACAGTGAGCCTGAAGAGGTAGCAAGTATGATGGAGCACAAGGGAAGAATTGAACTGGAAGTCAATTACGTCCTCACCTTTCTGCATAGCCAAGTGGGGACCATTGGGGTAGAAAGAAGGTTTACAGAATGGGGCAAAAGCAATTTATAATTACACACCACACAGAAACATATAAAGCTGTTTTTACAAATATCCCCAAATCAACCCATCTAACTAATACATGGACTAATGAACTGAATACATGGTTTTCAAAGAAGCAAATAAAAACAGGCAATAAATATTTGAAAAATTCTTACCTTTCTTAACACTTAGGGAAATGTATACCATTTGCCTGCTTCATTTTTTTTTCCATTTCAGTTGTTTTGGGAGATGCTGTAAATTAGCAAGTACTGCTAAGATTGAATGAAGTAGACCTTTGAGATAATCACTCTTGTTCTGTAAGCAGAAGAATTAAAACAAAAAACAAAAAACCCCATCTATTTTGGATGACGCGTCAGTCTTGCCTCATGCCCGCTGCAATGGAGGTAGACTTAGGCTGAAGCCATAGACGTACATTATGTGTCTCACCCGCCCCCCAAAATAATTTTTATTTGAAGTGATTATATTATTCCTTTTCTCCTAGCAAAAAGGACTGAAATGCACCTCTAAGTAACAAGAATGTGAACATGTGGCCTCTAGCCCTTCGATCGTCAGCATAGTGTATTGTTTTTAACTTACTATTGATTCCTTTCACATCATGCACCGGAAACCCACTCATCTCCCCATTCCTCCATATCTGCCCTCCACTGCTATAACCAAACACCCCTACAAAGAAAACATAAACCAAAATCAAAAATGAGAAAAACGTAACATAAAGAAAAAAAAAAAAAGCTGGGTGGTGGTGGTGCACGCCTGTAATCCCAGCACTCTGGGAGGCAGAGGCAGGCAGATTTCTAAGTTCGAGGCCAGCCTGGTCTACAGAGTGAGTTCCAGGACAGCAAGGGCTACACAGAGAAACCCTGTCTTGAAAAACCAAAAAAATCCATCCAGCGATGTACACTGTGGTGTGTCACGGTGTGTCACACAATATACCCTTTTGCCGAAACAGCTTTACTTACAAATGTCCATTGTCACGAGTCACTGGTGTGGTAATGAGGCCCCTGGCTTCTGTTACACTATCAGTACTGCATCTCACCAACTAAAACTCCTCTCCCCGAAGTTGTTGCCCAGTGTCATGGAGAGGCCTCAGCTTTGGGTCTGCACGACCTGCCCCTTCATGACCCTGAGCAGTTCATAGATGGGGTAAATGTTGGGGGTAGGCTAGCTCGAGGCCATGCATCCAGGCCTGGGCAATCTCTGTGTTGTTCAGCCTGACAGGTTTCCTCCACCTGCGCCACCAGCACCAGCTCTCCCACTGTTGGACAGGGAGAGGGGCCAGCTCCCCTCCCTGTTTGTTTGTGTCAACTGGCAAGAAGCAGAACTGGATATTCTAGGATCATGCCACGGGGCCCTGCTCTCCAGAACTCGCGGAAGGCTCATCCATACCCATGCCATCATGGCCAGTTCTACTGTGCTACCCAGGTGAGATGCTGGAGCCAGCAAGGAGCAGGGTCAGCTCTCTTTCTCGAGTCCGACGAGGTCAGCTTTCCCACGTGTTCCAGTCAAGGGGTGGGGTTTCAGTTCACCTGCCTGACACAGCATTTCTTCACTGCAAGGGCAGGGCCAGCTCTCCAGCTTTCAGAACCTATCATGCTGTCAGGGTCAGCAATCCCATGCTGCCCAGGCAAGAGGAAGGGCAGGCTCTCCTGAATGTTGCAATGGTTGAGCAGCAGCGTCAATTTTATGGAGTTCTTGGCCATTAAGATGACTCTAGGAGGCGACCCAAACCATAGACTTTGACATGGCCTTTGGCGTTCACATGTGCCACAGACATTGATTAACACAGAACTCATGCTCCCGCAGAGCCATGGAGCCAGACACAGCCCACGTCCTCACCACCGCCTCAGGTGACAGAGCAGGCTAGGCACATCAGACTGTTAGTTGGTACGTTCTCATCTCTGCCTTTCGTCTCCAGTTCATCGTCTTCACAGTGCACAAAGCATTCAAATTCTCGTTCTCTCCCATCTTTCTATCACATATTTGCTTATCTGTAGTAGCACTTGTGGGTATCTCCTGTTGATCTCTGCACGTGGCAGCAGGTGTGCCTTTGGGTGCATTAAGCCTGTCTCCCTACATAGTCTATTCTTGATAGTTATAACTTCATGATATGAACATCTACCATAGGTTCGATAATGTGACATTGGCTATAAGTTTCCATCATATGAATCTAGGAAAACATTTAAACCATGCCAGAATATGTTCATGGTTTCTGGACCTGAATTATGTTTTCTGGATGCTGGGGTTTGGATACCTACAAAGTAAAGAAAATTAATACTATGAAATTTTTGGTTATTTAAAAGCTGTGTTATTTAAAGTATTTGATTGATTTCTGTAGTATTTTTCTAATTTTTCAGAACTCTTACAAGGTTGATCTCAGAGTGTGTGGGAAGTTTTTAATATTGGACAAGGAAGGCCTACAAATTCTCATCCACTATTCTGATATATCTAAACAAAGTCTGAGAACTTTCTAGTCACTGTTCTTCATAAGGAAATCCCAAGCAATATTGTTTGCACAACAAAAATATTGACCCCCAAAATGGAATGTCGAAACACACAAAAAAATGATTGACTTTGAATTTTACAAATAAATTAAATTTAATGATACTAGTGATGCAGAGAATTAAACTTAGCAGGTTGTTCATACTCTAGAGAATTTCTCACATTATTTCTTTTAAATTTCAACATCTGTGTCAGGTACATAAGAAAGTTACTTTTAGCACTCTGTTATAGAAAAGGATATTTGGATTTAGAGACAAAAAGCAATCTACATAACCCCAAATTGATGAGAACAAATTTGAACACGTACACTGCCTGATTTCTACTTGTCAGGACATTTTCCAGCCGCCTTCTCTAACTGGCTCTGTCTCGTTCAATTTATAAACTTAAATATGTAGTCCAACTTTTCTGACAGTTCTTATAGAGTAGGTATAGGTTGTATCCAAGGGCCATAGTCATTTTTATATAACCTTCTCTGTATTCCTAGGTACTCATTTATCTTAGGAAACTTGAACACTGGTTACATGCTGTTGTAGATAGCCCTGGGCTTGTATTTTGATGTTAATTCATTCCTCAGAGGGGCTGCAGATGAGGAGTTGCCTTGTGAACCTTCTCCCCACCTTAACTTTTCAAATAAAGGCTTGAGCCAATGATTGGGCAGGAGGAAGTGGGAGGAACTGACAGTTTGGGGGAGGAGAAAAGGGTCTCTGGGAAAGAGGCGGAGCTAGGAGGGATCAATGGATCGGCCACATAGAGGGAAGCTTGTGGCCTGGAGAAGACACAAGATATATGGGATATTATAGATGGGAATAGAGTTGTGTAGTGGGAGATCTACCCAATGTGGGCTTACAGCTTGTATTGTTAACTGATTGAGTTGAGATTTCTTTTTACTGGGTAATTGGGTTGGAAAAATATAGCAACTATGTGTAGCTTAAATTAAGTTCTGGTTTTTGTTGTTGTTTTGTTTGGTGTGTGTGTGTGTGTGTGTGTGTGTGTGTGTGTGTGTGTGTGTGTGTGTGTGTATTCAAAGTCAATTACTATATATTCCTCCAGATTCCTGCTCAATAGCGTAAAAGTAAGCTCTAAGATTTGGATCAGAGCCAGGTATGGAAGTAACTAACACAGCAGTCTACACTGGCCTTACAAAAAGGAGGAAGAAGTTGTAATTTGACCAAAACTAAAAAAATAAAAGATTCCATCAAACAATATTGATGGATCATAAAATATGTTCACAGCTCTGTACAATTAAGAGTAAATATTTCTAAATGCAAAATTTTCATTTTCATCTCTATTGTACAGCTGAAATACATCACATATTTGGAAATAACCTTAATCACTGCCATTTTTGGGATTCTTATTTTATTTGAAGTTGTTTGACTTAAGAAACCCATTTGGATTTCACTGCTCTGCTTCTAGACAATGCACCAACAGGACTTTTCATTGACTGTCTCTAACCAAGAACTTTGGCTTGTGAGCCTGACTAGCAAGTGAGCCGGTACCAACTTCTGCTTGCCTTGTCACTGGTGGATTTAATGACGCATGTTTTGCTGTGTAGATTTACATGGATACTGGGGATCTGAACTCAGTTATCTCATACTTGTGTATCAAGTATTTTACTGACAAACTCAATTTTCCAGCCCTATACTATTTTGGGATTAGAAATGTATTTTTCATACATACCTCCACTTTTTATTAGTTCATATAATATACTATACACTCATTTTATTATTTTTATATTTAGAAAATTTATCCATGTATATAATACGTTTGGATCAGATCCACTCCCAATTCATCCCCTAAGAAATATTTTCTAAAATACTTTTCAATTACATGTCTTTACTATTTTAAATTTGACATCTTCAGGAAACATAAACGTAGTTAGTGCAACATTTCTCTATAAATTCAGTATTCCTCTTTTTCATTTTGCTTAGCTTTATTACTAATGTTCTTAATCAGTTATTCAACTAAAATCCTAAATTATTTTCTACACTCCAAATACTAAATGGAATTATTGTTGATTAAACCAAAGCCTACCAGTAAATGGATTCACTGATTAAAATGAAACATAATAATGTTCTTGCATTATGTGAAATAAATTTTCAGAAGTATTTGGTTTTACTTACTAAAGTTCAAACAAACCGAATCACAAGGTATTAATGAGAATGCGTAAAATTTGATTTCTGAGTTCACACTTGAATAGCTGGAAAGTCATTTTCAGAGGTTTCAGTAAGCATGTATATTATTGTGGATCCTAAAGCCCATTCATTTAAAAGTGTTTTAAGCTAAGTAGGTATAAATAATTTAAAAGACACAACAGCCATCCACAGGCACTCTGCCTGAATGTTTGGAACCATTCTTAAGCGATTCTTGTTGAAGCCCCATTATGATGTTTCGAATTGGCAATGGAAAGCGGTTAAATGGAAACAATAAGACTTTACAAGAGTGAAGCATTTATGAAACCATATAACTGCCAAAGAACATTTTAAAGCACCTTAAATGGGCTCATTAATGAATAATTTAAAACCTTGCTGTAGTTAGCTACTCCATGTTAAATGACCTTTGCCCCTTGGGCTTCTGATCCAGACAAGTTCAGCCTTAAACAATGTAAGTGGTATTTAGAATTCAAATGCTCATCCTAATACATCCATTTTAAAACCTGATTGATGATTGCATTTATTTTCTGTCTCTATAGATTTCTTTATGTCCTTTCCTAGAGAAAGAATCACAAAATGAATATGAAAACTAAAAAAAGAAATAAATCATGAGTGATCCTTGCTAACATGCATTCTGCTGCATACTTTAGCAGAAGTGGTCTCAGGGTGGCCGATGGTTGGTTTGCTTCTTCTTGCCACACGCACTTGTTAGCCTTTCCTCTTGATCATGTGTTCTCTAGATTTTCTAACTTTTTTCTGTTATTGAAATGACAGGTTAATCTTAGGCAATAAATTTCGGTTATACTTTTGCCTTCCAGTCCTGCGGCCAGGTCCTCCTTACCTTCTTCCCAGATATCTCAAGAAGGCAAAATAGAATAGATTTTGCTGGTGGACTAGAGGCAGGTTGGGAAGGGAGGGAGAGACAGAGGGAGAAATGGCTGCAATTCATGTGACATGAGTTAACTGTGGACATCTATTGCAGTGAACACTTCCTGGAACCTATGAGGACGACATTATCAAGGACTGCTATTAATGGAGGATATAGAGCCTGAACCATCCATCTTCAAGGATTCTAGCAGTGGGACTGGGACACCAACCCAGAATCAAAATATTTGATCATAAACCCTGTCCTTCCTGCAAGCATTTGGTGATGGCTCAGAACTTGTGGGAGTGCCCAACCAATGACTGGTTTAACACTACCTGGATGGCCAAGACCTGAGACTGAATGTCCCAGAGACCTAGAGCAAAATGACACAGGACTAGGAAAACAAACAAACAAACGAACATTCAGTTAATAAAATAATTCCTAATGATATCCTTCTGTACTCATAGATCATTGCCTAGTCCAATTCTCATCAGAGAGAGCTGATATGAGGAGACACAGAGACTCATAGCCAAATATTAGGTGGAGTTTAGCAAACCTTGGCAGAAAGGGAAGAACTGTAAAAACCAGAGGGGATGAGGATTCCAGGACAACATGGACTACAGAATCAACTAAGCATGTCTCATAGGTGTTCACAGAGGTTGAAGCAGCAATCACAGGGCCTGCATGGGTCTGCACTAGGTGTATAAGTAATATTTATTTAACTTGGGTTTTTTTGTGGGACTCCTAGAAGGGCCAGTAGCAGTATTTTTGACTCTAGGAACTCCTTTCTTTCTACCTGCTTGCCTCATCCAGCCTTGATACGGAGGTTTGTACCTATGTTTATTGCATATTGTTATGGAATTTTTCATTTGATGTCCGTGGAAGGCCTGCTCTTTGGAGAACGGAAACTGAGGATAGTGATTCTGTGGGACAGAAGAGGTGGGGGGGGGTGTGGAAAGCTGGGAGGAGTGCAGGGAGGAAAGACCTCTGTGAGGATGTATTGTGTGAGAGAAGAAGAAACAAAATAAAAGAACAATAGAATGAAATAAAATAAAATATCACAAAACAGATTGGAATAGAACAAATCAAATGAGCAGAAGGCACAGGAAATCCCCTAAAAATATAAGACCAGGAGGTGTAATATATGTGCAAAGTGCTGTGGGTATCAAAAAATGCCCTGGCTCAAAATTATGAGACAAAATACCTATAATGATAACTTTCCTGAGGAACCACCATACTGATTTCCATACCAGCTGTACAACTTTGTACTCCCCTTAGCAATGGGAGAATGTTCCTACTACGTCACACCCTTGACTGCAAGTGATATCATTTATTTTCTTGACTGTGGCCAGTGTAATGAGTGTGATCTGGAATCTCAAAGGAGATTTGATTTGCATTACCCTGGTGATTCAAAATTATTGAAGCTTTTTAAAGCGTTTTCAGAGGCATTCGAGTTTTCTTTATTGAAAATTCACTGTTTGGTTCTGGACACTCTGAGATCGCAAGCTTTCTCTTGCTTATGTTGTTGAAACCTAGAATTAATCCAAGGTGGTCACATTAAACTAGATAGTGCTATTTAAATTTTGAGACCTGCTTGAGCTGTTGTAGTATTTCTTTTATGAACTTGGGTGCCCTTCTGTTTTGTCCATAGATGTTAAGAACTGAAATAGCCTCTTGGTAGATGTTTCCCTTGATGAGTATATAGTTTGTGAGTTATATTTTTATTTGAAGTCTATTCTGTTAGATAGTAAAATGGTTTCATCAACTTAATTTTTAGGTACAATTACTTGAAATATCCTTTTACATTATTTTACACTAAGGTGATGTCTATTCTTGAGGTTAAGGTGAATTTCTTGGATGCTGAAGAATGGGTCTTGTTTTTCATATTTGGTTTCTTTGTGTCTTTGTATTGGTGAGGTAAGATATTGATCTGTTGATCTTGGCATTACTAATGATAAATTGTTTATTCTTCTCATTTTATTGTTGGGGTATGAGTTATCTGCCTGTTTTGTTTTGTTGATTTGATATTATTTATTCCTTGTGTTTTCTTGGGATTGGTTAGTTAAACCTTCTTCAGGTTAAATTTTTCTTTTGGAGCATTTGTTGCTCTGTATTTTTAGATGGATATGATATGGATTTGATTTTATCATGGAATGGCTTTCTTCTTCTGATGTGATTGAAATTTTGGTTAACTGTAGTTGTTTGGGCCAGCAAGCTTGGTCTCTTAGAGTTTGTTGAACACCTGACCAAACCCTGCCAATTTTTAGAATCCCCGCTGAAAATTCAGGTGTTATTCAAATTAATCTCCTTTTATATGTTATTTGGTATTTTACCTGTGACGTTTACTAATTTTTGTACATATAGACTTTGACTATTAGGTTTTGACTGGAAGTTCTTTTCTATTACAGTCTATTTGGTGTTCCATATTCATGTACTGCCTTTAGAGGCATCTAAAGGTAGCATCTAAGTTTGTAATTCTAGGGGGATATTCTTGAGAAATTTCCTTCTAAGATTTCATTTAAAACACTTTCTGTGCCTTTGGCCTGGGTTTCTTTTCCTTCTTCCATTCCTATTACTTGTATCTTTTCTTTTTTTCAGGGTCCCAAGTTTCACAGATGTTCTGGCTCTAGAGTGGGTTTTAAATTTAATATTTTCTTTGAATAAATTATCCAGTTCTTCTATTGTATCTTCAATGCCTGAGATTTTCTTTTCAATCTGTTTTACTCTCTTATTGACACTTACCTCTGAGCTTCCTGTTTGAGTTCATATATTAGTTTATTTATTTTCTTGTTCTGGTTAATCATTATTTTTCCATTTTTAAGTCTTAAACTGCTTTACTCACTTCCATCTGCTCTGTGTTTTCATAGATTTCTTTAAGGAATTTATTCATTTATCCTTTAAAGACCTTGAATATAACCACGAAGTCTATTTTGAAGTTCTATTCTTGTGCTTTATCCCACTGCATTTCTCAAGGCCTAAAGGTGTAGGATGGCTAGGTTGTTGTCATGGAGACATATTGTCCTGGCTGATATTGTGTTTTTATACTAGCATCTAGTTACCTGGGTTTAAGGTAATTGCAATTCTAAGTGTTATTATCTGTTCTTGTCTTTGTTGGGTAGGTGTTTTGTTCTTTGGTTTTTATTGCTCTCTCTGATTCTTAGAAGAGGGTGGTGGCTATGGAAATGTTTCTGAGATTCTGCCATGTATGGCCAGCTGGCTTTCCAGACAGTATATGTTTCAAAGTGATACTTAGAAAGAGGGATTGGCTGAAAGGGCATGTGTAAGAATGGACAAGAAAAAGGAAAGTAGACTGTGTCACCACCATGATCTGCTTAGACTTCTGGCAAAGGTGGCAAAGAAGGAAGAGACGTGATAGAATGTGGTCTACTCAAAATTGGAATGAGACTGAGTGAGAATAGAGTATGATACAATGATTAGTTAAATGCTTTACTGGCTTGTCTGGTTCCCTGACTAGCTTGATCACTGGCTAGCAGGGCTTATCTGTAGAATTTGACACCTGAGACAAACAGAAGGTCTAATGAGAAAGACTCTAGATTACTTCCATGATCTGCTAGAGATGGGGCCAGAGAGGAAGGGTAGGTTATATCTGTAGATGCTCTTCATAGCTTGGGATGAAATGGGGGATTGAAATTGGGAAAGAGAAGGGAAAGTTAAGATATGAAACTATCAGTCTCAGAGTTTTAATAGCTGCAATAAAACAACATGAAACCACTAAGCAGGTTTGGGAGGAAAGGATTTATTCATAGTACATTTCTTCACTGCTATTCATCTCCAAAAGAAAACCAGGACAGGAACTTAAGCATGGCAGGAACCTGGAGGCAGAAGCTGATGCAGAGGCTAAGGAGATGTGCTACAAACTGGATTGTTTCACATGGCTTGCTCAGTCTGCTTTCTTATAGAACACAACCCAGTGATGACACCACCCACAATGGGCTGTGCCCGCTCCCATTGATCTCTAATTGAGAAAATACCCTACAGATGGATCTCATGGAGCTATTTCCTCAACTGATGCTCCTTCCTCTCTAATGGCTCTAGCTTGTGTCAAGTTGACACACAAAACCTGCTAGTATAAGTCGTTTTCTGATTTCCTGTGACAGTCTCTGTTTGCCATTTTCTGTTGATTTTTTCTAACAGCTTATTTAAAACTCACAATTCTCAGTTTATAGTAAGTAAGTTCTTGTATAATATGCTCAATGCCATTACATATAAATTATCAATATACGTTAAACCTTGTCACTCAGTCTACTAAGAACCACATGGACTCTCTAATGTTCCAAATCTCACCCAGTAAAGTGTTATCCTGCTTGCACCAAGGACTGTAAAATCCAGAAATTTAGTGTCATGTTTTAAATAACAGTATTCCTTGAGTCTAGGTAACATCCTACAAGCTTGTGAAAATATGTTGATTTTTATGCATCCAGTGTTCTATAATACTAATTAATCACTTAGAATACTTTAACTGGAACTGATTTCACCTATATATATTTGATATTATTTTGTATTAAAATGATAATAACTAGGATAGGGGAGGCTACGAGCAGTGGAGGGGAAATTAGAGGAGAGCTAAAATAATCAAATTGCATGGAATTCTTGTATGAAATGGTTAAACAATACAACACATCTTTAAATGATATTATCATACTCAAATTAGTGATGGCTATCATATATGTAATGTAAATACCTTATTACACTTTTTCCAGTCTTTTCTCCAGCTCAATATCTTCTCAAATATAATCCACTTTGAATAAATTCTCCAAGGGTATAACTACTTTGCAAATATCAGACACTCCTTATGGACTGAGTAATAACTGTCCCACTTACCACTATGGATCAACATTTAAATTCCTGGTGTGGTTCACTCTACTTTCAACTACAAATCACTTCTACTGGGCTACAGTTTTCTACAGGGCTACAGATTGGACACATGAGTATTTATTACAGTTAAAGAACTAGGAATTTTCAATCTGAGATTTGCCAACACTGGATGATGAACAGCTTCATTCCCCTTCGAGTTTGTCATCAAGTGCAGCAATGGCTCTCTGAAGGGTATAATGTGTTCCTTGTGTGAACTTCAATGGTAAAGGGAATTGCTCTGAATAGCTGATTTTATTTGTATACTAAATACTATCTCCTTTATAATTCATTAGACTAAAGAAAACACTGTTGTAAATGGCCTCAAACACTATAATTTAGAATACTAACGTATAGGTTTTCTTCCAGTGACAGTGGTCAGGCCTAATAAACCTTCAATATATGCAACTGTGTGAGATTCTAAGTTTTGGAATGTCTTGGTATGAATTCTTGTTTCTCAGTCCTGTTGGGGAATTTTCAGAGATTTTTCAATGACATTCAAAAGAATCCAAGACTGAAAACTATTATGTTTGTCCTCACTTTGAGTTCATAGATTAGAAGAATCCAAGAAGTCTGACCTTCTCAAAATTGTAGATTAATACAATAAGTATCCATAATTTAAATTTTTGCACAGACAGGTGAGAGGTTTTGACCTAAGTCACTACTGAAATCTTGTCATAGTAACATGCAGCCTTTTCTCATTCCATTAACATGTTTCATGGGAACAAAAGCTTTGTAAGTATTATTAATAATAGTATTTTCCATAGGTAATATTATTTAGGAAAGTGTGTTGAGGTAGAGTGGTCACTTTCATCTGGGATGAGAGGTCTTGTGGTTAAGTATAAAATAATGAAGCAACATTAAAGGAACGATCAGGAATAAAAACACTATCTAAAAACCAACTGGGCATTTTAATTATCAAAATATTTAAAGGGAAATGCAAGCTCATCAATATTTACTTGCAAAAACTGCCTTGAAAATGCTTATGAAATATTTGCTTTTGTTGAGCATGAGAACATACCCCTCTATTTGTAGCACTTAGACTTCTGAGTAAGGAAGATTACATATTTGTCACAAGCCTAGGAAAAAATAATTGAAAATAATGAATGAAAGAAAGAAAAAGGAAGGAAGGAAGGAAGGAATGAGAGAGAGGGAGGGATGGAGGGAGGGATGGAAGGAGAGACAGAGGGAGGGATGAAGGGAGGGAAGGAGGCACTGAGGGTGGGAGGAAAAACAAGAAACATGTAGTTGAGCAGAGATTGAAACTGGTTTTTGTTTCTTTCTTCAGTTCTTACGGTAATATAAATAAATAAGCTACCAGCCTTGTGTTACAGATCATTGATCTTCACTTAAGTTTTATCTTACCTCTGATAAGAGTGAAGCAGAATCTAAAGCGCACTCTTTCTGATGCAAACTCCTAAAGCATTGTTACAATTGTTTTGCCATTAGAGTTGAATATGACATCGCTGAGAAATTTCAGTTGTTTCTATGATCTCATGCTTAATTTTATAAAATTGTTTAATTAGAATGGTTGTGCAATAAAAACCTGTTTCACTTTAATAGAATAAAGATTGCCTCAGAAGCAAAGCCATTAACAGAAGGTCAACACAGTGTTTGATCAAGAATAGTCTTTGGATGTTAGTAAACATTGTTCAGCATCCAAATTGAGCTATGGGATGGTTTATTCACTTTATAAGCCCATTGCATGAATTTTATGTGCTGAAGTTGTGTCAAGCACTGTTAAATTGACAAGGATATAGTTAAGTTACAATTCTGACCTTAGGGAAGAACACAAGATTGCTTCCTATAGGAGGCAAGACATATATGCTTGCAAAGAAAAATTGAGAAAAATATCAATGTTGTCAGTAATCAATCTAGTACATCACCTTTTAAAAGTAAACAACATGATTTTTCCACAGTACATTTATTTACTCAATTATAGACTTCATATTTTAAGGCTAGTAAGAAGGCTCAAAGAATACAGGTGCTTACAACCAGGATTGATTACCTGCTTTAGTTTATCCCTAGAATTCACACAATAGAAGGAACAATAGTTCTCAAAGTGTTGTTCTCTGACCTCTACACCTATGCTATTCCATATACCAGGTATGCACATACACACTCACACACACACACACACACACACACACATACAGAGAGATCATATTATACACATTTGTACAAACTCACAAGTCAATAAATATAAAACAAATTGTAGAAGTCATATCTCAACATCACTTATGCTCATTGAATTTGGACAGGAATAGAAATGCTTGCATTTGCATTTGCATTTGCATAAAGGAAAATCTGTTTATAAAGATACTCTGGAGACTCGAGGTCACATTTTGCAGAAAATTTACTAACAAAGATATGACATTTTGATGATCCTTCACATCTGTTTCCTGGGAGGCTCATTGCCCTTTCCAAGATGTGGTGTGTTTTAACATTGTGTCCTGAGGACTTGTTTACACTTGAGGCTACTGTCTGTGGTTTTCCAGTGATAGAAATACGCTGATTATATCAGCATCCCTAAAACTCAACTTGACGAACTTTGAATGCCTTGACATTTTTGACTGTGTGGGCAATTACTAACAAGGTAAATGTCTTTCGGGGGAAAAAAGTATTCTAGATGGAAATATTTAAAAGAATAATATTTGCTAGCATATAAGTTGTAGCTCTATTTTGGTCTGAAAAATATCATGAGTTCATCAATTATCTTTTGACAGCTAAGCTACTTATAAATTCAGTATTTGCTTTTGCTTTTTTTGAAGACATATTGGGAGTAAGAGGAAGACATATTAGGAGGAAATGGGTGTGTAGTTAATTGAAACTGAAATTGGTTACTGACTAAATGCCAAAAAGACAAACAGGAAGAGGTATAAGATAGCCTATTTACACTAATAAATTGAAAGTCAGCATACAAGACTCCAGGAAGAAGGGATGACCATCCAAAAAAAAATGTGTGTGTGTGTGTGTGTGTGTGTTTATGTATGCTTATGTGTGTGTTTGTGTGTTTTATACTTTGATTTTTAATTGAACCAGGCTTGAATAAAGTGTCCCTTGTTTTTTATCTCTGGATGACACAACTTTTTTTGTTCGTTTGTTTGTTTGTTTGTTTTTTTAAGAAAATTAGTATATTTTTTTGCCCTCTGAGAGCAGAGACATTAGCACCTGCATATGCCTATTGGTGGTAATCATGAAACTTAATCCTTGTCCACTTGTTGATGATCAGTGTATCAGTCCATCTAATCACACACTGTGGTAGTACTGCTATCCATACCTTCCTGGATTGCTCCAATTGTGCCACTAACAAGTAGCACATCAGAAATGAAAAGGTCTGAAAAATATACCTAGGCAGTGTGGACTAAAAGTATATTCAGCATACTAATAAGATGACAAAAGGATGCTGTGGATGAGAAACTGTCTACTTACCTTCTTGTGGAATGTACTAGTGACATGGAACTCAATTATTATTCAAAATCTGTTTGACACTTAGAAACTAACAACCATGTAATAATAAATCAATTTCAAGTTCCACACTGAGTGTATTTTATGGCTTACTGCAGTAGATGGGAACAGAGTGTTTACTATTAAAATATGTTGCTTCTTCTAACATAAGAGGGATAGAGATCTCATTCTGCCTTAGGATCTCTGTGTGTATTTCTGTGCCCGGAAAAGGAAGAAGGGACAAAAGGTCAGGTTTGTTGATGTCCTGCTCTTTCTCAATCGGAAACATAAAATTAAATATACCATTGACAAGTTCAAGCATCAACAGTAGTTATGTGAAATTATTTCCTTCATAGGTCATTTTGCAAAGCTTCTTTTAAATGATGAATGCATTTAATTTAATTCATTTTTATCGTTGTATGTTTATATGTGCATGTATGGGCGCATATGTGCTAAAGAACAGTTTATGCACATTTACGTGGACTCCGAGAGGATCCCCTTCTTTGCAGCAAATGCTTACTCCCACTGAGCCCCTCCTGCTCGCCTATAATTAACAATAATACTTTGTGGAATCTATGAATCCATATAAAATATGATTCCATTTCCTAGGTATTTGTAAATATGTTACTTATGAAATTTCAGAGATTTGTATGATTTTTAGGCTGTTTCTCTTAGATTGCATGCATGCAGTACACATAAACAAACACTCAATTTATTAAGTAAATGGATAAATTTAATAAAAAATTTAAAAATTCTTACTAAGTCTAATATACATATTAGAGATTTGAGAAGAGAGACTAAATAAGTAGAAAACATATTTTTTTAAAAAACGTTATATTTTATTTTTTCATTGTGCATACATGGACTGTGTGTGAACAGGTAGCTATTATAGAGCAACTTGTACCTCTCAGTGCCTGTCTTTTACCATGGGAAAACTGGGAATGTATTTTCAGTTTTCAGACTTGGAGGATTTTTTAAGGATTTGAAACTGTTCTGTTTCACACTATAATATTGTGGACAAGGAACACACATATAATTGCATATTTCCTAAATTATTGGAATGTATAACAATCACTACTCTCATATAACATATAACATAAACTATAAGCTGTGTGAGGACCAAGATGGTGGTAGTGGTGGTGGTGGTGATGATGATGATGATGATAATGATGATGATGATGATGATGATGATGTTCAGTATATACACAGCTCTGGCATGAATTACTGTCAGTGTAATACATTTGCATCTGCAGGCATGGGTGAGTCAAAACTTCTTGTGCTTTAGCTCAACTTTGTTATGAACCTAAATGTGCTCTAAAATAAATTTCATTAATTCTAAAACAAAATTACTCTCCCTAGTTTCAATTATCCTCAAATGTAAAATGCAGATCAGAATGGTAGCTACCTTGTAGCGTGGCTGTAAGGTCAAATTAATTAACAGGCATCTTCAATGTGGAGCACAGCTTTTCAGAAGAGAGGTACAGTCATGTCAGTGATTATTAATGTCATTATAGGATTAAGTCTTCCCACCGCTACAGCCTATTTCATGTACGTGAACCATAGTCACTAAATACCCACAGTTACTCTGTGAGGTAGAAGTAAGTAAAATCTCAGCTGTTCTTTATATCAAGAAGTAAAGAATGAATAATCAAATTAATTCTGTAGGATCTTACAGTGAGGCTGGAAAATAAGCCTTCTCTTTTTCAGGAAATTCCTTTGATTACATACAGTGTATACAGAATCTGGCTAGTGAGAATTCATTAAATCAGATTCATACACAGCAAAAGGATGTCTACATTGATGCATGAGAGGTTTTCATTTGTTTAGCTCGTGTTGCTGTGTGTTTGCCACATTAGGTATTTAAATTAGAATAAGCAGATGGCATTATCATGGAAGGAGCCTCTGCTAAATTAGAATAATGCATGTTGCTGAAAGGCAAAAAATGAGAAAAGGCAGAGAACTATTTACTTTATTGTGAAAATAGTTTCATTTTTATTAATGTCTGTAATTTGGGATGGTCTTCAATTACCCAGTTTCCCAGTTCACTCCTAGAGAACAACTGCAATCTAACCTACTCCAGAGGACGTTTGTCTGGCCCTTTCTTCTCTTCTACAGTCTAAGTGTACCCATTCTTAACAGTACCTTTAGTGCATTTTCTCAGTGATTTTTTTTCTTCAGTTGATCATTAATTGCACGGCAGGCAGCATTTTAGTTCCTATTGCTTCCTGGTCCTCTTTCCTCTTTCTTTTCCATGGAAACATACTGCTCTGGATTTAGAAGGAAAAGAACAGGCCATGGTATGCAAGAACTTTTCTGTTTATACTCAAACACTCACCTCTATTCATGGGCATCAGAGTCAGGACTAGACTGAAGTAGTCCAAGTCTCAACTGAGAGTTGGATGCAAAATACTCTGAGCTATGAAATAGGTTCAGGAGTTGCAGATAAGGTGATGAGGGCTGAGTTGAAATATAAGGTGATAGAGGCTTTGAATGTAACCATGTGAGTTATGGCCAAGAGAAGGGGACAGAGTTGGAAGAGGCAAGGAATGATGAGGCAAGCCTGCTGAGAACTAGCCCTTCATGAATAATCGACAGTGTGGAGAAGCAGTGGTCAGTCACTCAGTGCAGTTTAGAGAAGGTAATTTCTTTTGTTTTCAAACTCTGTGAATCCTGATGAATGCCCTTTCATTTCACATTTAAACAGTAAAATGTCACTGATACTTCCAGTTTATTAAATGGTATGTTTCTTTAAACCTTGTAATTTAGTAAATATCATGCTTCTTTGTGGTAGAAGGTCACAATTTTCTTCTGTTTATGCGCAACTTCACCAAACAAATCAATTTTTGGTCTTTAGAAGAATAGAGGTTTATTGAGAGATCCTAATTCAACAACATGGCTGCTCTGTCAAGAGACCACATCCAAAGACTTTCTAAGTCTATATGATATGATCAGAATACAGACATGCCCTGGTTAGAGCATGATCTGGCTGGGATACAGATATACCTTCCAGTACACACCTTTAATACCTAACAGGGAAGATAAATTAGTTCTAATTTGTAGAAGGAAGAACCCATGTTTGATAGTCACATCTAATTGGGGGCAGAAAAAGTTAGAAATCAGAGAAAGAGTTGACAGAATGAGTCATCAGAGATAGGATATGCAGAGTAAAGAGAGGATATTTAATAGTGTGGGGTGAGAGAAAGGGAGAAGGAAGGATTGCAGTATTTGTGTGTATTTGTGGCAGTATTATTTGGACAGTTTCACAGAGACAGCATACAGAGAGAACAAGGGAGATACTTGTGAAGACAGAATCAGCTAGAGAATGAGAAGAAGTCAGAAGATGTAAATATTTTTCCCAAGCTGGTATGAGGTCAAGAAGCACAATTCAGTCAGAAGCCAAAAGAAGCCAGAACAATCAGTAATCTTGGAAGAATAGATTGTATAAAGGGTTTGAGCTTCCAGGCCTAGCCCTAAAGATAGTTATAACAGAGAATGAAATTCTCTGAGCTCAGCCCAAGTCACAAAGCTTGTGTATGGATTGCTCTCAACTCAAACCTTTATCTGGAGAAAGAAAAGCAACATTCACAGATTCCGAGCTAATGAGCCCGATATTTATGTCCATAGCTATTCTTTGTCACATACATTGAGTTAAATGGCATAATACCTCGAAATTACTTCAATATCAAGTCCTAATCTTAAAATGACATATGCTAATCTTAGAAAGAAGTATTTTATACTCACTAATAAGTAAACCCTTTCCTGAAAATGTTTGTTATCAATTACTGTATTCTGGCCCCTTACTAAGTATAGATCATTAAGCCAGGTGACAGATGTAAAAAGGATTTTCTTAAGCCATTGTCGTAGTTGTTATATGCTTGGTCCAGGGAGGTGGCACTGCTGAGTTGTGGTCTTGTTGGAGTAGGTGTGGGCTTAAGATGCTCACCAAAGCTTCTTGGAGGACATTCTTCCACTAGTAGCCTTCAGATTAAGACATAGAACTCTCATCTCCTCCTGTACCATGCCTGCATTGATGCTGCCACACTCCCACCTTGATGGTGATGGACTGAACCTCTGAACCTGTACGCCAGCATCAATTAAATGTTGCTCTTGGTTTAAATGTGATCATGGTTTCTGTTCACAGCAGTGAAACCCAAGAGAGACATGTAACATCCTGCAATGACATATGCTCTAAAGGAGAAATTACATAAACTCATAATGACAAAATGACTGTAGTTGCGGTGACATAGTATAGATAATAAATGCGATTTTTTCTGTGAGATGAAGATATTAGAGTGTAGAGAATAACTCTGGGGGATAAAACTTTCAATTTTCATTTCAGGTTTCCATTATTGACATTAACCCCCTTCATAACCACGTCTTAAAGGAAAAAAAAACTCACCGCGTAATCTAACAGTATGTACCTGGTCATGACTTTTTAATTTGTTTTCTTCCTTATATTACAACTTCATTTTTCAAGGGAAATGTTTCTATGATTGTTCTTAAAACAAGGTAGTACATCTAATATATCTGTAATGAAATTGATGATATTAAATCTTGGATAGGTTTGTGGAAGTTATTTTTCACTATTTGGAAGAGTCTTTTGAGAATATAGCCAAGACTAAAGAAATTACTCTGAGACAGAAAGTGAAGAATTAGTACATACAGCTCTTCATAGATTAATTTTATTCTGAACGTCTCAGGTATATGATTTTACAACCCCCTTTCTATTTTTATAGTAGTTTGGGATGAGTTTATGCCATAGGACGCTGAAGATCACAGAGGAACTTCAGGGTGATCATGTCCCAAGCTTGTTTCCAACATTCCTGTGGGCAGAAACCTGAGTTCTACACTAAACTACTTAAAGAAAACCTATAGACAAATACATTTGGCAAGATTTTATTTACAAACAGAAAATTCACGAAATGTACAGCCCTCAAATGGAGAATAATTTCAAAGAAATCAGCTCCAAAAGTGGCCAGGTAGCATTATTCTGCACAGTAGTTTTTCCTACAAGTCTTCTTGTGTTTTATCTACTTCATCTTCTGTGTATCTTGAATAGTCTGTTCTTTTCTTTCTCTGTTGCTATGCACCTTTGTCATTTGAAGTATTTTCCCCCTTTATTAAAAGTAAATTCTTTGCTCATATCATTTACCTTGATTACAGTTACCCTACTTCTAATCCAGCCAGTCCCTCTTCACACCCTCTCCCACCCAGATCCACTCACTTTCTGCCTCTCGTTAGATCAGAAGAGGCTTCTAAGATATAGCAATAAAACATAAAACATGCAATACAGTAAGATAAAGCTGAAACCATCATATCAATGTTGGAAAAGCAAACAAACAAACAAAAAGTAATCTCAGGAGAAGATATCAGGATCAGAGACATAATCATTGAAACACTTGGGAGTTTTATAAAAATACTAAACAAAGAGCTATAATACATATATTATATGTTTTATATGTAGAGGGCCTGATGCAGACCTGAGGATTCCCAATATTTAATACTTCAGTCTCTGTGAATTCAATTTACTCAGTTCATTTACCAGGACATATTCCCCTAGAGTCCTCCATCCCTGATGCCTCTTCTAGTTTTTCTGGTTCGTGTTCTTTAGGGTTCCCTGAGTTTTGAGGGCAAGGACTTGATCTATGCATTTAGTACTGTTTGCTTCAAGTACACAGAATAATTTCTCTGAATCCTGTCTGTCTCTATCTGTAGGTATTCCTATCCACTTTAGCTTTGTTCACCATAGCATACATTTCTGTATTGGACTGGACCTACTCCCTGTTAGAAGCTCTCTTTGGCAGAGATATTAATGCTTTTGCATTTTTAACATCCTAGGGTTGTCAAGGATGAAGAGTAATCTTCAAAGTCTCATGAAACGGCCTTTCAAGGCCTCCATTCAGGGATATCAGTAGCTTTCCTTAGTTACAGAGATTCCACATTCTCTTTATTCTATAGTTTATTTTAAATCCAGCACCATGCAGCAAAAGCTGTCAAGTTCTGCTGCTTACTGAGGTTGAACCATGTCCCCCTTAGTCAATTACATCCTAACCAGCTTTCTGTTTTCCAAGTTTTTCTTTACTGCTTAAGTATGACTGTACTGGAACTTTCTCAGTAGAGTAAGCTGGCTTGATTTCAGAGAGCCTCCTGCTTCTGCCTTCTATGCTGGGATTCTGAGATTAAAGGCATGTACCATCACACCCAGATCTGAGCTTTTCTTTAATCCCTTTTCATGAGTTTGATGTTTACCTGGGTAGGATCATGCCCTAAAGTCACCATGCCCTTTATTCTATTTAATAGGTTTAATCTGTTTATCTTCTTGAAAACAGGATTTAGCTTCATTCAACTTCCTGGTTCCCCTTTTCTCCCTTAACAATACATTTTATATTTTTCCTTGTTCAGAGTGTTCCTTTTCATCAGAATGCTCTTCAAAACAGTTAACAACACTAACAATACAACAGAGTCTATACTAGGCTACTTTGACATTAACTTTGCCAATGTTATTAAGATACAAAACTCTCCACTTTAGGCAAGCAGACTTTTTGGACAAGAGCAAAAAGCAGCCACATTCTTTACCAAAACATCACAAGAATAGTGTTTAGGCCACACACTAAAATTATCTTTGAAACCTCTTGAGTCAGGCTCCCAGAGTTCAAGTCACACACACACCATTATTTCCCATGTTCCTTCTAGGATTGGCCATTAAGCCCTTTTTGAAGCAATCCCTTACTTTCCTAATCTACATTCTCAAAATCCACATTCCTACAAACCAAAGTATGGTCAGGCCTACAATAGCAATACCCTACTCCTGGTACCACCTTCTCTTTTACTTAGGATTTTATTGCTGTGAAGAGACATCATGGCCACAGCAACTCTTATAAAAAAGACATTTAATATAGGCTGGCTCATACTTTCATAGGTTTGTTCCATTACATCAGAGCATGATGCATGACATTGTACAGAAAGACGTGATACTGGGGGGTGAAAAGAGTTCTAGAACTTTTTACCCAGGAAGCAGAATGAGACAGTGTGCCACATCATGGTTTTCTTAATTATAGAAGACCTAAAAGTCCATCCCTATAGTGATATGCTTCCCCCAATAATATTACACATACTCCAATAAGACCACAACTTCTAATAGCACCATTTCTTATGACTAAGCTTTCAAATGCATGAGTCTTTGTGGGCCATTTCTATGTAAACCATCACAGCTGGCAATTTTTAAGATTAATTTTGTGTTTCTTGTATTTGGTAGTTCCCCATACGCACAATAGTCTTCTTGCTTGTGCACATAGATAGTCATAAGATAATCTGCATATGAAATTGAGTGATTTTTTTCTCAGAATAAAATCACATATTATGTTAGGTATGGACAAATTGAATTGTAAAATGTCAAAGGATTATGGATTCTAGAAAAATTTGCTATCTCCCTGGCATTGCTGCTCGAAAAGGGATATAAAATAGTATAGTTTTCAAGACCCTAGAGATGGAAGAGAAAACTGCAATCAGGAGAAAGTAATTTTACCATACTGTTATACAGCTACCGTGTGATAGGAATGTCAATGTTTGAGCAATCTTTCTATATATACTCTAAAATTCCCATGGTTCCAAACAATAAACACACGACAATCTAACCTTTGCACCTGATCAAAATAGGAGAATATTTATATATGTATAGAAACTTTCAGTTTTTAGCTGAAACTTTGGTGTAAGTTACTAGGCTGAGATTTGATTAGTTCACTACTCAGGTGTATTTGCTCATTTCTTTTGATTTTTTTCTCCACATTTTTCATATTTACATATATCCCAGCTGACTATGCTCACCAAAGATCTATAAATAGTAATTGATAGCACACTATTTTATACTCATTGTTAGATATTTGTAACTGTCCAGTCATTAGTTTCAAAATGGACATTATCATTCACATACACTCACACGTTCTTAAACAACAGAAATTTGAGTTCACTTAGTTTATTCCTTGCCTGGTAAGTTCACCCAGGGTCATTCCTTCAGTTCTTTTAGTCTTTATATCATAAACTTAAAATTTTTAACCTCCTTTTTGTTTTTTCTTTCTCTGCTTTTATTATCTCTTTTCAAGTTGTACCTTTTATTTATAAATTCAAGAAGTTATATGATGATATGTAAAGAAGTTGCACTTGTTACCTTGTTAGTTTCTCTCTACAAAGCATCACTGTATGTCTAGTAGCTGTGAGCTCTATTTGGTAAGAGATCAACAATTCAAATCAAGTAGGATTTCCCTAGAGCATCATTCTCTAACTTGTTTTAGAGTAATAGTTCAGTTCTTACTTGGCCAGTGTCTACAGTGACTTCAAAATCTAATATTGCTGAACTGAGCACTGCACTATATCTTTCTGGGTGTCAGTCACCCTGCAAACATCTTAGCACAGAAATTACTGTACAAGATCACAATTTCATGGTGGAACTGGGTTTATTGATTATTGTCAGTTGATTTTTATTATAATTCTATGATTTTAGATAATCAAATTATTTAATATTAATTAATATTCCTTGTCATTTGTGAAACATAAAGACAGCCATACAATTTTTGTGCTCACATAAGTTATGTTTGGTATCTTAACAGTAATATTGTATACATAATCTATAAACCTTTGAAGGCAGAGTTCATAGGTTTAATTTTAATAATTATAGTAAAACTATATCATCTTCTAACTGTGTAAGTTTCCATATTTCTATTTTGGTTGCAAAAATGCTTCTTCTATTTAGAAAATTTCTTAGTTGCTGAGGCAGAACAATTACTTCATTTTCAATTCAGAGAAGATTATTTTTCTAGAAGTTGAAACACCTGCTATGCATATATTATATAAAGAACACTAATCATTTAGGATTCACATTTTAGTATAAATTTCAGACATCATTGAAATCTGGTTCATAATTTCTTTCTATATACCTTTCATTGTTTTACTCTTCTATTTCTATAGAGGAAAGCATATAAATATATACATATTGTATATGCATAATTAATGGGTAAATAGGCAAACATAAGTAGTAAATTGTGTAATATGCTTACCTGCTTTATCCACATACATGCTTTTTTTTAACTATAAATTTTTGTTGCTTCTTAGTGAAGAAAATGTAGCAGTAGGGTTATTTATAGCCATCTGACTTTGGAAAGATAAATTATATTTATGTTTGGGTGATAGTGACTTCAGAAATTAGTTTGAAACTCACTGTAAGGGAGTATTTTCATTCTTGTAATCTTATTTATTTATTTATCATCATTATCATCAATATCATCATTATTAGTATTATTAATAGTATTGTTATTATTATTAATATCTTACATGCCAACAGCAGTTTTCCCTTCCTCCACTCCTTTCAGTCCCTCTCTCCACTTCAGTGCTTCCTGCCATCCAGTCCTTATCCATTTCTTTTTCAAAAAGGCATCCCATGGATATCAACCAAACATTGAATATCAAGATGCAGTTAAGACTAGGCACCTCCACTTTTATTAAGTGGATTTGCTGGATGATGCAAGGAACTATTAGCAAAGGGTCTGAAATGGAGGCAAAAGTCTCAGAGGCAATCCAATCCTACTCTTAGGATTCCCACAAGAAGTCCAACCTACACAACTCTAACATATATGAAGAGGGCCTAAGTCTGTCCTAGTGCAGGCTTGCAGATTGAAAGTTTAGTCTCAGTGATCCACTGTGAGCTCTGGTTAGTTGATTCTGTGCAATTTTGTGTGTTGTACTTGTTCTCTGTGGCTTCTGAAGTCTTTCCTCCCCCTTTTATCAGGATTCCCCAAGTTCCTTCTAATGTTTGCCTTTGGGTCTCTCCCTCTGTTTCTATCAGTTGCTGAACGAAGCCTCTCTGATGACATTTAGGTTAGGCACCAATTAGTTTTGCCTATCTGAATCTAGATTACCTCAATGAGGGTAAGAGTCAATTTATTTTTTACTAGTTCTATCCATTTTCCTGCAATCATGATCTTTTTTTTAGCAGCAGACTAATTGTGCATTGTATAACTCTACCTCACTTTCATCATCCATCCTTCATTTGAGGGACATCTACTTTGTTTACAGCTTCTAACGATTATAAATAAAGTAGCTATGAAGTTATGAAGGGACCTCCTTTGGTTACATGCACAAGTGAGGTATAGATGGGTATTGAGATAGATTAATTCTCAATTTTCTGAGGAACTACCATGTTGTTTTCCAAAGTGGCTGTACAAGTTTACACTCCCATCAGCAATGGGGCAATGTTACACCTTGCTCCTCACCAGCATGGCCTGTCTCTTTTTAAAAAATCTTAACCACTTTGACAGCTATTAGTGGAATCTCAGAGTTGCTTTGATTTCCATTGTATTGATAGCTAGTTTGTTGAACATTTTGAAAGTATTTCTTATCCAGTTGAGAGGAATTTTCTGTTTAGATCTGTACTTGATTTTTTTAGTTGGATTATATCGTTTGTTAATGCCTAGTTTCACGAGTCTCTGTCAGATGAGGTATTGGTGACAATCTTTTCCAATTTGGCAGGCTGCTGTTTTAGATTTTTGCAGTGACCTTTGGCTTTCAGAAGCTTTTCTGTTTCATGAGTTTCCATTTACTAATTGTGGATCCTAGTGCCTAAGCTACTGTTCTGTTTAGGAAGGTGTATGCTGTGCCAATGCATTCAAGGCTATTCTTCCCTTTCTATTCTATCAGATTCAGTCTTGTGTTGAAGTCTAGCTGCCTATTCTAAAGAAGATGATTATAAAGTTACAAGAACCTTAAAGAACACCAAATATATTGGACTAGAAAAGATAGTACTATCATCACCCCCAGGCACAAAAGAATCAAAATACTTAATGTACAGTACAAACAAGAATATTAAAAACTGCAAGGAAAAATGGCCAAGTTACATTCAAAGGCAGACCTATTAGAATTATACCTGACTTCCCAATGGAGACTGTATACGCTAGAACAGCGTGGCGAGATAACATACATGCTCATAATTCAACAGAAATGACACAAGATACCACCAATCCTTCTTGTTTCATTCTGTGTTCCCTTTGCCTTGGTGTATTCATGCACTTCCAATGCCTTTTTAAGTTACCCATTCTTGTAGCTTCATGTTTTGTAAGGGCTTGAAGATTAATTTTTCTCCCTTAATAGAGAATAGATTTTTTTCTCCCATAATATATCCTGATTATGAGTTCTCTGCTTTCTAGGCCTCCCAGTTGCATACCTCGTTCTCCCTCGGAATACACTTGCTTCATGTCTTTCATTAGCAAAGAGCAAAGCAAAAAAAAAAAAAGGCTTGATAATACATAATAAATATATAACACTTTGTAAATTAGCATGCTACATATACTTATAAAGTATCTAATGCTCTGAATATGTAAATGAAGTGTGTAGTACAGAAAGGAAGATTTAGCCCACAGACTTCAACTTCTCAATAGTGATATGTCAATTTGCAGTGTTCTACTCCTCTGACCCATCAAATGCCTTACCCAATCCAAAGTCATTTTTTAGAATAAGAGTAAATATAGCTTAATGTTTATTCTTTACTGAAATAAGACTGTAGAATTTAAAATACAATGCCCTAACAGTGCTGAGTTTAGGTCTCCTACAATTATCTCCAGTTAATCCAGTGGGGTGTGGTGGGGGAGAAAAAGCCTGTGTTGCAATCCAGTGATATGAGGATCATAGCCATACAAACAAATAAACAAACAAGCAAGAAACAATAAAAAATAAGGTCAAGACATCTCATTGCTTCCCATGGTAGATTTCTATTTTAATCACGTTCCTAATGTCTAGACACTTTTCAAACATATGAAAGAAAGAAAACGAATAAAACATTCAAAAGAAGCTGGCTAAAATCTTTTAAACCCCCAGTTAAAAGTTGCCATGTGTGCTTTATTAAGTCTGGATATACTCTTTAGTTATAATTGCTTTTTGTGTATAGAATGGTTTCTTATTCTAATTTCTTCCAATATATAAAACCTGATGAGTTGGTTTCGTTAACACATTAAATATACATAACACTTATATTGCCCATTTCTCCTAACACAAACTAAAGTAAGTAAATAAATAAATAAATAAATGAATGCTCTGTTGTTTGAGGTTTCATTTGGGTAGATTGGGTTCTGACTGATTGCCTGCTCTTCATTTCCTCATCACAAGTTGCAGTGATTAAAATTAAAGCAGCTACACTTACTTTTTTCCAGTGTCATATTTAAAGCTTATTCAAACTTTTATTCATTTTAGAAATTGTGCATTATACATACATGAAAATAGGCTCCAAAAATTCTTTCAGCCAGTAATGTATTCGGAAGCTCTTGATTTTTCTCACCTTGTCCAGACTAACAACTTTCATTTAGGGAAACTTCTAAACATTAGCTGTGAACTTTGCTATTGGTGTTAGTTGCTTGGAGATAAAAGTAAGTTTCAAAGTCCATCTCCTCAAAAAGAGGCAATTTCTGTACCTGGGACATACACTGAATATTTAGAGTTTAGGTGTACATTTCAGTAGCTTCTCATCAAAGGACAGAGGGAGACACTGAATTAACTGCCATCTCAATAATTCCCTGCAACCTATAATCACAGTCATTTTGACTTTATGGGGTATAAGTGAATTATCTTCAATAAAAATATTACAGTGAGATAATCTGATGGGTATATTTCTTTACCTTATGCTAGTCCCCAATAATCACACAGAGAAACCAGGATTTATTTAAAACTGCACCTTGCAAAATGATCTACCTTATCCTTCTATGCTAATCTGGCTACCTCCCAGAACCCATGATATTTGCATATTATTATTTGATGTGGCTCCTTGCAATTCAGGTGCTTTTCCATGAACTCTCTCTTGACACCTTTCTTTTGACTACAATTTCTCCTTGCTCCTGGCAGAACTGAATTTCCCTTTCATTTTCCCTCCTTTCTCTGGCAGGTGGACTGACCTCCCTGTTCTCTCTTGTGCCCAACTAATAGGTGATAAACATTTATTGACAAAGCAGAGATTAATTGATGATAATTGTTTACACAAACTTGAGACATGGCATTTTTGGTAAACGTATTAAAATACCATGTCTAGATTAAAGCAAGATATGAGGCCAGAGAAATCAGAATTTGAATAACACAAGGGTAAACATTACATACAGGGTGTAAAAACATTGTGCCTACATTGGCATTTCTTGGTGCTGTAGACATACTTCACTTCTTGATTATCTCAAGTGTATGTATGCATCTAAAATTTTAACTATTGTCATTACAAAAAGTTGAGTGGTCTTCATATTGTGTTAGTTTCAAAATAATGATATACTTATAATAAAATAAATTAATCACAAATGCTAATATTTATAGGAATTCCAATGATTAAACTTTATTATTCAAATATGTTAAAATATTATTATTATAAGTATAGGTTAATGTTTTGGCTGGTTTTGTGTGTCAACTTGACACAGACTGGAATTATCACAGAGAAAAGAGCTTCAGTTGGGGAAGTGTGACCAGGAGATCCAGCTGTGGGACATTTTCTCGATTAGTGATCAAGTGGGGAGGACCCCTTGTGAGTGGTACCATCTCTGGCCTGGTAGTTTTGGATTTATAAGAAAGCAGGCTGAGCAAGCCAGGGAAAGCAAGCCAGTAAAAAACCTTCCCTCTATGGCCTCTGCATCAGCTCCTACTTCCTGACCAGCTTGAGTTCCAGTCCTGACTTTCTTTAGTGATGAACAGTATGTGGAAGTGTAAGTTCAATAAACCCTTTCCTCCCCAATTTGCTTCTTTGTCATGATGTTTGTGCAAGAATAGAAACTCTAACTAAGACAGTTAACTTATGTTTATTACATATTATGTACAAAGAAACATATTTATGTGATATCACTTAATCATTAAGACTGTTTCTTCATAAATATTTTCATTTGGTTAAACAACATACTGAATATTAAAAGAGACTAATAAATCCAAGAATGACACCTGTAAAAGTATATGTCCCTAAGACAATTTTAAAATATCTCTCTAAAAATAGATATAGTTCATTCTAATTTAACTTTTTAGTATACCAAATGTCATAAATGGAAAAGAAAGATAAAATAGCAAGTGTGGTTAGATGAGAGGGTTCATCATTGCTTTAATGTATTCAACTTCATTCAGTTCTTAAATTGATTCTTAAGAGAATGACCTGAAAAATGTGAAATGTATTCCTTCATCGTGAGTTTGTATTATAATGACATTGCAGTTTTCAAGTTTAGATTAGCCTTGGTGATAGATAGAATCTAATTCCACTATCTTTGAAAACAAAAATAGCAAGGGAACATAAATGAATGAAAAACCACTACTCTCTAGCTTGGAGTCTGAACACAGGCATTTCTTTCAGGCAAAAGTCAGTCGGTCCTTAACAAATTTTGCACGTGGTTTGGTCCTGTGGTATGACAGCTACATTCATGTAGCCTTCATGACAGCTGATGAAGGCTACATTGGGCTTATACATATACAGGTTCCAGTTACCAAAAAGATGCTTAGTTTAAAAGACTCTCATCATAAATTTCAATTCTGAGGGTGGAACATGAAATAATTGTTGCCCCTCCAATTCTTTTAAATGAAATTCTACATAAAATGGTGTTGTAATAAAGTAGTAAAGTGAGAAGCTGGGAAGAGAGTTGAGCTGTTAAGAACATGGTATACTCTAGCAGACGTCTAACAGTTTGTTTCCTTGCACACACATACAGGCACATATTGGTCTGAAACTCGGCTTTACACAATCCAATCATTTCCTCTGGCCTCCATAGGCACAAGGTATGAACGGAAGGCATATAAATATGTTCAGGAAAATCCTCCACAAACTTAACTACATTTTAATAAAGTAGTGAGAGAAAGGTATCTAGTGAGAAGATACTCAGTCCTTCTCCCTAAAGCACTTTCCTCTTACTGGATTATCTCATTTCTGAAATGATCTAATAAGACATTAATAGCTGCTTTATTGTCAAATGTCCATGTTAAGGGTTAAGTTATGATCAAATGTAATTCAGGAAGATGCCTACTGGAAGATGACTCCTGTTGTACTCACATGTAGTTCACCAGTGTGCAGCTACGTTATTGTCCTGCTTATTGTTTTTCTTGTCAACTTGATATAAACTAGAGTTATATGGGAACAGAAACCCTAAGAAAATTCCCCATCATATTGCCAGTAGGTTAGTTAACAATGAATTTTCTTGATTATTGATGAATATATGTGAGAAAATCCTATGAAAGGAAGTACATTTCCTGGGTAGGTGGTCCTGAGCATATAAGAAAGTAGAATGGACAAGGCATGAAGACTAAGGCAGTAAACTGTATTCCTTCAGGTTCCTGGATCCCTAGATGAGTTCCTGTTCCAGGTCTGGTATGTACACTGAGCTTTGGCCATGACTTACCTCTGTAATAGCCGTGAACTGCTAAGTGAGATGAACTCTTTCTTCTACAAGTTGCTTTTGGTAAGTGCTTTGTCACAGCAATGTAAACCAAGCTAAAACACTGATAATGGTCTTGCATCAAATGATCTATGTATCTCCTAAAATGTAATGGAGTTATGCATTAAAACTTCCTTTAAAAGTTGGATTTAAATCAGCTTGGCAAAAATGGTGTAAAGCTAGTTTTGATGTGTCAAATAAACTGTATCATTTTTAACTTTAGAAAAATTATCATAGAATTATAATTTATAACTTATTAATTAATATTTAATAGAAGCATTCAAGATATTATCAGTGATATTAAATAAAATACTATCTGTGTACCATTTAGAATTAATAAAATTTAAAATGCTTATATCTACAAAATTCATATTCATATTTGTATTCATATTCACTATGAGGTCATCACATAATAACTATATTTACTTAGGCTATTCTTCATATTTTTGTTATATAAGAATTGATATGTCAAGATATACTCAAATGAAAAACTAATTGATTGCTTTACTTCATAATTCTACATTTTTATAGTAAATAATTATGTGCCTTATAGTCTTTCCTGTATACATATTTTATGCCATTTGGGTATCCCCTGAATTGTCTCCATAATTATTAATACATTTATGATATGAATAATGCTGTGAAAAAGTAAAAATTAAGTTGATTATCAATGTTTTTCAATAAACCTACACTACTTTAAGAATATATCTGAACCTGGACTGTATTTTTGTAAGAAGGAAGTTGAAGCAGAACAATAAATTGATCATGTGCATATTCAATTATTAAAACTCCTTCCTAAAGCACTTCCCTCTTACTTGATTATCCCACTTCTGTACTGGTCTAATTAACAACTGCTTTACTGTCAATTTCCATTGTCAAAGTTTAAGTTATGATCAAGTGTAATTCAGGAAGATGCCTACTGGAAGATGACTCCTGTTGTACTCATATATAGTTCACCAGTGTGTAACTATGTTATTGTCCTTTTTATTTTAGTGGCACTATTAGATGGTATGACACTGTTGGAATAATTGTGGCCTTGTTGGAGTATGGCCACTATAGTTGTGGGCTTAAGACCCTCATGCTAGCTGGCTGGAAGTCAGTATTCTGTTAACAGCCTTCAGATGAAGATGTAGAGCTCTCAACTCCTCCTGCAGCATGCCTGCTTTGAGGTTTCCATGTTCCTCCTGCCTTGATGATAATGGACTGAACCTCTCTGAACATGTAAGCCAGCCTCAGTTAAATGCTGTCTTTATAAGAGTTGCCTTGGTCATGGTGTCTGTTCACATCAGTAAAATCCGAAGACAATAGTATTACAAAAGTTATATCATTCTCTCACAAGTTCAATATGTTTTTGACAGTTTCACACATGTGCATAATACATGCTAACAACTCATACCTCCAATTCTCAACTGTCCCCCTCCTATTCTCATCTAGGACTCTGCCCCCCCACTTCCTTATATGTCTTTTCTCAAGTTTATGTTTATTTGCTTTGTGAATAACTGAAATTTCCAGGATATTATGTGTGTTCATGGACCCGAAGTTACCCATTGGCATCCACTGAGCTTATTAGAGGCTAATTAATGAAGATAATGACCAGTCCTCTTCTAGAATCTTTTAGTACTTGTACGGAGTCAGGATCCAAAGCTCATCTCCTGAACTTGACTAATTGTAGGCAGGGCTAGTCATGTGTAGGCTTAGTACAGGTAACAGCAGTTATTATGATTAGTGATTGCAATGGTTAAGTCCAGTTTAGAAGGTGACACTTTGGTGATGAACACTCCATTATCTAACTCTCATAAAACATGCTGTACTGCAGTATTGTACCCTCTTCCACAGTCTTCCTGTAGTCATGGAAGAAGTGGTACAAATATCTTGCTTAAGTTTGAACTCTCAATTCCTAAGTATTTGGGGCAGCTACAAGTCTTTGTTTTCATTTTTTTGACCATAAAGAGAAGTTTCTATGCTTAAATTTAAAGCATATTTTGAATATGAGTATAAATACAAATATTTAGAAGGTACTTTGATGCTATTATTTACTTAAATAGTGATATTAATTTCTCCCCTTGTATCTATTTCATCTGCCTTAGTTTAATTTCGTGTTGTGGCAAACTATTTTGATAAAAGCAAGATAGGGGAGAAAGACTTTAGTGTGCTCACAGTTTCAGATTATTATTGTGAAGACAAGGCAGAACAGTCATGCTATATTCACAGTAAGGAGCAGAGAGCAAAATTATTGTATGCTTCTGTTCAATCTTCTTCGACACTCTTATAAAATTCTGGACCTCCTACCAAGGGAATAGTGCTAGTCATAGTATTTGTGTCTTCTTACTTCAATGAATAAAATCTAGATTAACTACAAAAAAATAACATCAAACTGATATGATTGGGTCCCTGCAATTCCAGGTATCATTTTCTATTTCTTACCTTATTGCTTTCCTTTTTAGAAAACTCCTATGCCTATATGCTGAAATAGTCTCTGTACCTTTCCTTTATCAACTGTCAGGTGGTACGTTGGTATATTGATTAACACATTAAAAAAATCATCAGTATGCCAATAAAAATGCCTATTATTAAAGGAATAAAAATATTTTCTCTTTGATTAATTTTGTCAAAGCTTCCTCAGATTTTAGTTCTCTATTTGCTTCCCTATGTACTCCAAATTCAAGACCATGTCATCATGGTTTTATTCCAGAGATGAAGTTTTGTTTCAACATACATAAATTAATACATGTAATACAACAAACAAATAGGCTCAAAATTAGAAAATACATGATTATCTCAACAGGCGCCAATGTGGCCTTTGAAAAAGCCCAAAGTCCCATCATTATAAAAGGTATAAAATAATGGATAGCCTAGGAAGGTGAAAGTACACCTCAACATGATCAGAAATATATTAAAAAACTGAAGACCATTATCACAGCAGATGAAGAAAACCTCAAAATATTCACTCCAAGGTCAAGAATATGACAAGGGTATTCACTTTAGAGATTTCTATGTAATAAAAATCCAATTTGATTAAACAATTAGCCACATGCCACATTTTAAAGCTGACATTGCATACCACTTATAATTGGAAATTTTGTCCAGAAACCTTGAACTAAGGTAAAAAAACAAAACAAACAAACAAACAAAAAAAACAATAGCAGTGTTAAAAATAACCAGAATGCAAATGATTTAGCATAGTGTCTTTTAGTTTTCCTTTGCTCAGGAAATTGTTCACATTACTTTTCTCCAATTATGTAGATGGTTTTCCAAAATCAGATGGATTCTTTCTGCGGAAAGAATACACTAAAAGATAAATTTGTACTGAAAATTCTATTGTAGAATTATATTAGATAATGCATCAAGTTTAAATCTGATTTTAGCAAATACAGGATGTTATTAACAAACAAAATAAAATTTAGTGTTAGTAAGCTTCCTTTCAAGAGTTAAAATTCATATGTTTTATACTTCATTGTCCTCTTGAACTTGTAAAAGTAGTCATACTAATGTGTCTTCCACAGGTGTAAAACAAGAAGAATATTTAAGTTGTTCTCTTAAATGCCAGACACTGATTTTTTAAAGAATAATGTGAATACATTAACTATGACTCCAAACAGGAAAGAACAACCTTACGAATATAAATGGTGTCAATTTTGTTGTATCAATTTGTGATAAGTGATTTAAAAGGAAAAGGCACAAAGCAGAAAGCATTTGCTACATAATTATAGATCCTATCAAGACAACATGACAGTGAGGTTGTCTAAAAGAATGCTGTCATTAGAGTACTCTTGGGAATTTGTCTTGCCTTGGTGTGTGATCAACCTGCAGGTGCTCACCCCATTAAGTGAACTAACTCTTCCCCTCTCTGCAGCCGCCGAATGCCAATACTTCCTCTAGTAACGGTGATAGGTAACACCCACCTCCACTTCACCATGTTCAGTTTTGTCTGGTTTGAGTTTGCAAAGCTGTACACAGATTCCCACGGTAGCTGTAATTTTGGCAATTGCTCTGTGTACTATTATTGTATGTAGAAAAGTTTCCTGGAAATCATATACCACCTCTGGCTCTTGCCATCTTGTTGTCATTTCTTTCACAAAGAACCGTACGCCTTGAAGTTTGATATAAATATAGGATATAGGAGTCTGATACTCCCTTCACATGGAACAGTTGTGCATGTCTGTGTTCACTGCCTTCTACATCAAGAAATATCAATATATAAATTCTGTACCCATGTACGAAATTATAAATTCATGCCAGGAAATTTGGTATGGTGAAGTGGGTTCAAAAGCCCCAGCGCCTCATACCAGAGGCTTCATCTGCTTCTAACAAGCGCCCTGTCATGTGACCACAGCACCCCATAGAGAGAATATTAACAATCAGTACCACAGGAGCAGTGCTCCAAGCCTGTCCACATGCAGGTCAGCTATCCTTAACATCTCAAACCAAGTCAATAGAAAGCATCTGCCGTCAGATCCAAACCACGCCAAAATGTATATAAGGCCCTATCCAGAAGAAATAAAGGTGCAGGAACTGTTACATCAAGGATCTTTTGAGTGATTTTTATATATCTTTTATATATCTTATACATATATATATATATATATATATATACATATATATATATATATATATATATATATATATATATATATATATATATATATATATATATACATTTACATAAGCTGTAACACTTTTTGGAGAAGAGCTTTCTCTCCGGAAGCTTTTTCCTCTGAAAGCTGCACTGGTCCACTATAGTCACTTCCTGTCTTGTGGTCTTAATCTTGGTTCTAGCTTCTGCAATTCTCTGGCTAGTAGGCCCCCAGCTAGGCCCCCCACCTGGCCACACTGCTTCCTGCCACTTCCTTGCTGGAGTAGCAGTGATTGAACTTCCTATTGATCTTGCTGCTCTTGAGTAATAACAGCCATAGGGAAGCACATCAGCCTCCTTCCTCAAACTGTCCTCTCCCCATCTGAAAATGCGACTCATTGGCTGCTCCAGACAGACCAGAGCTCCCTAAGAATCTGAAGAAAGAACTATTCTAGAATGGTTATATAAAATCATAAAGCCACAAACCGCAATAAACTGTGGTAAACTCTGGCTTTTGCAATCAAATTTCCAGGCAGTTATTTATGAGATATGAATTAAATTGTTGCAGTGGGAAACAACAGTGTCAATACAGAATTTTATAAATGCATTTGTCATTAAGATGGACCTTAAGATAAAAGTTACATTCTTGTGTTTATGCAAAAATTTTATTGACGATGCACACATAATAACATTTGTAGCCAAACCTTGTGTGGAATCCCATACAATTTAAATACTCCTAGTTTTAATATTTTAAACAATACTCAACTATAAGTATAAATAATTGTTATTTCTATCATTTCTATAAAATATTACAATATTGTAAAATGAAGACATATTTTAAAATGAGTTAAACTCTGATTCCTCTTATAGCAAAATTTGCTCATGAATTCTACACAAGAATTTCAGATTGACATTATATGATACAAAATCTGGTTTATTTCATCAGTGAATATCATTACACTGATATTTTTAAAGAAGAGGTATTATGTTGAAACCAAATGTTATTCTATGTAGATGTTAGACTTCAAGAGCATATTACTTGCTATAAATCAGTGTGTGCATATATTTGGTTTAATTGGAGATGTTTTGTCACAATCGTCCATGAATATAACAGACACAGAATTTTTTCAACATTTTTGAAGTTTATATAAGAAAAAATAATTTAAAGATAAAATTGTCAATATCTGGATTAGGCTGGCTTAATAATATATTGTGAAGTAGTATCTACTATATTCATTTTAAATATGACTTACAGTTTGTATTTATATGTTTTTAGAAGAATATGCATAATATATGCATATATTAACAAATATGATAATAAAAGTAACAGAAGAAAGAAACTATTTAATTATCAGTAAACCTGCATTAGGTTGTGTACTTTTAAATCATAAGAGTAATGTATTTTATACTAAAAATAAAATGATATGGAATTTTTTCATATTGTATATAATAACTTGAATTTAGAGCAGTAGCCATTTTTGTTATTCTATGTTATTTAATCTTGAACTTTATGAATATGGAGCCATTTGAAATTTTGGATCTGAATATACTAATAGGGATGTCAATAAGGTCATTGAAAATGCTAATCTCATGTTAACTAATGAGTTTTATAAAAGGGAAGGCATCAATTTAACTTCTCTGACCATAGTATTTGGAAGAAATAAGAAAACTTGTAAATCATGAGATTGAGTTGGAACCAAGAGGTCAGTTTATATTTCAGATATTTGGGACAGCTTGTTTGAGTTTGGACCCTCCGTATATATTCACAGAGGGATGTTTTTGGGTGTCAGAGAACCATTTACAGAGTTATTTGGCCACCTATTTTCTATGCATTTTTATGTAGTACTGATAGGAAACAATTGTTCCTATGGCACTGGAGGATTTTAAGTTACAGACAACTCAAACAAGCTTTTATAGTATAAAAGATGCATTTCAAATATTTCAAGCAGCAGAAATAGATTCTATTTAACTAAATCTAGTTCCTATGATTAGAAAATGTCTTTATTAGTAGCAAATAGTAAAAATCAATATCCAACACATAAACCAAGGATATTTTTACACAAATACAATGAAGATTAGGTTCCATGTAAAAAGTATATTGTGGACAAATTGCAGTTGTTCAAATGTAAATTCATTATTTGAAGATTTAGATTTAGAAAGAAGACATATTTTTAAAATAAAACAATATGTCAAAGACCACTTTTTTGAAGGAAAATTGAACGATATTTAGTTCAGACAAGACAAAATAAAAATTCAATGTGACTAGTAGATTCACTGAAACTGATAGAAAAGAAACTGGGGAAAACCCTTGAGGACATGGGCACAGGGGGAAAGTTCCTGAACAGAACACTAATAGCTTATGCTCTAAGATCAAGAATTGACAAATGGAACCTCATAAAATTACAAAGTTTCTGTAAGGCAAAGGACACTATCAAAAGGACAAAATGGCAACCAACAGATTGGGAAAGGATCTTTACCAACCCTAAATATGACAGAGGGCTAATATCCAATATATACAAAGAACTCAAGAAGTTAGATTCCAGAAAACCAAATAACCCTATTAAAAAATGGGGTACAGAGCTAATAAACAAAGAATTTTTACCTAAAGAAATTCGGATGGCTGAGAAGCACCTTAAGTAATGTTCAACATCATTAATCATTAGGGAAATGCAAATCAAAACAACCCTGAGATTTCACCTCACACCAGTCAGAATGGCTAAGGTTAAAAATTCAGGAGACAGCAGGTGTTGTCAAGGATGTGGAGAAAGGGGAACACTTCTCCACTGCTGATGGGATTGCAAGATGGTACAACCACTTTGGAAATCAGTCTGGTTGTTCCTCAGAAAACTGGACATCACACTTCAGGAGGATCCTGCTATACCTCTCTTGGGCATACACCCAGAGGATTCCCCGGCCTGCAATAAGGACACATGCTTCACTATGTTCATAGCAGCCTTATTTATAATAGCCAGAAGCTGGAAAGAACCCAGATGTCCCTCAGTGGAGGAATGGATACAGAAAATGTGGTATATTTACACGATGGAATACTACTCAGCAATTAAAAACAATGAATTCATGAAATGTTTAAGCAAATGGATGGAACTGGAATATATCATCCTAAGTGAGGTAAACCAATGACAAAATAATACACATGGAATGCAATCACTGATAAGTGGATATTATTTAGCCCAGAAGCTCTGCTCTGAATTCTCAAGAAACAATTAGCATATCAAATGATACCGAAGAAGAGGGAAAGAGAGGGCCCAGGTTCTGAAAAGAGTTGATCCAGCATTGTAGGGGAGTGCCAGGACAGGGAAATGGAAGGGGGTGATTGGGAAATGGGGGTAAGGAAGAGGGCTTAGGAGACCAATGGGGAGGGGTGACCTGGTAAAGGGGAAAGCATTTGGAATGTAAACAAAGAATATAGAAAATTAAAAAAAAAAGAAAAACAAAAAGAAAAAAGAAAAAAAAACCAAAGAAAATAAATAAAATAGATGTAAAGCAAAATGGTGAAGCAAATATGTCACAATGGTTTTAGAAACAAATGTCTTATAAGCCGGTGGTTGAAGTCAGATTGAGACAAATTTTCTGATCTGTAAAATAGATCACAATGGAGCTTTTTCAATAAGCCTTGATGATTAATAAATAATGACCATGTTCTAAAAAATGAAAAAAGAAAAAACAAATCATATCTAATAAGTATAACAGTAAAACAACACACAAACAAACCAACCAAAACCTTAATCAGAGTGGGCATTTGTTATAATTTGTTGGAAGTATTGTACTTAGGTTCTTCTTATCCTATGAATCAGTCTTGAGAATTTGAATATCTCCACTATGTCACCCAAGATGATAGATAAACTTGTGGCATGAGTGTAAAGTGTTCTTCTAGCAATTGCATCCACGATGGAACATGATGAATTCCTCAACAGAGCTGACACTTCCCACTGATGCATGCAATGAAGACCCCCTGTAGCAGGAACATAGTTTCTGGCTTCCCTCTAAGTTCTATGATCCAGTACATGTAGAGTTTCTATTTGGTTTCCAGGAGTGAGTGACTATAATATCACGGCTAAATCCCTCATAACATAGCATAGCCTAAACATACAATTTGTATATGTTTCATGAATATATTAATGAATCATTACATTATTGGAAACATAGAATAAAATATGCATTGTATAAAAGGTAAAGTATATTTTAAAGAATATTGCAACCAGAAACAAGTGTCCATGATTAGTAAAAATATAACTACTCTCCAAATACTTCAAATCTGTGAGATGTTGCCTTTGTGCATATTTTACTCCTCCATCTTTTTAATATGGATATTGCTATTCAGAGCCAAAATAAAATTAAACTGTGCCTTATAAAGCAGTTCTTCCTCTCAGACTTCACTATCTTAATAATAGAGTGCTGGGAATTATATAAGTCCTAACAATGTGGCAGAAAAAAAGATTCACGATGGTGATGTGTTTCTAACATGTTAAATAAAAGATTATCTGTTCATCTTTACATATGCTTATGGCTAATGTGGTGGCTTCAATAAAAATGGCCCCCATAAGTCCTTATGGTATAGCAGTATTACAAGGTGTGGCCTTGTTGCCTCAGATACATCATTGTTGGAGGAAGTATGTCATTAATAGGTAGGTGTTGACGTCTCAGATGCTCAAACCAGCTCTTTTCATGCTCTCTGCCCATCTGGACCTAGAACTCTCAGGCCCTTCTCCAACACCATGTCTGCCTTAAGCTGCTGTGTTTCCTGCCATGCAGACAATGGACTAAAGCTCTGAAATGTAAGCCAGCCCCAATTCAAGCTTTTTTTTCCTTTATAGGAAGTGCCATGATCATAGTGTTTCTTTACAGCAATAAAACGCTAAGACAGTTTGTGTGCATGAGAGATGTGTCAAGCATAAAGAAAATGTTAGAACACAGTTAAAATTTGTGGAAGAAAAAAGTATTACTTATCTATATTTCTGGAATCAGAAATGATAGGGAAGGATCTCAGTTTGCTGTCAATAATTTATTTCATGTAGATTTTTTTCCCAAAATAGCATTTATTTCCATGAAATTAAAGAAATACATCAGGTATTCAACAGCTATTGACATGATCATTTTTACCTGGTTTGAGTAAGAACAACATTTTCTCTTCTTTCTTTTAAGAAACTCCTTTTGTGTTTCTTAAATGTGTGTGTATGTGTGTGTGTGTGTGTTTTCAAAATTATTGTGATTCTAAGATGAGAAGTAAATAACAGTAGGAGGGCATGGATGATCTATGAAAATAAGCTTTTTCAATAGACACTAAGCTGAACTTCCTGAAACAAGTCTTTATTCTCTCAATCAAGTCTAATTTGGCTTGCTTAAACTTCCTGGAGAGCAAGGTTGTATCTGTTTCAATGAGGATTAATGTCCTTCCTCCTGCTAAATAAGGGAGCCTCATAGTCACCATTCTGCAGTCTTGCTGGGACAGCGCCATTATTTTATGGAGCAATCAAAACAGCCTCCAGCTGTTTTGGGCTGTGTGTTACCAGCCAGGGATGCAGTTCCCTTGGCACACCCAGCACTTTTCATTTTCTCATTTAATTATGGTGGAATGTGTTTCTTCTCTATTTTTTTCTTTATTCTTTTCCCTAGGCAAGAGCACGATTGCATAGATTTTTATGAAAGCTAACATTATCCTCTATTTTTCCATGGTAGAACTAGTTACAATCAAGGCTTGATAAAAGCTGCTACTTGTGCAATATCTCAAATATTGCACTTGAAAATTATGTTCCTGTACACTGTGCAAGCCTAGACACTTATCATTGATGTTGATTCTAGGTGCTGTTAGTAAGTTACTTTCCTTGTCAACTGGAACACAATTATATTGTTACCTTTAAGATTGACACAGAAAAAGTAGTATGTTCATATGACAAAATATGCTGAGTAAACATTCAATAATTCACTTGAAGTTAACATAAAACACATTATAGCTAAATTCTGTATTAAATTATTAAAACTGCACAAGTATTTTAATAAACAAAATATGTCTCAGTGAATTTTTCTCACACATATGGAGATTTAGAAGAAAATCTAATCACTTTCTCGGTTTCTGGGAAATGTCACTGCTTATTACTTGTCTTAGGTCCTTACAGTGCTATTCTTAGCTCCTGGAGGCTAGCAATATTTCTGTGTCGTACAGCCTTTACACAGGTCATCTCATCGGCTTCTAATAGAATCGTTGCTTATCCTAAGATTAACAAGTTTTTCTGATTTATTCCAGTTAAATTAATTCTTATATAAGCTAATGACCATGAAAGTCTCTCTCTTTCCAAGTTTCCTTATAACAGAACAATGAGGTTTATTTTACGTCATTCAATGTCTGAATATTTTTCAACAGTGGCACAGAAATGACATCTTGTCCACAAGACAGGTCAGATGAGACAATGAAATTATTTCCATAATCATATTAGCCTTGCATTTCAGATAATCAGATAGAGTAAAAATGTATAGAGAATTACTTTTGTCTGTGAGATTAAAAAAATCTTTCCAGACCTATTCTATGGGACATATTAAATATGATAATATCATTCAAACATGTCCCTAAAGAGATAGACATTTTGAAAAAAACCTTAGATACTGAACTAGTAGGCACAAAAGGGCTCAGTATGCAGAACAATTCAAGAGTGTTTAGTGCACTTGCACAGGAACCATTCAAACTCCAGTACACATTTCAGTTGGTTCACAACTGTTTTAAGGTTTAGCCTTAGGGGTTCTAAGTGATCTGGTCTCCTTGAAATTCAACACATATAACTCATATCAACACATACACACACACACACACACACACACACACCTTAAAAAGTAAAATAAGGAGTTGGAAAGATGGCTCAACAGTTAAAAGCACAGGCTGTTCTTCCAGAGGTCCTGAGTTTAATTCCTAGCAACAATATCGTGGTTTACAGCCATCTATAATGGAATTGATTGTGCTGAAGAAAGCGACAGTGTACACATACACAAAAATAAATTATTTTAAAAAAGTAAAACAAAATATTGAATTTAAGGAATGTTAAAATGCAGGAACTAGCGAGATTAAGTAATACTTATTTGACATGATCTTCCATAAAGAGGAAAAAAAGCCTTAATTTGGACATAAAATGCATGAATTAAATATCTCTCAAATAACTGGCCTTAAAAACACAAATTGGAAAGTATTTTTGGAAGTAATTAAAAGAAAGATTGCATTCAATCAATCTAAATTGGTTCTAGATGGAGATTTGGTTAAAATAATACAGGATATTCATATCCATTCTATATTTGTATTTCCTTGAGCTAAAAATCAATTGGGGCTAAATGATCACATTTATTTATACATGATGAAGGATGTGAAGATAAATGACAAATATAATTTCTAATCTATTCCCCCTCAAAGATTAACCATGAAATATACAAGAAGAACCTGAATTTGAAAGGTTAATATTTAATGTGAACAATAACAACTTTAAAGTGATAGTCTGTCTCAAGGACATTTTTGTTTAAATGACAAAGCATACATCTTAATGGTCTCAAACTGAAAATGTGAAAAATCAAGGACAGGAGAAAGTACCAGAGACCTGGGTGATGAGGGACTCCAAGATCTCAGTGGTGGTATCCTTAGCTAAAATGCCCAGAATTGGGGAGAGGAACCTGAAGACCTCTGATAGATACACAGGGTCTCAAGTGGAGGGGCAGGTTCACTCATCTACAGTCAAAATTTCTGACCTAGAACTGTCCCAGTCTCAAAGAATTCCACGGACAAAAAACAGAGAAGAGATTGAAGGAAAGGCAGTCCAATGACCAGCCCAACTTGGGATCCATCTTGTAGAAGTTCACCAAATACTGACACTCTTACTGATGCCCTGTTGTGCTTACAAATGGTAGCCTGACATGGCTCTCATCTAAGAGTTCTTACCTAGCAACTGACTGAGACACAAGCAGAAACTTACATCCAACCATTGAACTGAAACAGGGTCCCCCTATAGTTGAACTATGGGAAATATTGACGAAGGTAAGGGTAGAGCAATCCTATAAGAAGACCAGCACTCTCAACTTATCTACACCCAAGGAAGCTCCCAGAGCCTGAGCCACGAACCAGGAGCATACACAGACCAGTCTGATGTCATTAATACAAATATAGCAGAAGTCTGTCTGGACAGGCCTTAGTCCTGTAAAGACTTGAGGCTTCATGGAATGGGAAGGTTTGGTAGAAGGGAGCACCCTCACTGAAGAAAGGTAAGTAGGAATGGGATGAGGAAATGTGGGAGGGGGAACTGAGAGGGAGACAACTCAAAGACAAGAATGTAAATAAATAAAATCACAAAAATTACAATCCCTCCCCCCCCAAAAAAACAAAGAACAAACTATGTATATTAATTATGAAGCAAAAAAAAAACCTTATAGCAATTCACAATGTTCAAAGTAAAGGCAATCATTGACAGTGGACTTGCACACAAAAGAGACATCACTAACACACTGCACAAGGCTTATACCCAACCTCAGAAGACAGGTGGAATTATTGAAAAAGCTAGAGCTCTAGAGAGTACTAATTTGAATTCATGTCTTCTAGACATGACAGAACCACTGAACTCATGAAATCAAGCTTCTGTCTGTCCCTGCACAATATATATGTATGTGCATATATACATTCATATATAATTGTGTTCCTGAAATATATATATATATATGTATATATATATATATATTGATTTGATTGATTGATTGATTGTGATGGTATGATTCCAGTGGAACACCAGTCAATTTGGTTTATGGGTTTGGCTACTAGCTGTCAACCCTGCTTCAGTGCATGTGCAAGTCTATATACAGAAGACTAAATTTTAAGGTTATTGAAAAGATGGGAGCCAGGTGGTGGTGGTGCACGCCTGTAATCCCAGCACTCTAAGAGGCAGAGGCAGGCAGATTTCTGAGTTAGAGGCCAGTCTGGTCTACAGAGTGAGTTCCAGGACAGCCAGGGCTATACAGAGAAACTTTGTCTTGAAAAAAACCAAATCCAAAAAACAAACAAACAAAAAAACAAAAAAACAAAACCCCCAAAGATGGCACAGATTTGGAAGGATGTAGAGGGAAATAAAGGATCTGGGAGGAATTAATGCAAGAATGGGAGCGAACTGAATGAAATCAACATATCTTGTATGGGATTATCAGTTTAATAATTAGAAAGCTTTCAATATATCTGCTACATAGTATAAAAAAACAGCAATACCTCTTATGAAGAGGGTTATATGTGAGCCCAACAAAGGAAGAGTGAGGCCACAATGAAGGATGTATAAAAGCACTTCAAAGAAACCTAACCTACTGTCTTCTAGCCCGATTTGAGAGAGAGAGAGAGAGAGAGAGAGAGAGAGAGAGAGAGAGAGAGAGAGAGGTGCTCTTCTGCACTGATAAATAATGCTGTGCTTATATGCTATGGGTTGAAAAAGAAATTCTCACTTACAAATGTAGGGTAGCTATGTACAAATTGCAGATCAGAGCAGTCTTCAACGCAACATAGTCTTGCCATTGCTATTTTGGTAGTTTGTCTTGGACCTAGATGATAGAAATCTACTGCTTAGTCTATAATTTACCTTCCAACTTTGTTATAAAATAAAAATTCACCTAGAAGTGAATTGGCAACATCCTGCCTGATGACTATCATAGAGAGGAAAGATGGTATATAGCCTACTAGGAGTGAAAATTAATGAATATTAATGGCCTTACCCACCTATGACCCTTATAAACTACAATAGAAACTGCACGCACTTAAGTGACAGGGTAGCACGGGTGGTGATAATTATGCAATCTCTGATTAGATGTGAAGCTTGCTCTGCAGCACTGAATGAATTGTAGTGTCTTCTTGGTCAAACCTCAGAAATGCACATGTAGCAAGTCCCAGGAAAGTATATACTATATTGTGGCCTTTTAATTATCTATGTCTAACTAGAATCTTAACCAGAGAAGTCTTTCTTTACAGCTTACAGTGGTGAAAACGGAGAGTTTTTGCCAGCTCAGGGGAGTTCTCACCTGAGCTATTCCATTGCAGGAGAAAGTTGTTTAACACCAGGCTTTCCCACATGATGCGACTCAAAGTTCTTCATACCATTCACTTCATTATGCCACTGCATTTTCTCTAAAACCCCTCCCATTTCTCTGCAAGGGAATGATTAATTCTTACCTTTAGCTCAATCACTCCTGCTTTAATCTGTGTCCCCTCCCGTGTTCTCCTTTCACTGAGCACCTCAGGACACATCTTCCTTTCCAGCGAAGGAAGACAATATTGAAAAGTTTCAAGCAGCTTGCATTTCTGTGCAAAGCACTTTGTGTTTCAGTCGTGCATTTTCAACTGCTTTCGGGAAGTTTTGCGGTTGATCATGTTTCTGTCATTGAAAACCCTTTAACTGATGCGATTTTATCTAAACTCGTCTATGTCAAAAATGGGAATTTCAGAACCTCAATATTATACTGAAATTTGACAGACATTTCAAGTATCTTATGCATCCAGGCCTCACATTTTTAATAACATTGTAAATGTCAGGAAGAAATGCAAGCTGCTTGAAACTTTTCAATATTGTCTTCCTTCGCTGGAAAGGAAGATGTGTCCTGAAGTGCTCAGTGAAAGGAGAACACGGGAGGGGACTCAGACTAAAGCAGGAGTGATTGAGCTATAAGTCATTTTAATTACTACATTAAATTGGGATCAGCATGACATTTAAAATTCAACTCAACTTGATTTGATCATCATCATTGGTATCTCTGAAGGTAACCAAGGAAAAAGAAAAGCAGGGTACATATAGAGGATAATGATTATACATTCCTCCCCAGACAAGCTCAATGTCATAGATTTGGGGTATAATCAAATTAAATCTCACTATAGAGAACAAGGTTTACGTGAGACAGATTGTTAAGGTATTCATACATTTTATTTTTTCCACACTATGCGATTCAGTTGTATAATGATATTCAAGTTTCCAAGAGTTTGGGAGAGAAAGCACATTGTATTTCAGAATACTTGTATTGTGTCCTATTAGTTATTTCATTGCATTTGTGAAAGCTTGTTCATTTATATATGTGCATGTATGATAGTCCATGTACATTGGTGTGTGTATGTGTGGAGGCCAGATGATGATACTAGACATCTTGTTCTTGATTGCTTTTTATCTTATTCATTTAAGCAGGGGCTATTAATCAAATTCAGAGCTTACTGATGCAGCTTTACTCTGGAATTTATCATTATTTCCTTGTAAGCACTCTGGAATTTATCATTATTTCCTTGTAAGCATGGAGTTAAGACTGGTCATTATATACACCTGCCATTTACTTTGGTTCTACAGATCTGAACTCCCATTCTTTGGCTCTCAGCACAAAGCTAACCCTCTGAGCATTTTCCAAGATATATTATTCCTTATTTGTATCTATAATATACCTTTTATAGGCATGCTAGAACAAAATATTACATTTCGAAGCACACATACACACATACACACACACCCATGACTAAAATAAATGTGTGTTAAGGGCTTGTATGACAATAGCAAACATGTTTCTATTGTCACTATGTTTCTGTAGTTATAGCATTCAAAGTCCTTTTGAATTATATAGTGAATGAACTACAAATACATTACCTTCCAACATAACATCAAAATCTACCCATCCCGTTACTTTGTAAATTGTGACTATGCTATCACTACTCTTCCACTTCAGTGAATACTTTTAAAAGGACAGGAAGTAAAAGGTACTATTGAGCATGTAAAAGGGGGAATGTGACCTTTATAGTATAGTCAGAATAAAAAGATATGGAAAACAGAATGTGTATGGAAGATATAAGTTTTTAAATATAATAAGTATATTTTGGAGGGTAGCCCTTTGGTCCTGTGGGGGCTCCATGATCCAGCATAGGGGTACGCTAGGGTGCTGAGGTTGGAGTGGGTGGGGGAATGTGGGAGCTCCCTCATAGAAGCAGGGGGAGGAGGAGGGGATAGGTGGTTTGTAGAGGGGAAACTGGGGGAAAACATTTGAAATAAATAAAATAACCAATAAAATAGAGAACAATTTGATTGACATGAGGATCTTGACAACTTGAAACCAGAAAGGAAAGACATAGTAAGAGGTTGTGATTATAGTTCAATTTCTAATTGTTGGTCTTTCCCCCTATAATCTCTTAAGATGGTATTTTTACAACCCTGCAAGGAAAATCTTATCATTTAAACTTTCAACTATCTCCCTAAGAATAAAAAGAAAGACATAAAAAATATATATATCATGCCCCCAAATGAAAGTGAGTAACTCTTTCAACAGCATGATTTCTCATCTATGTTCCAAAAATACCATAAGTAAATTAAGGAAGCAAACATAAAATATAAAAATGTATCTTCCTAAAATAAACTCATTGCTAAATGGGAGGGCTGCTGTGGCAGAAATAAGTCACAGTGGTGCACCATAAAGTTTTGTTAATCGTAATTAAAGAAATCCACGATATTGTAGATACACAAACAAGTTAATCCATAACAAATTGGTCAAGCTGAAGGTGTTTGCTTGTAACTGTAAGTCCATGATACTAACTGGAAATTATGTTTTCCCACTCACATTCATTTATCCATAATTTCAGATAAGTTGTTATCTTCTCTACTCTTCTCAAACATTCCAAACTCCTCTGTCTTCTTCATTCAGAAAAATAATGCTATTTTGAGTATTATTGAGATAAGCAATATGAAGAGCCTATCCATATTTGAAGGACAACAAAAAAGTCACTTGTCTTCAGAAAATTTCTCCAAGTTTAATCACACCTTCTCATTCAGTTTAGATAAGCTCTTATAAATAAACTCCATGGTAATATGTTTTTAAACCCCTTCAATTCCTGCTTAGATCCATATCATGTGTCTGAGCTTTAGCTTGCTCTAGAGTTTTCCAATTCTGATATCCAGAAAAAATACTTTTCTCACAGGATTTCATACTACATGTATGGCAATTTTAGTCTAGTTCTTTATGTTCCAAAATTGTACATATCTCCATATATTCTTTTTATTATCTTATGTCACATATCTTGTCCAACAGCATATACAAACTCTTCTACTCACAATAATAGCATGCTTCCCCACTTACCAGTGGAGGCCTGCTCTGTTTTGTCACCATCCCATGTGGATCATCCCAAGATAATTCTGTGTCCCACTGTAACTTGATGATTAACTTAAAGAGGACAAGGTTAATGCATCTAAGTTGTAACCAAGTGTTTTAGAAAATGAAATTAGACAATGTCAATTAAAATGTGTTCATTTAATGGTTGCTTCATAGTCTTATATATAAGACAATTTCAGAAGCAACTCCAGAATCTCAGTTATTTTGTTATTTTTGTTACAGATGTATTAGATGCAAATCCTAATCCTTTTCCTGGCCTTGTTCATGCTATCCTACTTAATAGGCCTCTCTCTTTATTATCAAATATAAAAAATGTGTTTATATTGGAAATGTGTCCTTGCTTTCTCTTCTGATTTAAATAAACTAGCCACCACACCACTCTGGAGTTATATTCTCAAATTTTATCTTGTTAAACAGGCACTCTCTTCATGCAAGAGCAAAAAAAAAAAAAGTTGACTAAAGCTTTCTAAACATTCCACCAACTGGGAAGCAAATATTTAAATATATGAGACTATAAATGTTATTCTAACTTAAACCATCACAATCCTCAAGGAATTTATGTACAGATAATTTCAATGGGACATCATTTATTGTCATTCAGTACCTACTGGTAGTAAATTGAATTGATAGATTAAGTTAAATCATGTTTAAAAAATCATCTTTCTTAAAAGATAGTAATTTTAACTAACATTTTGGCTCATATATTTATTTGTTTGTTTCTCAAAACTTCTTATTTAGTCTTCATAAATTAGTTTCCTTGCATGTTTATAAAAGAAGATGTCTCCTCTTCTGGTGTGTTTGAAACTTGAGCTTCCATTGTCAACTAGGAAGAAATATGTCTATAATATTGAAATAGTTTTGCCATGTGGGGCTTTGTAAATTCAATTAATATTTAGCATTTATAACACTGATAAGAAACAACCTTATTTTGGAATGTGGCAAGTATTAGGACTAATTTAAATTTTTTTCAATAAATGTCCTATGTTTAATTTTCAATGGAGTGAATAATTAACATAATTAATCAAGGATTAGTGACGCAAAATTATTGACATTTTCATATACAATTGAGAAATTTTCATGTACTAATCTTGGTCATTTCCTCAAATGGTAGAAAACATTCTTATTCAGAAAATGTAAATCCCCTTTTCACTCTTATTTTTATGAATATTTGATCAGGACTAAAAGAACTCCATGATAACATGGAAATTATTAGGTCTTCCATCATGTCCCCAACAAGATTATATTTTCTTATTAGCTATAAAATAATTCAGTGGGCATGTGTTTGCTTTTGTGTATTCTATAGCAGGGTCAGTATAGATGTGTGCAGATTGGCTGACTATCTATTCTGGTTTGAATTTTTATTTAAAATATATTCAAGCAAAAATAGATATTTTTTTTTCTGTCACCACCCAGATGTGGTACTATTTAAGTGCTTTCAGTATAAGCCTTAAAATTCACACCAAACCAAAATGACCACAAAACAAGTAAATGAACAAAATACCACTACAAAATATGGAGTTGGTTTTGTGTTGACCATGTAATTCTGGGCAGGAGAAATCCCTGGGGTGTAGGTAATATCCCTAATGGTACCTCACTGGAGAAAAAAGATTTTCTCTTTGCAATGTTGTCAAATGTAAATAATCTCTTTAGAAGTGGGACCCTGCATCTGATTTCTACTATTGTTGTTGGGACCCTCTCTATACCGAACCTGTGCAGGTCATCCAAGAAGACATCAAAACCATCATTCACCACAGTCAAGTAGGCTTCACCTCAGGGATGCAAGGTTAGTTCAATATATTAAAATCTATTACCGTAATTCAAACTATAAACAAACTCAAAGAAAAAAGTCACATGATAATCTCCTTCGATGCAGAAAAAGCATTTGACAAAATACAATACTACTTTATATTAAAAGTATTAGAGAAGTCAGGAATTCAAGGCTAATTTAGGCTATTATACCTAAATATAATAAATGCAATTTACTGCAAACAAACAGGTGATATCAAATTAAATGGAGACATATTTAAAGCACTCCACTAAAATTGAGGACAACATAGGGATCCCCATATCCATTCAATATAGCACTAGTGCAGTCTAGAACAATAAGAGAAAAAGACACCAAGGGGATATAAATTGACAAAGAAGAAATAAAGGTATCACTAATTGAAGATAATATAGTATATATAAGTGACCAGAAAAAAATTCTGTGAGAGAACTTCTCCTGCTGATAAATAACTTCAACAAAGAAGCCGGATATAAAATTAACTCAAATCAGGAGCTTCCCTTTATATAAATGCTAAACAGGCTGAAAAGGAAATTAGGGAAACACCTCCCTTCACAATAGCCATAGATAATATAAAATATCTTGGGGTAACTCAAGTGAAAGACCTGTATGACAATGACTTCAAATCTCTCAAGAAATAAATCAAAGAAGATCTCAGAAAATGGAGAGATTCCCCCATGCTCATGGATTGGCAGAATAAATAGAGTAAAAATTGTCACTCTGCCAAAGGCAATCTACAGATTCAATGCAGTCCCCATAAAAATCAAACATAATTCTTCAAAGGCACAGAAAGTGCAATTCTCAAATTCATCTGGAAAGGCCAAAAACAAAACAAAACAAAAGACGAAGACAAAACAAGAACAAAACAGAATTGCCAAAATAATTCTTACCAATAAAGGAATGGCTAGGGCAATCACCATCCCTTATTTTACGGTTTACCACAAAGCAATAGAGATGAAAACTGCATAGTACAGGTAAAGAGACAAACATGTTGATCAATGGAATAGAATTAAAGGCCCAGGGAAAAAAACTACACACTATGGACACTTGGTCTTTGACAAAGACACCAAAAATATACAACGGAAAAAAGAAAGTATCTTCAATAAATGGTGCTGGTCTAACTGGTTGTCTGTATGTAGAAAAATTAAAATAGACTCATATTTGCACCTGGCACAAAACTAAAGTCCAAGTGGATCAAGAAACTCAACATCAATTGAATATATTGAATCTAATAGAAGAGAAAGTGTGAAAGAGAATTGAACTCATTAGCACAGATAGGAATTTCCTAAACAGAACTTCAGTGGAGCACACTCTAAGATTGATAAATGGTATCTTATGAAACTGGAAAACCTTTGTAAGGAAAAGCACATAGTCGATAGGACAAGCCTTCAGATTGGGCAAAACATCTTCAGAAGGCTAATATCCAAAATCTGTAAAGAATTCCAGATACTAACCACTAAAAAAACAAACAATCCAATAAAAAAAAATGGGGTATAGAGCTAAACAGAAAATTCACAACAAAGGAATCTCAGATGTTTGAGAAGCACCTAAAGAAATGTTCAAAGTCCTTAGTGATCAGAGAAACACAAATCAAAATGACCCTGGGATTCCACCTTGCACCATTTAGAATGGCTACTATCAAAACCTGAGGTGACCTCATGTAAGCGAGGATGTGGATGAAGAGAAACACTCCTCCATAGCTGGTGGGATTGCAAACTGGTAAAACCACTCTGAAAATCAATCTGTAGGGTCCTCACAAACTTGGAAAGAGATCTGAAGACCCAGCTATACTACACTTTGGAATATACCCAAAGGATGCCCCACAATGCCACAGGGGCACATGATCTCCTATATTCATAACAGCCTTATTTGTGATAGCTAGAAGCCAGAAATAAATGAGATGTCCTAGTATAGAAGAATGGGTACAGAAAATACGGTTCATTTATATGATGGAATACTACTCAGCTATTAAGAGAAAGAGGACTTACTGAGTTTTGCAGGGAAATGGATGGAACTAGAAAATATCATCCTGAGTCAATTAACTCAGACCCAAAAGGACATGCATGGTATATACTCACTAATAAGTGGATATTAACCAAAAAATCAATCAATCAAAGTACAGAATATCAAAGATACAGTCCACAGAATTCAAAAAGGTCAACAGGATGAAAGGCCCAAGTGAGGAAAGGGGACTAAAGCCCTGAGTGCCAGCAGTAAGATTGGAAACAGGCAACCTTGGGAGGAAGAAAGTTGAGGAGCCCTCCAAAATGCACCAGAGACCTGGGAGGTGAGAGACTCGTAGGACAAATAGTGAGAGACCTTAGATAAAATGCCTGACAGTTGGGAAGATGGAACTTATAGAGGCCTACCTCTAGCAGGAAGAAAGGGCATCAAATGATGGAGGTGGGGGGGGGTTGCCATTACACAGTCAAAACTCTGACCCATAATTGTTCCTGTTTGAAAGAATTACAGGGATGGAAATATTTAGAATCCTGAAGGAAAGAAAGTCCAGCGACAGGCCCAAAGTGGGATCCAACTCAAGGGGAGGTCTCAAGGCCTGACACTATTACTGAGGCTATGTAGTGTTCACAAAAATGGACCTATCATGACTGCCCTCCAAAAGATGAAACAAGCAGTTGAAAGATTAAGATGCAGATATTTGCACCCAACCTCTAGAGCTAAGCTGCTGACCCCTGGGGTTGAATTAGGGAAATCCTGAAAGAAGCTGAGAAGGGCAACCTTGTAGGAGGACCAGCAGTCTCAATTCACCTAGACCATGAGATCTCCCAAGCACTGGACCACCAACCAGGCAGCATATACCAGTTGAATTGAGGCCCCCAATACATATACAGCAGAGGACAACTGGGTCTGGTTTCAATCAGAGAAGATGCACATAATCCTCAAGAGACTAGAGGCCCCAGAGAGTTTAGAGATCTGGTTTGATGGCTGATGAGTGGTGGGGACATCACATGGGGACAGGGGGTAGAATGGAGGTATCGGATGTGGAACAGGTGGACGGTGCATGGGGGGTTGAAGAATAAAATCTGGAGTGTAAATAAACAAATAAATGAATAAAAATAAAAAAGTCTCTTATATAACCTTTATTCAAACATGCTTTCGGTTAAACCTTATACAGTATAAATTGTAATCACAATTCTTTATATTTGTCTACAGAAAAATATATAAATAGAGCCATTGTTAAAGTGTACTCTAATTACTGCTAGTAGATTCTAAGGGAGGTGGTGGCCTGAGTGTGTTTGTGACTTTTCGCTGTGTGTGTGTGTGTGTGTGTGTGTGTGTGTGTGTGTGTATGTGTGTGTGTGTGTGTGTGTGTGATTTTGGTAAATACTATAGAATACCCTGAAGGATTTAGAAAGAGAAGTAGTCAAAATAAGAGAGAAGGAAATATTTAAGCTTCAGCTTGAGTAGTTGGAATGGCAGTGATTCTTTAACTTTGTTTGCAGATTTCATAGGAACAGGTTTGAAATGTAAGGTGGAGACCTATGTTTAGGTATACAAACTTACTGCTGATAAACATGCCTGTGATATTAGAAAGCATAATGGAAAATATACCTAATTAACATTGGGTATCAACACCAATTTAATAAAAATTCACCCCATTCCTGTGACTAGTGTGCTGAGTACAAATTGGTTAGGAGACATTTTCCTTTTTCTGGTCAATGCTATCAAATCGAAAGTAACACTTGTCTTCAGAATTGCAGCATCTTGAGATGTTCTAGGAGTTCTTTATTTAGTGTGATCACATTTAGAGCAATGTTTATGACTCTGAAAGTGCATTCATGTAAGGCCTAGACATCTCAGCCCATGCTTTTCCAGTGAACCTTAAAAAACACCTTAAATAATCAGGTCAAAACTGAAAGAGAGAACAAACTAATATGTTGCAAATTGTCTTTTGTATGTGAATAGAATATCATAGTGTAGTTAAGGTTATCTAATATAAATCTCAGACAGGTTGCTTAGTTAACCATACCCAGAAGATACCTCAGATGCATTCAGAGGTGCTTTTTAACTATAAAGGAACACCAAAGAATCAAGACTACCTTTGAATTAACATTCCAACCTTTTCTTCTTTGTCCCAAATTTTTATTAATCTTTGCTGCACTTAAATTTGAAGATTTTTAAATTATAAATACATCCTGTATATAGTACATGCTGTGAAAACTATTATTACTATTATTATTATTATTATTATTCATTACATTATTATTTAGACATCCTATAATTTATTTATCTTTTATACTTATTAGGATGATGATTTTATTAATTTCCTGAAAAATTTTATTTACAGCTAGAAATTGACCTTGACTACCAGTAGTTCAGTCTCTGAACATTTAAAAAAATTATAGAGTTCAAATTGACAATGCAATCCTTTGGAAAAAAGAATTTCCTTGCCAAACTTCATCTATGTTTATCCATAATTGATCCTTGTTTCTTGTCAGCATTATGCAGACATTGAATGGCATTTGAAGGCACTCGTGACACTGCCTATACGACATTCATGGTACTTAATCTGTCAGAAATTTGTCCTTAGAATTAAGGAGTAGGATATCTTTAGACCTCAGGTCTCACAGTAAGTTACATTCAAAATATCTTGTAAAATTAGTTTCAATGTCAGCATACTAATGCCTGTCTCAGCTTTCCTGAAAGACTGGCAGTGATGTACAACTCCCCAACTTTGACTGGAGACTATAAAATAGATGGAGTGGTCAGGTTTAGTCCTAAGTAACCTTTTATTCAATGACAGTAATTACTTGTTTGAACCTTTAATTCATTTAAATTTGCTTGAACTTTCAAGTGACTCCCCACATATTTTCCATTTTGACAGATAAAATTAAATGACCAATAGGTGAAGCAATGTATGTAATGGCTTGGCATGATTGACAGTTTAAGAAAAACATACTGTCTTTTACTATTCCTGATTTGAAAAACTAATCCATGTAAGAATAATGGGTGTGTGTTACTTCATGGTGATACTTATGTAGGTATAAGCTATATAAGTTTAAACTATATAAGTTAAACTATATATTCATATCTGAGATTCTAAGGGAGTTTGAACTCTATGGCAAGTTCTTCTGCATTAGTACTTATGTAGTAGGGAGTTTTAATATTTCCTTGCTTTTATTTTTAGGTTAATCAATGATTTTAATATGGCTTCTGTCATTACTATTAATTGAATTTTAAAAAAATTATTGCACCAACCACAAACGACTAGTTAAAAAATTAGAATTCTTTGCTCATATGAAGGAATCCTATGGAAATATTTCTTACATTTATTTTCATAAATACAATTTTTTAACTCGATGTTTTTGTTAAAAATGATGTGACAGCCAGAGAATGAAGAGAAATACTACAAAATTCTGCTTTCTTAACCCAAGATCTCTATTACCACCATGAAATTATAGTAGCTGTCTTTACCTGTACAAAACTTCTACAAGATCCAAGTCCCAGTTTAGATAGACAGATGATCTCCAGCCTCTATCTATTGAGGAGGGGCCACTGAACTTGAGAAGGGTCTATAGACATAGAAAGAGGAATCATTCTATGTCTATGACCTTATTGAAAGGAGGTTTCTTATGATCCAGTGGATGATTGTACAAAAATTCACATGTGGGAAGACTAGCTGGATTTAGAGGGCTACATAACAGCAACAGCATCATGAAGTTAGGAGAGGACCTGTTGCCATGGATATAGGAGGATTGTGTGGGTAAAATGGAAGATATGACAATCATGTATTTATGTATGATATACTCATGAATACTGTGTTCACGTATGAGATACTCGTGAAGAAAAACATAAAATATTTATTGACAAACCAGCAACAACAACAATATCATCCAATGTGTTTTCTTTGTATGAGCTAGTGAATCAGTCATTAATTTGTTTTCCATTGTGTCTTTGTCCTTATGGTAAATCCTCATCTGGATTACTATTTTTGCATCATCAAGAAACAGCCACTTTGTTTTTGAATGTTATCCAGAATTATTGCTCTATACCTGTATTTATTTCACCACTATTAATGAGAGTACAGGAGATTTCTATGACTTTGGGAGTCTTCAGTTTTTTTTTGTGACTCCTGTGATTGCTAAGAGTGAAATCTCATAAGCCCAAAGGATTATTTGAACAAAGCCTTTGGCATTATCTTTGTCACCGGTTGGCTTTAGCCAGCTATATCTGTCTTTATACCACCATGACATTCTGCCTATTGAATCATCAGTTCAAAATCCTCAAAGTTGGGATCTTTAAACATTTACATACAACAAAGTTTAAATCAGATATCATGTCACCTTCAAATAACCTGTGGCTTTTGTTGTGTTCTTTTGCATTACTGCCATTCACCCATAATTCTCATTCTAGGAATTAACCAGGTGTTATCTCTAGAGATAGACAAACTTACACCATAAAAAATGTGTCAGAGCCTATTCCAAGTTTCTTGTGTAATAGTTCTCAAAGATGCAGATTTGGCATCTGTATGTTTAATATAATTCCCAATTTTTCTGATAATTTGAAGGCTTGGAAAATGATAATAAAGCAAGCTTCATTCATCACATGAAATATTGCCACTTTTCCATAATTTTCTTGTGAATTTCATTCAGCATGCACACACACACACACACACACACACACACACACACACACACACACCACATCTTCTATAATCATAGATAAAAGTGAAAGCATGATTTTAAATCTGTTATCTCTTGCCATTGTGCACGAACATTAATCAATGTCCATTGTGCTATCATTAGTTATGGTCATCATTCCTTCTCCTAATGCTTTTTCATCATGGATATTGAGATGTATTTTAAAATAAATTGTAGGATTTACTACTCTAAGAACCATTTGCAAAGGTGTTGCATAAATGGTTCATTTATGTATTGGCTGCCTGAGTCTTAAAAATGCAATGGCTTACTTTAAAAGTGGTGACATTTCAGAGCATTTAACCAAAACACATTTAAATGTCCTGCTATATGCCATTGGTATATGGGCATAGATATTTGTCAGCGTTTCTGTGTTTCTTCACTGAGAAACAATTAACGTATTTTCAAGCAGAATTGAGAAACTGGTATGAAGTTCCAGGGAGGAGAGACACACTTAGGTTCAAGATTCTACAAGTCTGATTAGAATTATCTGATTGCACTGAATTGAAAAGTTGCAGAATCAGAGTCTCAATCGTCATGGACTCTCTGCTTTTCCCATTCATAGCCATTACTTCATCCCTGTTACTACTCTGACATTCTTTGACTACCAAATAATGCTTTAGCCTAAGGATGACTGCAAGGTTCCACCAATCCAAGAATTAAAATGTCATTGGATTGCATGTTGATCCTACACGGAGACTTTCCCACTTGCTCCCAGAGCATACATACATGATGTCCCCTCCCAGTATATGTTGTACACTACTGATTTATGATATTCCTTTATTCTATAGAGGTTAATGTAATCGTTCTCAGAATGAACCATGGCATTAGAGGACATATAAACCCAGGCCAGGATCATTTATATTTAGTAGACAAAATAGTATCTCTTATTTCCTTTGACCTAAGAGCTGTGTTTACATTGACAGCACTCACAGCACCTGAAAATAAAATCTACAAAAATTGAAATGATTTGAAAATATGGTGTGGCATACTAATGCCCAATGCCTTTTCTGTCTTTAAACAAGCTCACCAATTCAGAAATCAAATCTCTAAATGTGGGAAAAACTGAATATTTTTCAAGAGATGGCTAAATATCTTGAATTTAGAAAATAACCTGCCTTCCTCATTTATATGTAGAGCTGCCAGATAATAAATATAATACTGATAAATGGAAAATTCAGATCAGAATCTCATCTCTTAAGAGCTAAGTCTTTTATTCCAAAATGAAAGGGTTGCATTTTCAATGAAATGTGGTTTCTTCAATATTTAGAATTCAATATCCCAAGAGCTGAATGAAGAGGAGCTTAATTGCCAGAAGGGCAAAGGAAGAGCAGAAATTGGAAGGGAATATGATACTTGGCTCATGAATTTTTCTCCCTATTTCAATTTCAGTGAATACTTTTGGTGATTATTTTCTTTAAGCCTGGAGGTGTTTTTTCCTCCCTTCTAATTCATACATTCATTAATATTTCTTAGGCCATATGAAACAATAGGAATTAGATGAAAATCTAAATGACCCATGATAGTGAGAAAAAGTGACACACATAATTGCATATATATATATATATATATATATATATATATATATATATATATATAGTAGATTAGGTAAATAATTTCTTCAATACATTCATATATTTTTATACATGAATCTTGTCCATTATTCAAGTCTTTAGCCTATCTGCAAATATTAAACCAAACATTTATTGGCTTTAAGTATGTTTCTATTTCCTTAGACTTCATTTTTTTCTGAATTTCAAAAACCAATCAGTGAAAAATAGAACAGAACCGTGTTTTACAAGGGCATGAATGCCACACATTAAAGTAAAAGTGATTGTGGACGTTTTCTAATGCATTTTTATTTTGATTCATATTAGTCTTTAGTCCTGCTTGAATGCTATTCTACATGACTGAATTTTTGATAGAAATTAACAAAGTTGAACTACAATGCAGTAAACCTTACTTTAAAGTGTGAGTTAGAATTGAGAAGGTATTTGGATTTTATATCTAAATCCTCAATACTTAATAGATCAACATATCTCTGACTATATAAGGAGTTTCTAAAGGAATTGTAAATCTAAAAAGTTTCTCTGGTAAAAAATAAACATCCTCAATATCCCCAGATGTGTATTTAAGGCAATGAGACAATTATAATCTCTACTTAGTTTATTTTCAAGCATTTTTAGACATGGAAACTTTCATGGGCAGAGAGAATATAAACACCTGACAAAATCCTCTGATTGGAGCAAATCACACACTACCTCAACCATCAACATCTTTTCCGTTTTCTAAATTTAGAAGAAAAGAAAAATGGAAAGCATTTAAAACATGTTCTGTGGTAATTAGCTATATGCAGAGCAATTCAAAATCACTATTTAATGAGACTTTCAAACTGGTTTCAATGTCTAAAACAAAATCTTCTTGTTTATACTCTTCATGCCTTAAATGAGATATTAGTACAATTTCAAAATAAAAAGGTTACTTACATATAAAATATACACATAGTTGGTATTTTTAGAAAATAAATGCAAATTTGATTGTGTGTATCTGTAGCACTTTCTTTAAAAGAAGATGCATATATATAATTTTAATTATATTAACAATTGTGGTATAGATATTTGGGTGTTTTGTGTATGCTAGTAAGTATCCTACTACTGAGACACATCATCAGCTTTCACAAGTATGCATTCTTAAGTCCAAAGGAAATAAAGGACTCTTTCGAAGTTATGCTACAGATTCCAAATATTGACTCTCCTGTTAGACATTTTTCATGAGTGATGTGGACAAAATTGTCCTTCAGCATCATTCTGAGAACTTTTCTTTACACAGAAACCTATTTCCTGGTGTCTGTCATCCTAGTAGAAAGAAAAATATTACAATATATATATATAAAGCTACCTTATATCCCACAACACACACATACACACACACACACACACACACACACACACATTAATTTTTTAAAAATTGTAACTCACACACACACACACACAGACACACACTAATTTTTTAAAAATTGTAACTACATATTTGTGATGATAGAAACAATTTTGTTAGAATTTGTAACATTATCAGCCTACAAACTCTTCTGTAAGCATAACACAAAATGATATTTCCTCACACTTTTTCCTGGTTTTCTTTTCTTTTCTTTTTATTTTATTATTAGATATTGCTTTATTTACATTTCAAATGATATCCCCTTTCCTTATTAACCCTCTGAAAACCTCCTATCCCATCCTCCCTGCCCCTGTTCATCCATACCCCTCAAATTCCTGACTTGAATTCCTCTATTCTGGGGCATTGAGCCTTCAGAGGATTAATGGCCTTTCCTCTTATTGATGTCTGAAATCGTCATCTTCTGCTATATATGTAGCTGGAGTCCTGAGTCCCTCCATGTGTACACTTTGGTTGGTGGTTTAGTCCCTGTGAGCTCTGGGGGTACTGGTTATTACATATTATTGTTACTCCTGCAGGGCTGCAAACCTCTTCAGCTTCTTGGGTCCTTTCTCTAGCTGCTCCATTGGGAACCCTATGCTCATTCTATTGGTTGTCTGTAAGCCATGGGTGTTTTGATCCATGTTGCAGTAAGGATTAAAGTTTCTACACTTTGGTCTTCATCATTGAGCTTCATGTCGTCTGTGAGTTGTATCTTGGGTATTCTAAGCTTTTGGGCTAATATCCACTTATCAGCAAGTGCATACTGTGTGTGTTATTTTGTGATTGGGTTACCACACTCAGGATATTTTCTAGCTCTATTCATTTGCATAAAAATTTCATAAATTCACTGTTTTTAATAGCTGAGTAGTATTTCATTGCGTAAATATGCCACATTTTCTGCTGAGGGACATCTGGGTCCTTTCCAGCTTCTGACTATTATAAATAATGCTGCTATGAACATAGTGGAGCATGTGTCTGTATTATATGTTGGGGCATCTTCTGGGTATATGACCATGAGTTGTATAGCTGGGTCCTCAGGTAGTGCTATGTACAGTTTTCTGAGGAAAGGCCAAACTGATTTCCAGAGTGGTTTTATAAGCTTGCAGTCCTACCAGCAATGGGGGAGTGTTCCTCTTTCTCTGTATCCTCTCCCGCATTTGCTGTCCCTTGAGTTTTTGGTCTTGGCCATTCTGACTGGTGTGAGGTAGAATCTCAGTGTTGTTTTGATTTGCATTTCCCTGATGATTAAGGATATTGAACATTTCTTTAGGTGTTTCTCAGATATCTGGTATTCCTCAGTTGAGAATTATTTGTTTATCTCTGTACCCCATTTTAAATAAGGTTATTTGGTTCTCTAGAGTCTAACTTCTTGAGTTCTTTGTTTATATTGGATTTTAGCCCTCTATTCGATGTAGGATTCGTAAAGATCTTTTGCTGTTTGCTGTTTTGTCCTAATGACAGGGTTCTTTGCCTGACAGATGCTTTGCAATTTTATGAGATCCCATTTGTCAATGCTTGATCTTAGAACATAAGCTATTGGTGTTCTGTTCAGGAAATGTATTGAAAATTGCATCATACTTCATTAATACATTACATTTCTGCCTTTAAGAAATGTTAACATTAAAAATTAAAGCAAAAAGTTTTAATTAGGTATGTTATAAATGGAACCAAATATTTCTGCTGTTTTCTGTTTCTCACTTTGTACTTATGTATGGACATGACAGAGGATATGGCTGACTGTGATCGCTAATTCCATCTCTCTACTTGGACACACTGGGTCTAGGATCTTAGTAGCTATAAGACAAAGACACAATATATTCAAATCCAATTTGCTGGGTAAATGCACAAATTATTTCAGTAGTTAGTGGTAATAATTGTTTCGCACTTCTCCTTCCATAACTGAGGTCTGGGAATATTTAAGTGGAGGGAGGAAACAGAGGAACAGAGAGCATCTGTGGCTCTGTTTACTGATTATAGACACAATGAAACCAGTTACTTAAAGCTTGTGATGCCTTGTATTACCTGCCACTGTGGGTTGTACCTTTGAACTGTGAGCCAAAATAAAGCTTCTCTCCTTCAAAATATTTGTGTCATCATATTGTAACACAGAAAATGGAAAATAATAAAAGAGTATTGTCAAATATGGTATCCAGCTCAATCTAAAACAGATTTACATGTTGGTACTACCAGGAAAAATGTTTTAGGTTTTAAGACTATGAATTTCCCCAAATATCAAGAGCTTTACCTAGGCATCACCTGCTTTGCAAGGACACCAAGGCCACTAACAAGCATTTCTGATGTCTGATTAAGAAGAATGGTCAGATCTATGTTGATCAATGGACAGCAGCATATCGATGTTCACAATTCTTCACTACTCCATTTAAAAAACACACCTATAGAGTATCTCTGTATGTTATTAAAGAATAGAGGGAGATTTTATGTAAATTAAACAACTCATTTTAACGTTTTATTAGATGTTTTCTTTATTTACTTTTCAAAAGTTTTTCCCTTTTCAATTTTTCCCCCAGGAAATCCCCTATCCAAACCTCTTACCTCCTGTTTCTATGAGGCTGTTCCCCCACCTACCCTCCCACTCCTAGCTTTCTGTACTGGCATTCTGCTACACTGGAGCATGAAGCCTACAATATGGCCAAGGGCCTCCCCTCCCTTTCATGCCAGACAAGGCTATCCTCAGCTATATATGCATCAGGAGCCATGGATTTATCCATGTTTATTCTTTGGTTGGTGGTTTAGTCCTTGAGAGCCCTAGGGGTTCTGGTTTTTGGATATTGTTGTTCTTCTTTAGGCATTCAAACCCCTTCTGTGCCTTCAATCCTTCCTGTACTTCCTCCATGGTACCCCTGTTCAGTCTAATGGTTGCAGCAAGCATCTGTATCTGTATCAGTAAGGCTCTGGCAGAGGCTCTCAGGAGACATCCGTATCAGGCTCCTGTCACCAAGCAGTTCTTGGCATTATCAATAATGTCTAGCTGCATATGGGGTAGATCTCCAGGTTGGGCAGTCCTGGATGGGCTTTCCTTCAGTCACTACTCTATTTCTTTGCTCCTGTATTTCCTTTAGAAAGAAGGGATTCTGGGTTAAAATTTTGAGAAGGGTGGGTGGCCCCATCTCTCAACCAGGTGCTGTGTCTAACCTTTCCATATGGTCTCTACAGGTTCTCTCTCCCCTTTGTTAGGTATTTCAGCTGACATCCCTGTTGGATCCTGGGGGCCTCTTGCTTTCCTGGCCTCTGGAACTTTCTGTTGGCTACACCCAGTTCTACATTCCTCATTACTACATACCTCTGTTCAATTTCCTGACCCTCTGTACATTTCCCCCATCTCCTTCCACACATGACTTCCCACTTTCTCCCTCTCCCCTTCGTCTCTTCCTTCCATGTCCTCCCTACCCTCTACCTCCTGTGATTCATTTGTTCTCCCTTCTAAGTAGGACTGAGGCATCCATATTTGGTCTTCCTTCTTCTTGACCTTGTATCATGGATATTCCAAGCTTTTCCCCCTAATATAAACTTACCAGTGAGTTCATACCATGTGTGTTCTTTTGTGACTGGGTTACCTCACTCAGGATGATATTTTCTAGTTTCATCCATTTACCTAAGAATTTCATCAAGTTTTTTTTTTTCCTTTAACCTTTTTTTTTTTTTTTAAGAAAAACCTTTTCCCCATTTATGTATTTACACTCCAGAATTTATTCCCTCCTCCTGGCCCACCCTCTAATTGTTCAACATTCCATACTTCCTCCCAATAGGATGTCCTCATTCCCCACACCCAACCCCCAACTCCCACCCAAGCAGACCTCCAAACAACCTGGGCCCTCTAGTCTCTTAAGGGTTAGGTGCATCTTCTTTGGCTGAACCCAGACTCAGCAGTCCTCTGCTGTATATGTGATAGGGACCTCATATCAGCTGGTGTATGCTGCCTTGTTTGTGGTCCAGTGTTTGAGAGATTTCAGGGGTCCAGATTAATTGAGAATGCTGGTCCTCCAACAGGGGCACCCTCCTCCTCAGCTTCTTCCAACTTTTCCTTAATTCAACCACAGGTGTCAGCAGCTTCTTTCCATTGGTTGTGTGCAAATATTTGCATCTGACTCTTTCAGCTGCTTGTTGGGTCTTCCAGAGTGTAGTCATGATAGGTCCATAGCCTCATCACTAGTGTCAAGCCTTGGGACATCCCCTAGAATTGGATCCCACTTTGAGCCTGTTGCTGGACCTACTTTTCCTCAGGCTCCTCTCCATTTCCATCCCTGTAGTTCTTTCAGACAGGAACAAATATGGGTCAGAGTTTTGACTGTAGAATGCCAATGCCCTCCCTCAGTTGATGCCCTGTCTCCCCACTGGATGTGGGCTCTACAAATACTCTCTCCTCACTGTCAGGCATTTCATACCTTTGAGTCCTGAGAGTCTCTCACCTTCCAGGTGTCTAGAGCATTCTGGAGGGTCTCCCCAACCTCCTACCTCCAGAGGTTGTCTGTTTCCACTCTCTCTTCTGTCCCTCAAAGCTTCAGTCCTTTTCCCTCACCCAATATAAGATCAGGTTCCCCGCTCCTCCCCCCTCCTGGCCTGCTACCCCTGTCGCTACTTTCCCTCCCAGGTCCCTCCATCCCTCCCCACTTGTGATTGCTTTCTTTATCCTCCCAAGTGGTACTGAGGAAGGCATTGCTTTTAATGGCTGAGTAGTACTCCATTGTGTAAATGTACCACATTTTCTGTATCCATTCCTCTGTTCAGGGTCATTGGGTTGTTAAAACATTCTGGAAATTTTAAGGCTGATATGAACCTAGTGGAACATGTGTCCTTGTTATAAGTTGAAGCATCTTTTGGGTATATGCCCAGAAGTTGTATAGCTGGGTCCTTAGGTAGTATACGTCCAAATTTCTGAGGAAACACCAAACTGGTTTCCAAAGTGGTTGTGCCAGCTTATGATCCCATCAGCAATGAAGAAGTGTTTCTCTTTCTTCACATCCTTACCATCATCTGCTGTCACCTGAGTTTTTGATCTTGGCCATTCTGACTGGATTGTAGTGGAATCTCAGTGTTGTTTTGATTTGTATTTCCCTGATGATTAAGGATGTTGAACATTTCTTTAAGAGCTTCTCAGCCACTTGGTATTCCTCAGTTGAGAATTCTTTGTTTAGCTCTGTACCCCATTTTTAATAGGGTTATTTGGTTCTCTGGGGTCTAATTTCTTGAGTTCTTTGTATATTTTGGATAGTAGCCCTCTATCCAATGTAGGGTTGGTAAAGATCTTTTTCCAAACTGCATATTGACATTTTGTCCTGTTGACAGTGTCCTTTGCCTTACAGAAGCTTTTTGATTTTATGAAGTCCCAATTGTCTATTTTTGATCTTTGAGCATAATCCATTGCTGTTCTGCTCAGGAAACCTTCAGCTGTGCTCATTTGCTAGAGGCTTTTATCCACTTTAGACTCAGTGTATCTGGTTTTATGTGAAGGTCCTTGGTCACTTGGACCTGAATTTTGTACAAGGATATAAGAATGGGTCAATTTGCATTCTTTTCCTTGCTGACCATCATTTAAACCAGCGCCATTTGTTGAATCATATATCTTTTTCCAATGGGTGGTTTTAGCTTCTTTGTCAAAAGTCAAGTCACTGTAGCTGTGTGGGTTTATTTCTGGGTCTTCAATTTCTCTTGTTTTTTTTTTAAAGGTAAATGTATTCAAATAAATCACTTTGCTAAGATTTTTATATTTTCTTAGTTAAAGACTCTTGTCTTATTTAAAAACCTTAAGGACCCCAAATAACATTCATGTACTCATCACATACTTCCTCCTCCAGGAAGACATTCCCTGTTCCAAATTATTCTAAATATATAATTTATAAATATCTTCAAATATACTCAAAATACAGTATGGGATGTCTGTGTTTTACACACACACACACACACACACACACACACACACACATTTTACTTGAGGGTAAAATGTTGTGAAGGAAAGCCTGTCTGAACCTTCAGAATTGAGTAAAACTTTCTAGATTTTAAATTATAAGCATCAGTTTGAGGAGAAGCAATGACAACAAAAAATAAATACCAAATCACATAGTTGGAAATCACATATCCTCCCAGGAATGGTGGTCTATAATTAATGTCAATCACCTGAGAACGATTAGAAACTGCACAGAGCAGCTCAGAGAAAAAGCGATTTGCACCCACGATTGACGGAGAGGAACTGCGATTAGATTTAACAAAGAGCATGTCTCAGGTGACAAGGATGTTGAGGGCAGTGATTCAGAGCACTCCACAGTAGTTTGAGTAAAGATGGATTTAGAAAGACAGCAAACTTTTTTTTTTTACAGAAAATATAATTAAGGAAATATTTTTCATTATATTTTCAGTAAATTAATAACATTTTCTTTTACCTTCTCTGCACAAATATTTTTCTTAACGTCCTAGCATTTTTCTCTTATACTCAATGTTCATACTTGGTTTATAACAATTCACAAATAAATCTGTCAAAATTTGTGTGGAGTTTATCAACACAGTTTGGGTAACTATGTAAAATTTCTGAACTATTTCTCCTTCCTAGCTTCCTCAAGAAGACTCTAAAACAACGTGATGAAGATTATGTAAAATGTTTTATATTGTATAGAAATAATTCTTGCTCCTCCAGCCGAGCCAGATGCCCAAAGGAAAGAAGGCCAAGGGGAAGGGGTGGCCCTGGCCTTGCCATCATCAAGAATTAGGAGGCCAAAAGGGTGGTCAATCCTTTTTTGAGAAAAGAACCAAGACCTTCGGCATTGGGCAGCATATCCAGCCCAAAAAGATCTAACACACTTCATCAAATAACTCCACTAATCAGGCGTCAGCGGCAAAGTGCAATCCTCTATAAATGGCTCAGAGTACATCTTGCCATTAACCAGCTCACGCAGGCCCTTGGACCAGCAAACAGCTACCCAGCTGCTTAAGCTTGCCCACAAAAACAGGCCAGAGACTAAGCAAGAGAAGATGCAAAGGCCATTGGCTTGCACCAAGAAGAAAGCTGCTGGCAAAAGGGATTTTCCAACTAAGAAACAATCTGTCCTCTAGCAGGGATCAATACAGTCACCACCTTGGTGCAGAACAAGTAGGCTCAGCTGATGGTGATTGCCCATGATGAAGATCTTACTTAACTGGCGCTTTTCCTGCCTGCCCTGTGTCAAAAGATGGGGGTGCCCTACTGCATTATTAAGGGAAAGGCTAGGTTGGGGTATCCTAGTCCACAGGAAGACATGCACCACGGTTGCTTTCACACATGTTAGCTAGGAAGACAAGGGTGCTCTGGCTAAGCTGGTGGAAGCTATTAGGATCAATTATAATGACAAATATGACAAGCCACTGGGGAGGCAAATTCATGAGTCCTAAGTCTGTGGCTCCCATTGCTAAGTTACAAAAAGCAAAGACTAAAGAACTCGCCACCAAACTGCATTAAATGTACACTGCTAAGTTTTCTGTACGTAAACATAATTACAAAATTATATGCAAAAAAAATTCTAGATTTTGTGACTTTTGAAATTACTAAGTCTTGTGGAGCTGAGTCTTATCTCTGTAGTAGACAAGTGTCAGGAGATAGTCATCGTTAAAGCGCTAGCTATCCAAGGTGGTTCTATCATAGAGCAGATACATTGTCTGACTCTCATCATCTCTCAGCATGATTATATGATCCTGCTCATAACTTCCATGCCATTGATTTATGATAACTTACTAGATATGTGATGAGCACATGCTCTGTGTGCACCTGGATTTCAAAATAATGAGATTGAGAGTGAAGTTATAGCTACATCTGGAATGGTCAGATTCACTCTATTTTGTAGATAGAGAAGTCACTGGAACCATTTATGTCCATGAAAGCAGTAAACCATTTTGTTAAATATTAACGTGTCATAATGTCACTTTGCTTAGGTTCAGGCAAGATACAAGGTTTTAGTACTCCTCTCTACACAGTGTCTACCCTGTATTCATTTACAGTTATTCCAAGGCTCTGAACCTCACCTTCATTCTCCTCTTCATTTGTATACTAAATTATTATAAGTGCCATCTTTTCTTACTTCAGATAGACCTTGAAGTCATCAAATCAAAACAACCCCAACTAACAAAGTCTAGTAGATGCTAACTTTTTTTATCCATAGTCAGGTGTTGTTCCTTTGCTGTGACCCAGTCTGAGGAAAGGTCCATTCCATCAGTGACCAAAACTCATGTTTGCTGTGCATATCCTGTTAGTGTTCCTTCTTACGACCTCACATTGTCACATAATGACAATTTATACAACCTGACTTCATGTTTTTGTATATTTAAGTATCTACCTATCTAACAGGGAATCATTTCTGTGTCATATTAAGACAGTCCCATTCTCACAAACACAAAACAAAACATCACATTTCTTATTCTTCCCTGGTACACACAAAGATGTAATTCTTCATACTCCTGTGTTTTGTCACCATCCTTAAGAATGCACCTTGATTCCCCTCCTAAATACCTTGGTTCTGTTTGAAAGGAACTTGTGCCAGGCTTAGAAATTCTGTGGCTGGTTTTCAGTCTGAAATGTTCTGTTTAGTTTTTATCCTGCTAGAAATCTCAGCTACCTTTGATCCATTAGCCAGCTTATTCTCACTTAAAATCACTGCTTCTGTCTGAGAATTCTCACAATGGTCTTAGAGAAATAGCTCCTTCTGAATGCAGTTAGGTTCACCCCTAAACCCAGAGAAGAATCAGCACAGAGAATTGATGACCTTTTCCTCTGATGTAAAGGGCTCAGTTAGGTCAGCTTCATTGTGTGTAGTTCCCTTATCCTTTCAGATGAATTCCTCACTAGACGTTTCCTCCATCCCTTAATAGATTTCTTGCAGACCGTCTTGACCTCCATATCACACACTCAGCAGTAACAGTTTATGTTAAGCTTATGCTGTAGTGTGCAAAATGTATGAAAATTGTGTTTCATGAGAAAATTGGAAAGAAGCACCAACCTAATCATTTTTAAAAATGTTAGTGAATTTGACATTTTTCTCTCTTTTTATTGGATATATTCTTTATTTACATTTCAAATGTTATCCCCTTTCCTGGTCCCCCCCCAAAAAAACCCCACCTATCTTGTCCCCCTCCCTCTGCATCTAAGATTGTATTGCCCCAACCACCCAATCATTCACACCTCCTGCCCTGGCGTTTCCCTGAAGGGGCATCAGGCCTTTACAGGATTAGGGGCCTCTCCTCCCATTTATGTCTGACAAGGCCATCTTCTGCTACATATGTTGTTGAAACCATAGGTCCCTCCATGTGTACTCTTTGGTTGGTGGTTTTGTCCCTGGGAGCTCTGGGGTGTCTGGTTGTTTGATACTGTTTTTCTTGCTATGGGGTTGCAAGCCCCATCAGCTCCTACAGTCCTTTCTCTAATTCCTCCATTGGGAACCTGTGCTTAGTCTATTGGTTCACTGCAAGCAGCCTCCTTTTTATTTGCCAGTCTCTGGCAGAGCCTCCCAGGTGACAGCTATATCAGGCTCCTTTTAGCATGCATTTCTTGGCATCCACAATAGTTTCTGGGTTTGGTAACTGTACATGGGATGGATCCCCTGGAGAGGCAGTCTCTGATTAACATTCAGGCTCTGCTCCACACTTTATCTCCGTATTTGCTCCTATGTATATTTTGTTCTCCCTTCTAAGAAGGATCAAAGCACCCACACTTTTGTCTTCCTTCTTCTTGATCTTCATGTGGTTTGTGAATTTTATCTTGGGTATTCCGAGATTTGGGGCTAATATCTACTTATCAGTGAGTGCATACCATGTGTGTTCTTTCGTGACTGGGTTACCTCACTCAGGATGATATTTTCTAGTTCCATCCATTTTCCTAAGAATTTCATGAAGTCTTTGTTTTTAATAGCTGAGTAGTACTCCATTGTGTAAATATATCACATTTTCTGTATCCATTCCTCTGTTGAAGAACATCTGGGTTCTTTCGATCTTCTCGCTATTGTACATAAGGCTGCTATGAACATAGTGAAGCATGTGTCCTTGTCATATGTTGGAGCATCTTTTATATATATGCCCAGGAGTTACCACTGTATAGCTGGATCCTCAGGTAATACTATGTCCAATTTTCTGAGGAACTTCCACAATTGTACCAGATGGCAGAATTTGGCATTTCTTAAGACATATTAACTTAGAAAATATATATGGTGTTTTACATGGAAGTAAAGCATAAAAATCCTATATTTCAAGACATGAAAGCAATCAAGAAAATAAGAAATGCAAAGTCATTATCTGTTTTTCAAGAGATGATTGTAATTGTGCAGTCAGGTGGCTCATGCCTGTTATCCCAGCACCTAGGAGGCTGAAGAAGTATTGTCTTGATTTCAAGGCAAAGGGAATTTGAAGCCATAAAATAACCTATGAGCCTATACAACTTACTAGCTATATTTATAGAGTTATAGTCTTCAAATAGCATCAGATTGGTTTCTTTGTTTATAGAACCAAACAAAATCTACTTGCTATTCTAAGTTGTTCTAATCTGAAACAACTCTGACTTAAGACTTGACAGCAGTTTTCCTGAACAAAAGTAAAAAAAGAAAATGAACTTGGCGAAATTACATTGTTATTATAAATTCTCTATAAAATAGGGAAATTGAGAGTAGAACAAAGAGGAGAGAAAAATTCATAAAGACAGAGGGAAATATCCCAATTCACTGTATATTTGGAAATTAATTAGGCAAATGGAGACTTTAAGGGACGCTCATTTGTCTTGAATGTGAACACTTGGCTCATTGTTATTTATAGTGTCATTAAAAAGTAGACAATCTAATTTTCAATTTACAATATATGTAAAATAGGAACAAAGTGAGAATTGAATGCAGGATACATACAGAAAAACAAATCTTAAGTAGAATTGAAATTAAAACATTTCCAATTTTACAGTTGCCTTACCTAGAGTTAGTATGAAGTTCACAATGTAAACAAGAAGCCAGACAGTGGGAGGGATCTTTCTTCTTCTTCTTCTTGTTCTTCTTGTTCTTGTTCTTCTTGTTCTTGTTCTTCTTGTTCTTCTTGTTCTTCTTGTTCTTCTTGTTCTTCTTGTTCTTGTTCTTCTTGTTCTTGTTCTTCTTGTTCTTGTTCTTCTTCTTGTTCTTCTTGTTCTTGTTCCTCTTCTTGCTCTTCTTGTTCTTGTTCTTGTTCTTGTTCTTGTTCTTGTTCTTGTTCTTGTTCTTGTTCTTCTTCTTCTTCTTCTTCTTCTTCTTCTTCTTCTTCTTCTTCTTCTTCTTCTTCTTCTTCTTCTTCTTCTTCTTCTTCTTCTTCTTCTTCTTCTTCTTCTTCTTCTTCTTCTTCTTCTTCTTCTTCTTCTTCTTCTTCTTCTTCTTCTTCTTCTTCTTCTTCTTTTTCTTCTTCTTCTTCTTTCTCCTCCTCTTCCTCTTCCTCCTCCTCCTCCTCTTCCTCCTCTTCCTCCTTCCAATCTTTTGTATTGGATGTTTAATTTATTTACATTTCAAATATCTCCTTTCACAGTTTTCCCTCCACAAACTCCCTACCTCATCTCCCCTCCCCATGCTTCTGTGAGGTTTAACCTCCCCAAACCTATCCACCCACTCTCACCTTACCTCCCTGGCATTCCTCTACCCTGGGGCATTGAGCTTTTACAGGATCAAGGGCCTGTCCTCCCATTGATGTGAAGGATCAGATATGGGAGGAAATGAGGATGATATACAGAGGGTCAGGAAATTGAATGGAGGTGTGTAGCAATGGGGAATGGGGAACTGAAGGTAGCCACCAGAAAGCCCTGGGTACCAGAAAAGCAAGATGCTCCTAGAACCCAAAGAGGAGCATCGTTGATCTTCTTCTTAGACCATACCTATTGGAACTAAATTTGGCATAATGTGAATTACTTTTGTTGACAGGAAAGGATTAAAATGCTTAGAGAATCAAATAAAATCTACTTGCTATACTAACCTGTTCTAATCTGAGACAACTCTGACTTAAAACTTGACAGCAGTTTTCCTGAATGGAAATTCATACCAATACTTATACATTGCCATACTGGGCTTGGCTTCCCACACATGAGCCTTTGAAGGAAAACCCGAAACCCACTTGACTATACAAATGGGAGACAATATTTAGTCTTCAATTTCTTAGTTTCAGATTTTTCTTTTGAAAGGCTTAACATCACTACTAATTCCAAGTATTTTCTATGATTATTGTCTGATAAATAGAAATAAATACTTTAATCTAGCAACATACACCAAGAGTTTTTTAAAAATCATAATTATTGAATATATTGATATTATTGATCATAATTATTATGTTATGTAGATGTAGTTTCCAAGAGATGGGAATATGTAGTTGATTTCGAAGAGAAACATAGCTCTTATTTACCTTCACAGAATAACTTGCTGAGAATATTAGCTATATAGTCCCTGACAAAAACAACTTAAGAAAGGCATTGTTTATTCTAGTATATATGCTCAGGGTACAGTCTACTTTGGCAGTCAGCAGTGGAGAGTACTTGTTAAACAGTACCTTCGGGCAGGAGACAGATTGGTAATGTCAGTGTCCAGCTTCTATTCTCCTTTTAACTTAGTCCAGGAGGGCAGTCAAATGACAAGCAGTTCCTCCTATCACAATTCTTCATCCGATCACAATTGAAATAGTGATCACAATTAATTAGTGCAGTCTAGAAATGCACTAATAACATGGCCAGGAATTCATCTCTTGGGTGATTTCAAGTTCAGAAAGTTCTTACACTGACATTAACTATTGCACTTAGTTTACATGTTTCCTTTACTTGCATCATGTTTTTAAATCTTTTTTTTTTAATTTAAAGAAGCTGCTAGCTGTCAAGCAATGCTGTTTGGAAAAGTCATTTTTAAGAATGCTTATTCTTTTGACTCTACACAGCAGGTAAGGTTATATTCATCCTCATCTTCTTACCGAGACAAGCTATACACAAATTTACTGTGATTTTATGATCTCAACAAATGAGGCACACACAGCACTCTTTGGTGAGTTTCCCCATTCATTTTATCTTCAAACATTCCAATTCTTATTAATTTAAAAATGTTAAAGTTAATTTAAAGATAAATTTTTATAGCTCACTTTTCATATGAATCAAAAGTAAGATCACTTTTATCTGACTTCTCTTTATTCCATTTCTGAGTGAAGATTTTCCTTCATTTACATCAAAGCCAATCCCTTCATTTGTGTCCTCATTTCAATATATTTCTACCTCTGGAGGTTTTGTTCCATTATTTCCTAATTTTACCATGGTTCCCAAATGTCTTATCTATGGACTTGGTTTTAACTAAAAAGATTGCTTATGATATTCTAGCTCTCAAAATATGTTTTTCTCACCACAAATCTAATTCTTTTTCCATTTCATTCTCCCTACATAACATTTCCCCAACTTGCTTAAAGTCTCTGATCTCATTTCACCAAAGAATTCATAAACCAAGTCCTCAGCAACCTCTTGAAAAGACTAACTTCCTAGAATGATAAATTTTTATAATGTGGATCAAAACTCTACAATTACAGTCACTGTAGGGCTGAAATGAATTTGGATTTATTTGCACATCCTAAGACTCTGATTGGGAAGTTTGGAAGAAACACTACTAGAAATCAGATTATTTATTGTTCCTTATTACAGTTATTATCTAGAATCTTCCTTTTCTTGGACTCATCTGTCAAATGATTGGTAGATAGAACCTGCCATGACTTGATGTGGGTGAAAACATCAAGTGAGATGGTCCTTGAACTTTCAGAACATCTGTAAATTATTAGAATATTGCCTAGAAGAGAATAGTACTCAAACAACTTCCTATTTTTCTTTATTTTTCATTATTTCTTAGGTAATAAGTGTAAATTTTATTCTCTACCATGTTGCTCCTCTGATGCATTGACTTACTCTAGACATATAAGGCACAGGGCATAATAAACATAAAAATAAAACATCCACAGCACTGAGCCAGAGCACTTTCTCTTCAACATCCAGTAATTTCTGATTTTTTTTCTTAATCTTATTTTTCATATGCATGTGGCATGCATTCTTGTATATTTATATGTTCACATGCTTACATGTACACAAGCATGGGACAGCTTAAGGTTGATGTTGGTAACTGTCCTTGATTCTTCTTCACCTAATTAATTAGGACAGATTATCTCATTCAAGCACAGAGTTCTCCATTGTAGATAGTTTTGCTAGCTAGCTCTCTTGCTCTAGACATACTTCTCTTTCTAGCTTCTGAGACTGTGATTATCGGTGAACCATATTTTATTCCTAGATATTTGATCATATAATTTTCTAATGGTGTGTAACATACTTGTGGATGAATGTAACATTTAAATTCTGATACATAGTGAAGAATTTGTGTATCTTAAAGCAGCTAGGACTCTGATCTAATAACTAATTAAGCAGAAACTACATTGTCTAGTACTGTCATGTATGTAATGTCGTAAAATGTTCTCTCTTTAAATAAAAAGATATTAGCACTGTATAAAGAGAAACATCAGATGAAGAACTGTGACAGCATGTCATTATGTGTCCATTCTCCTGCCTCTGCCCCCAAGTACTTGTATATAAGCAAGCACTACCATGTTCACCTTTTATTTACTTTTATTTCATTTAAGTTGTGGTAATGATTGCATCTAAACTCCCACCATAGGGGCAAGCTATAACACCATTAGTAAGAACTCTGACATTAACGGAACTCTCAGGAATTCCTCAAACGGTCCCTGGCCAATCTAACTCCAAAACTGACTTTTAATAATTTTAGTTTCAATATCTATAGTGTATGTTGAATAATGTAAGACTGCTTTCCTATTTGTTCAGTCCAGCAAATTTGCAGTAATAAAATATAATAGGGAAGCTGCTAAAGGAGTATTGTAATTCCTGTAAAATGATTTCATTCTGAAACTCTTTGGAACTTTTGTTAAAGGAAGGAATGGTATTCTCTACCTCAGTCCTCCCCACACCTGATCTCACATTTTCCCGTTAGCACTTACACCCTCATCCTGTCCCCTTATCCTTTCTGAGCACAATGTCCATTCTATTTCCCTTTTTAGTGATATCTCCATACCCCAGCATCTTGGGCCCTCATTGTTAACTGAGATTTTTAGCATCTGTGGATTGTAGCAGCATGGTTTTTCTTTGCTGTACCAGATGATCTTTTATAGTCCCATACATTTTCCTGAACATTTCACAATGTCATTATTTTTAGTAGATGTATAATAGTTCATTTTGCAAATGTACCACATTTTCATTACTTATTCTTCAGTTAAAAGACATCTAAGTTATATATATATATAACTTATATATATATATAACTTATAAGTTATATATATATATATAATTTAATGAATTCATTTTTTAAAAGCTGAGTAGTACTTCAATTGGAAAATGTACTAAAATTTCTGTATCCATTCCTCTGTTGAAGGACTTATGGGTTCTTTCTAGCTTCTGGCTATTATAAATAAGGCTGTTATGAATATATTGGAGCTTGTGTCCTTGTTATGTGTTGAAGAATAATTTGGGTATATGGCCAGGAGTAGTAAACCTGGGTCCTCAGGTATGTCCAGTTCTCTGAGCAACCACCAGACTGATTTCTAAAGTGGTTGTACCAGCTTGCAATCCCACCAAGAAAGGAGGAGTGTTCCTCTTTCTCCACATCTTCACCAGCATCTGCTGAAACCTGGGGTTTTGATCTGGTATGATCTGAGTTTCTAACAGGTGTGAAGTAGAATTTCAGGGTTGTTTTGATTTGTATTTCCTTGATTATTTAAGGTGCTGAACATTTCTTTAGATGATTCTTCACTGTTAAGAGTTTCCTCAGTTGAGAATACTTGATTTGTTCTGTTCCCCCATTTTTAATAGGTTTATTTGATTATCTGGAGTCTAATTGAGTTTTTTTTTTTTTTTTTTTTGTAAATATTGGATATTAGCCCTCTGTCAGATATAGGATTGGTAAAGATCTTTTCCCAATCGGTTGGTTTTCATTTTGTCCAATTGACGGTGTCCTTTGCCTTACAGAATCTTTACAATTTTATGAGGTTCCATTTGTCAGTTCTTGATCTTATAACATGTGCCATTGATGTTCTGTTCACCAACTTTCCCCCTGTGCCCATGTATTCCAGGCTCTCCTTGCTTTCTCATCTATTAGTTTCAGTATATCTGGTTTTATATGGAAGTCCTTGATTCACTTGGACTTGAGCTTTGTACAGGGAGATAAGAATGGATCAATGTTCATTCTTCTACATACTGACAGCTAGTTGAAGCAGCACCATTTGTTGAAAATGCTGTCTTTTTTTCCACTAGATGGCTTTTGCTTTTTTGTCAAAGAACAAGTGACCATAGGTGTGTGGGTTTATTTCTGGTTCTTCAATTCTATTCCATTGATCTTGCTGCCTGTCTCTGTACCAGTACCATGTGGTTTTATCTCTATTGCTCTGTAGTACAGCTTAAGGACAGGAATGATGATTTCCTCCAGATGTTCTTTTATTGTTGAGAATAATTTTCATTATCCTGGGCTTATTGTTATTCCAAAAGAATTTGCAAGTTGCTCTTTCTAACTCTATGAAGAACTGAGTCAGAATTTTGATGGTGATTGCATTGAATTTTTATATTGCTTTTGGCAAGACAACCATTTTTACTATATTAATCCTGCCAATCCATGAGCATAAGACTTCATTTCATCTTCTGATATCTTCTTTGATTTCTTTCTTCAGAGAGTTGATGTTCTTGTCATACAGATCTTTCCTTTGGTTGTCTAGAGGCACATCATGTTATTTGTATTTGTGACTGTTGTGAAGGGTGTCATTTTCCTAATTTCTTTCTCAGCCTGTTTATCTTGTAAGTACAATTGTTTGTATGCCTTTGGTGCACCCTTCCCCGTCTCTGCCTGCAGTCTCCTGAGCAGGAATTCCAGACCTCAGTGCTAGCCACAATCTCCCCCACCAAGGTGAAGTCCATAGTTCTTCTAGAACTACAACTTCTTTAATTAAGCAGGCCACCTGCTGAGAAATGGAGCCAATACCATCTGAGCAGACCCTTGAACCTTGGGGGAAGTGTTTTACCCCCAATCTTAAATTTTGAGTAATCCATTAAAATTTGGAGCCTGTTCTATTTCATCCCCAGTTTTTCTTCCAGGTGACCCTGGTTCCTTTAGCCTCAGGCAGCTACACTTTGACCTCATTTTTTGTCTAATTGCTCTGGCTTGGAATTAGTGTACTATTTTGTATAGGTAGGGAGAGACTGGGCAGTCTTGTCCAGTCCCTGATTTTAGTGGGATTGCTTCAAGTTTCTCTGTCCCGACCGACGGGACCTAGTAATTCGGGGTGTCGAAGAGAACCCAAGCCTGAAAGACAGAACGGGCAGGAGAGAGAAGCGAGGCCAAGCAAACCAAGCAAATGGGGTTCTGTGTCAAGGCCTCTTTAATGAAATGCAAAACACCTGGATTTAAACACTGTGGCTTCCAGCAGCATTTCTGGAATGCTGGTTCCACCCAGACCATCCCGGTGTTCTGCCAGGTAAAGAACTGGTTGATCAGCCTTGTGTGAAGAAAGGGGGGTTCAGCTGTAAACCGCAAGGTCAGTGAACTTTCAAGGTGAGGACTGTCGAAACTCTGGTTTTCTAGGGTTTGGTCTCCAACATTTCTCTCCATTCATTGATGTTGGCTACTGGTTTGCTGTATATTTCTTTTACTATGCTTAGGTATGTGCCTTGAACTTCTAATCTTTCCAAGATTTTTACCATTAAGGGTGTTGAACTTTGTCAAATGCTTTCGTAGCATCTAATGAGATGATCATGTAGGTTTATCTTTTCTTTGAGTTTGTTTATGTAGTGGATTAAGTTGATGGATTTCCATATATCAAACCATGCCTGCATTCCTGGGATAAAGCCTACTTGGTCATGATGGATGAATGTTTTTGATATGTTGTCGGATTTGGTTTGCAAGGAAGTTACTGAGTATTTTTGCATAGATATTCATCAGGGAAATTGGTCTGAAGTTCTCTTTCTTTGTTGGGTCTTTGTGTAGTTTAAGTATCAAAGTAATTTTGGCATCATAGAACGAATTGGGTAGTGATCCTTTTGTTTCTATTTTGTGGAATAGTTTGAAGCGAATTGTTATTAGGTTTTCTTTGAAGGTCTGATTGAATTCTGCACTAAAACCATCTGGTCCTGGGCTTTTTGCGCTTGGGAGTCTTTTAATGATTATTCCTATTTCTTTAGGGTTTAGGGGACTGTTTAGATGGCTTATCTGACCTTGATTTAAGTTTGATACCTGATATTTGTCTAGAAAATTGTCTGTTTCTTTCAGATTTTCCAGTTTTGTTGAATATAGGCTTTTGTAGTAGAATCTGATGATTTTTTTGAATTTCCTCAGTTTCTATTGTCATTTCTCCATTTTCATTTTTGATTTTATTAATTTGGATACTGTCTTTGTGTCCTCTGGATAGTCTGGCAAAGGGTTTATCTATCTTTTTGATTTTATCAAACAACCAGATTCTGGTTTTGTGGATTCTTTGTATAGTTCAGTTTGATTCTACTTGGTTGATTTTAGCCCTGAGTTTGATTATTTCCTGCCGATTACATCCTCTTGGGTGTATTTGCTTCTTTTTGTTCTAGAGCTTTCAGGTGTGCTGTCAAGCTGCTAGTGTATGCTCTCTCCAGTTTCTTCTTTCTGTAGACATTTAGAGCTCTGAGTTTCCTCTTAGCACTGCTTTCATTGAGTCCCACAGGTTTTGGTATGATGATCATTTATTTTCATTAAATTCTAAAATGTCTTTTATTTCTTTTTTCTTCCTTGACCTAGTTATCATTCAGGAGAGCATAGTTCAGTTTCCAAGTGTACATCAATTTTTGTTGTTATTTAAGACCAGCCTTAGTCCATGGTGAGCTGATAGGATGCATGGGATTATTTCAATCTTCTTGTATCTGTTGAGACCTGTTTTGTGACCAATTATATGGTCAACGTTGGAGAAGGTATCATGAAGTGCTGAGAATAAAGTATATTCTTTTGTTTTATAATGAAATATTCTACAGATATCTGTTAAATCCATCTGTATCATAGCTTCTGCTAGTTTCACTCTGTCTCTATTTAGTTTCTGTTTCCATGATCTTTCCATCACTGAGAGTGGGATGTTGATGTCTCCCTGTATTATTGTGTGAGGTGCAATGTATGCTTTGAGCTTTAATAAAGTTTCTTTTATGAATGTGGGTGCCCTTGCATTTCAAGCATAGATGTTGAGATTTGAGAGTTCATCTTGGTAAATTTTTCCTTTAACAAGTATGGAGTGTCCTTCCTTATCTTTTTGATAACTTTTGGTTGAAAGTAATTTTTATTAGGTATTAGAATGGCTACTCCAACTTTTTTCTTGGAAAATTGTTTTATAGCCTTTTACTCTGAGGTAGTATTTATCTTTGTCACTGAGATACATTTCTTGTATGCTGCATTTTGCTGTGTCCTGTTTACATATTCATTCCTTTAGTCTATGTCTTTTTAATGGAGAATTGAGTCTATTGATGTTAATAGATATTAGGGAAAAGTGATTGTTGCCTTCTGTTATTTTTGTTGTTTTGGTTTTGGCATTCCCACATCAACCCAGTCAGATATTTTTACTCCAGCTTGCTGATAGAGTTATATCTCGATCTGAGAGCCTCTCAAACTCTCTAGGCTTACAGTTGATTGAGTCAAACCTTTCAGCATCTTGTGATGATAACTACAATTGTTGGTAACTAACATAGTTGTATTGTGCCTAGAGATAGTATACTTCTCACTGTTCCCTCTCTTTTATACCCCTATCCCTCTTCCACAATGTTCTATAGTGTTAGGCAGGGTGGTTTAAGAGTGTCTTATGTTGATTCTTACAACAATTACTTATCATAGCACACTTAAAGGAAGAATAAAGAGGAAGAATACTGTAGATGCTAAGGGTTAGGTAGGTAGTGAGGTAGAAGGATTGAGGACAGAGGCCACAGAAACCTGCAAACAAATACTTCTTCTACACAATATTTTAACTGCACTAGCAAACAGACCTAGAGAATAAGATCATATTAGCACAGATATAATACACCTTAGTTTAAAAAATATTAAAGGAGCAGGCCAGATTTTATCTAGAATCATCTTTCATATTTTCACCCATTCAAACTACCCCAGAATGATGGGCAACATGTCTGTGTGCAGGAGGGCAGGGCAGCCTTCTTCCAACTAATTCATTAAACCTATCTCAGGTAAGCAACTGTCATTTGATTGGATTTGAGGCCCACTCAACCTCAGAGGAGGAAAGGGACAAGAATGTAAACCCAGCTGACAAATCCAATATGGGGAGGTCATAGGAGCAAGAAGGAACCTTTCCTGATAGCTAACAAGATTGAAAAATCTGCACACTGCCCTTTTAAAATCTATGCTTGTACCCATAGGAAAAGTCAATTAACAAATTGCTTTAAGCCTTAATCATAGAAATTGTCCTTACAATGTTGGCAGCAATTTCAGACTTATGATGCCTCGAGACACAGAAAAAAAATCACTTTGCAAATAATTCCCTATCACTTTTTTAGATGTAAAGCTCTCTTTAGGTGAACTGTATTTCTCTTGCTTTCTGTAGAACCTGTGTCTATCAAGTGTATATGCTACAACTGCTGTTGCTTACCTCATGCATGTTTCATTCATTTGAGTATACAATAAAGAAAACATACTCCATATTAATAGTAAATATTTGCTATTCTAGTAAGAAGAATCAGAAATGAAGTAAAGTTTCAAAACTATCAAATCTCTAAACCCTCTGCTCGGGAGGATAAAAAGGAAGGATCATTGTAAGTTTAAAAACAGTACTCACTATGCACTGAGGTTGAGGCTGGTCTGGGCTATACATAGATTTAAAATTCCAGGAAACACAAAAAATAACTCAGCCATGTTGTCCTCACTTGTTTTATCTGATATAAAAATCTGACCCTTTATTATTATAACATTTAAATGATAGCTTGTGGATATGAGTTAGTTTTATGAATTTTCATTCAAACATCCACTATGTTTCAAAGCTTTAAGCTACACTGGATTCTTTTCCTATCTGTATCAGATAGCCAGAGTAGAGTTTAGAAATATTCTTACCTGGTTGCAACTGTTTGAGGTTGTGAATTATCTTTCTTCTTGTTTTATGCTACCATTTGATGAAAAAAAAAACAACCTCAGGTTTTATTTAATATTAATTTGAGGGGAAAATCCTTAAAAGTCATATGAGAATTTTCCCAATGCATATATTTCTCCTCTGTGAATGAATTGAAAAAAATTAGCTAACATGGTTCTTTAACATCAATGTAAATGTCAATGCTAACACAAGAGCACTAATTTTGCATCATAATATTTTATAATATTTTTGCAAGTCCCATTACTTTTTGTTAAATATACAACTGTATGACTGAAACAACCTTTATATAATTTTCAAAGTTAAAGTTAATTTTAAGATTATAGAATTCAATTCATTTTTCAATTTTGTAGAGGAGTTATGAATTAATTTACTACCATAAGTATTTTTCAAAGAAAGGGACTCCTACATTTTGATAAATAGAAAATACAAGCTAATAATTGACTCCATCTTCTTGGAGCCAATTGGAGATCAGTTGGAGATGATGAAATTTTGGGCCGTGTTCTCTCTTTTAGGTCACCTTACATTTCCAAATATAGATACAATTTTAGAGTGGTAACAATCAGATACAATTTCAAATCAATGTACTTCAGTAAGTGTCCTGCCTGAAGTTCACAGAGATCCTGCCTCATTACACAGTAGAATGCACACTGTCATTAGCTCTTATTATTGCTACCTGTCATCTATGTGCATTCTACAGAGAACTGGCACAGTTGGTCTGAGTTTTTTTCAATAACAGAATGCTTTCCACTAGTTAGTTAAATTGTAACCATTTAAATTTTTAGAATTTGAAGGAAGATATCTTTTGTCATTAATTTAGTTGTTATACTAATTTTCTTGGTTAATCAGAAAGCATGGTGGTATGCTTTTACAATTTATTTGTGCGGAAATTTTATATTCTATGAGAAACATTTGAAAACTTGTAGGATAAAAGAGTAATAAAGATTTTAAAAAGGAAAGAAAGCAAAAATAACTTGAGCATGTTCTTGTCTTGACAGTGTATAACTGAGCCTCTTATTAAGTAACTTATCTAAGTTTAGGATATTCAATTACAAAAGAATGATACTGAAGAAGGTCCCAAGAAATGGTGATTCATCAAATTTCTTTTTTTCCTCAAAAATTCAGCATATTCTAAACTTTTTGATGAATTGAGTCATTGACAAAACCATGACTTTAATAATTCAATTAATGACACAAGAACTATTCAGTGGATAGAAGTTATGAAGCAGTTTAAGATTTTTGACATAAAAGCCCATATATCATTGCAGCCATTCAATACATGGAATGGATGGAAAGGGGGGTATTGTGTGGACCATAGATTAAGGAAAACTTCAAGTACAGAGAATGAAATTGAGAACCACTGAAATTTACAGAGGGTAGAAAGTAGACTACATTTAAAAGAAGAGATAATAGTAATGGTTTGATGGTAATGAAAATAAAATCATGAGATACCCTGAAAAAAAATATTTCACAGCAAGGGAAATTACTACAAAGTTTTTAAACTATGTGAGAGGAGGAGACACTCAGAAGATATAGTTTAGTCTGATAGCACGAGAAAGTCAAACAAAAAATGAGTATATCTAACAGTAATTGACTGAGGATAGAAAAGTCTTAAGTTTACCTCATGTAATATAAATTTGGTTGAGGGTCAGACTGAGAAACCATGCTTTAAAGTTCTATGTTAACATCTTCAGTGACAAAAGAATGGTAAGTCAGCATGCTGGAGGAAAATGAAACCATACAGTGGATTCCACTGTGATCTCATCCTTGTCAAAGTGATCAGAATAAAAATTTTACATGCAATGGAAGATTCTGTATATGTACGTAAAATAAAACCTTTTCTTCTACTAATATTATAATACAAGAAGAAATGACTATATAATACAGAAGTCTTTTTACTTGCTTGTATTCTAAAAATGAATAATAAGAATTCTAAAGAAATTAAGTAAGAAAAAATATTAATTTTTGTGACTACCAGGTACATAGACTTTAGGGAATACAGGAAAGACCTGTAAGTCTCAGGTAAATGTGTGTTTTCACAGATGGGATGTAATTATATGCAGCTTAAGAAAAATAAATGTGAGAACCTAGACAATTTTAATTTAGTTATAATAATACTGTGTTTTATACTTCTTCATTCGGTCAACCTAGAAACCAGATGTGATTTTTAGAATTTAGAAATGTAGAGGTACTTGAGAGAGAAATATGCTGCACATCTACTGTATATTACATAACACTCGTTGTGGGGGTCTGCAATCAAGCACAGCTTTATCTGCACAGAAAAATCATATGAATATTCACACCAAGTAAGAAGATACACTATAAATATCCTCAAATCTATTCATTTACCAAGGGATACAGACCAGACAAATTAAACTGTCCATCGGGATATGTAAACATTTTGTTTTGAGAGGTTTAGGGATGTTAAAATCACAGAAAAGTGATTAGGCACCTGTATTGGCTCACATATTTTATCTTAGATATTGCAAATATAATCATTTTAACACACAAGCATATTGATTAAAGATTCATGCTCAGTTATAAGTATTGTCATGACATTTCATCAAAGTAATATAAATTTTAAATATTTTAAAACAATTTTAAGTTTCTTAGAATGTACATATTTTAAGGATATGAGAGATTAATTTGTTAGGCACACAATGAGGTAAATTGTGTATATTAGCATAAGTTTTAGGGCTTATAGGATATAAATATTAATTTTTGAATGAGAAGGTGAGATGTTGATTATCCTTAATCTACACTAGAGTGATACTTTTAAAATAATACAAAATAAAATGTAAGATGTGCTGAATTACAAGCATTTCATTATGATATAATTCATAAAATGGTGAATTTTGTAAATTAACAAATGCAGAGCAAGGCTAGGGAAGGTGGCAAACATCTATATTCTTAGTAACTTGTAGGAAAAGGCACAATCATGCAGGCTAGCTTGAGCTGTATACGTTTTAGAAACATTTGGCCTACATAAAACCCATGTTAAAAATAAGTATAAAAAAACAAGATAGCCATTTGTGATTATTAATGCTTACAATGTGATTTGCAACATAGCTCAAATGGAAATAATTTAATAATACTGAAGAGAATTGTTCTCTATTACATTTGTCCTATCCAGTGACATTAGACAGTTTCTTTGCTTCAATAATAGCTTACATGTCATTGGATTGACTGAAAGAAAGATGTGTTTATTCTATGTGGTTAAACTTACATTCTTGGCTTAATATCAATTATATCAATATATTGATATTAAATGCAAATATTTAAAAAGTACTATCTAGCACACATATTATAGAGTATATTATAAATAGCTCTAACCAAATTTGACAAATATTCATATTATTATAATTATTTTTACTTTTTACATGTAAAGCTATTATTATTTAAACCAGTGGAAACATTGCATAGAATTTGATGTTGTAACTAATTTTACAAAATAATATCTTGCAAAGTGAATACTTTCCAGAAAAAGTGATGTCACTAACAAATTTCCTCTTTATATGTTCAAGAATCCGTGCAGTAAGTTAAGAAAATAGACTTTCTATTATTTTTTAGATCTCAAGAATTACATGGTGGTTTAACAAAATATATATTCTCGCGTTATAGACACACACACACACACACACAGACATACACAAATGCTCATCTCATGGTCTTTGGACTTATGTTAAAAGATGTGTTATGTCTTTAAAAGAACAAAATTTCACATTTACATTGCTTTACAAAGACCTTGGCTTAATTGCAATAGGTTGCTCTCAGCAAACTGACAGCAAGACCACATTACTGAAGACAATACTCACATAACTAATTTAACATGGAGAGGTTAAGCTGATGTCTATAAAGAAACTTCACTCATACCTGTCTTTTCTATAGGAAGGTATTCTGTAGGCTTCCAAAAGTAAGAAAAAGGAAGGAAGGAAGGAAGGAAGGAAGGAAGGAACGAAGGAAGGAAGGAAGGAACGAAGGAAGGAACGAAGGAACGAAGGAACGAAGGAAGGAAGGAAGGAAGGAAGGAATGAAGGTAAAAAAAGAATGAAGAAAGAAAGGAAGAAAGAAAGAAGGAAGGAAGAAATGAAGGAAAGAAGGAAACATGAATACCATAGCAACCATAGCAACCATAATTATTTTTACTTTTTACATGTAAAGCTATTATTATTTAAACCAGTGGAAACCATAGCAACCACTGCAACCATAAAAGCTTCGATCTACAATTTGCCCTGCCTACAAATTATTTTTTCAACTGGTATTTATTTATTTATTTATTTATTTTAAAACCAAAAATATTGCCGTTTCCATTGATTTTGAAAATAGAAAGTGCCTCTAGGTCAATACCAAGACTGTATATATATATATATATATATATATATATATATATATATATATATATATATATATATATTGAGTTTTGCTAACTTCATTTTGTAGTCTAGATGCTATATGTCTCATATTTACAAGTGCTTAGAAAGAGCTGATGAACCTTTTTTGATGATGCTAAAATGTGTCTCATTTAATTTACTGGATGGAACAGTCTTTTACAAGTTATGTTGTAAAAATATTCATTAATGTTGATGTAGTATGCAACTTAAAACTCGGGAAATAAATTGAGATTCAAAAGCTAAATATTATTTAACAGATGAACCCTCAACTTCTTTGAAATCCAACAGCAGGAGTTGTATCATGTCAAGCCTTCAAAAATGAAATTTATTATAATAAGTTTCTCAATAGCTATTTGTTGTTTAAATGGGAGAGGATTTTTTTTTCTAAAAATGACATTTGCAAATGTGACAATAAATTTCCATAAATTACTTGGCCTCTATGAAGTGGAAACTATTTTACTTACTATTTTTGTGTAGTAGAAAGTTTCATTTAAAATGATTTCAGGGAATAATAGTTAAATGGGATCGCATATTCTTTATATTTAAAAAATATTCACAGAGAATTATAGAGTTTCTAAATAATTTTTCATTACTAATATATTAAATGGTATATAATTAAGTGTTATTTTAACAATGACCAGCAACTGAGCAATGGCCATGGGGTGAAAGACTTTGAAAATATCAGTCATAACTGGCATGTTTCCATCAATCCCTTCTCTTTAGAAGTTGAGGAACTATGAGGAAGAGTGAGTAGACAGATTTTAAGTGTCAGTGGGGAGGGAAGATGCTAAGGAAAGAGGGCTTTCGGGACAAAAGAGGGTTGGTTCAAATATGAACACAGAGCGACTGTGTCAGCATGCAACAGGCCAGAAGACCTTCAAAATAAATGGAGTCCCAAGGCTTAGAAGAGAGTGTTAATCTGCACTTCTGTCCTCAGCCAGGAAGTGATCTTCAATTGAAAACTGCTGAGAAAGGAAAACAGTATTTACTGGAAGGGAATATTGCTGGTTATACAAACCATATGTTAGGACAGGCCCCATCCTGGCAATAAATAATAGCACAAAATGAGACCGTTTGTTACTCAATGCTTTGTTTGGAATATATATATTTGCTTACTGTATATTTGCTTTGTTAATTATGGTGTTAAATTTTTAGTTTTATGGGTATTATTTGTGTTTCTGCATGCTCCTGTGTGTATTTATCTTAATATTTTTGCTTCCTTTGCTTGGTTTTTGCTGTGGTTGTTTTGCTTTATTGCTGTTTGTTAGTCTCTTATATTTTACTGTTTGATTTCTTGAGAAAGAAAGACCACATGGAGTTGGAAGGGTAGAAAAGTGGGTGTGATCTGGGAGAAGATGGGACAGGAGAAAGCTTTTTCAGAGTTGATAGTATTAAAAACCTTTATATTTAATAAAAATTAATTTTAAATATAGAAATATTTTTCTGGAAATATTACTGGTTTTCTAAATATATTTCAGTTTTATAGTGACACTGTGTATTTGGAAAAAATTTACACCATGTAAATTGAAAAAATAATTAAGATTCAGAATGAGGTCAAACAAGTCTATATTCTATCTTTTCTGGAGAAAAGTCATAAACATTTTATATTAAATATTAAATATTTTTCATGAGTTAAACTGCTCTTTTTATAAAGATTTTATATATTTACAACAGAATAAGAACTTTTTGCCTGAGCTTCATCTGATTGCAAATTGTCTTTCCTAATTATAATTTTGTGGTAAAACATGATCAGACAAGCTTAATATTTTTGTTGTTTTGGAAAAAAGAACAAAAACCTAAAAACTCCAGAGCCAGAAAAACAAAGTTACAATGTTACATTTTTTTTTGTCATAGGAGTCTCCTAACTTCAAATGCTCATACCAGAGCAGAGTGTGGGGGGCTTTATCTGTCACTGGGATGGGGACAGCAAGATGAAAGTAATAAGAAGTAATAACAAGTGATCAAATTAGGGAAATGTGATAAATGGAAGTGCTGGGCAGCAGGAACAAAGAAAAATTCAAAATAGAGAAGATAAAAGAATAAAAAAGATATCTGAAAAAATTCAGAAAGAATACTATTAGCTCTGTACTAAAAATCTATAAATCATGTTTGTGTATACGAGTATTATTAAACATTTATCATTTAAATAAAAAGTTTTTATGTTGGTTGACAAAGCTCCTGTTAAGAGATAAAGATGATTTAACCAAAAACCCAACATCAGGCACAAAAATCTTTTTGTTGAATTATTGGCCAATGTTTTCCATAAGAATCCCCAAACCATCCAGAGGAAAAGAGACAAAGGGTGCTAGTTCAACTGGCAGTCAGTATGTAGAAAAATGCAAATTGATCCATTCTCTATTGTACAAGGCTCAAGTCCAAGTAGATCAAGGACGGCCACATATAACTAGATACACTGAATCTAATAGAAGAGAAATTAGGAAAGAGCCTAGAACACATCCACCAAGGGAACAATTACAATACAACAATGGTTTAGGCTCTAATATCAACTATAGACAAATGAGATCTCATAAAACTGAAAGGCTTCTGTAAGGGAAAGGACACTCCCAACAGGACAAATCAGCAACAAATCAGTGATTAGGAAAAGATATTTATCAACCCTACATCCAAATAGAGGACTAATACAAAATATACAAAGAACCTAGAAGGCAGACTCCAGAGAACCAAATAATTTTATTAAAAAGTGGAGTACAGAGTGAAACAGAGAATTCTCAACTGAGGAATCTTGATTGGTTGAGAAGCACTTAAGGAAATGTTCATCATCACTTGTCTGGTTAGAGTCACACCAAGATACTTTATATTGTTTGTGGCTATTGTCAAGGGTGTCATTTCCCTAACTTCTTTCTCAGCCTGCTTATCTTTTGAGTATAGGAAGGCAACTGATTTGCTTGAGTTGATTTTATAACCTGCCACTTTGCTGAAGTTGTTTATCAGCTGTAGGAGTTCTCTGGTGGAGGTTTTCGGGTCACTTAAGTAGACTATCATGTCATCTGCAAATAGTGATAATTTGACTTCTTCCTTTCCAATTTGTATCCCCTTGACCTCCTTATGTTGTCTAATTGCTCTAGCTAGAACTTCAAGTACTATATTGAAAAGATATGGAGAGAGAGGACAGCCTTGTCTAGTCCTTGATTTTAGTGGGATTGCTTCAAGTTTCTCACCATTTAGTTTGATGTTGGCTACTGGTTTGCTGTATATTGCTTTAATGATGTTTAGGGATGGGCCTTGAATTCCTGTTCTTTCCAAGACTTTTAGCATGAAAGGATGCTGAATTTTGTCAAATGCTTTTTCTGCATCTAATGAGATGATCATATAGTTTTTTCTTTGAGTTTGTTTATGTAGTGGATAGCATTGATGGATTTCCTTATATTGAACCATCCTTGCATCCTTGGGATGAAGCCTAATTGATCATGGTGGATGATCGTTTGATGTGTTCTTGGATTCAGTTGGCAAGAATTTTATTAAGTATTTTTGCATCAATTTTCATAAGAGAAATTGGCCTGAAGTTCTCTTTCTTTGTTGGATCTTTGTGTGGTTTTGGTATCAGCGTAATTGTGGCTTCATAGAACGAGTTGGGTAGAGTTCCTTCTGTTTCTATTTTGTGGAATAGTTTGAAGAATATTGGTGTTAGGTCTTCTATGAAGGTCTGATAGAATTCTGCACTGAAGCCATCTGGTCCCGTGCTTTTTTTGGTTGGAAGTTTTTCTATGACCCTTTTTATTTCTTCAGGTGTTATGGGACTGTTTAGTTGATCTATTTGATCCTGATTTAGTTTTGGTGTTGGATATCTGTCTAAGAAACTGTCCATTTCCTCCAGATTCTCCAGTTGTGTTGAGTATAGGCTTTTGTAGTAGGATCTAATGATTTTTTTGATTTCCTCAGTTTCTGTTATTATATCTCCCTTTTCATTTCTAAGTTTGTTAATCTGGATACAGTCTCTGTGTCCTTTGGTTAGTCTGGCTAAGGGTTTATCTATCTTGTTGATTTTATCAAAGAACCAGATCCTGGTTTTGTTGTTTCTTTGTATGGTTCTCTTTGTTTCTACTTGATTGATTTTGGCCCTGAGTTTGATGATTTCCTGCCTTCTACTCTTCTTGGGTGAAATAGCTTCTTTTTGTTCCGGGACTTTCAGGTGTGTTATTAAGGTGTTAGTGTATGTTCTCTCCATTTTCTTTTTAGAGGCACTCAGGGCTATGAGTTTTCCTCTTAGCACTGCTTTCATTGTGTCCCATAGATTTAGGTATGTTGTGTCTTCATTTTCATTAAGTTCTAAAAAGTCTTTAATTTCTTTCTTTATTTCTTCCTTGACCAATGTATCATTGAGTAGAGTTCAGTTTCCACATGTATGTGGGTTTTCTGCTGTTTTTGTTGCTATTGAAGACCACTTTTACTCCATAGTGATCTGATAGGAGGCATGGGATTAGTTTGTTCTTCTTATATTTGTTGAGGTCTGTCTTGTGACCAATTATATGGTCAGTTTTGGAGAAGGCGAGAGAGGTGCTGAGAAAAAGGTATATTCTTTTGCTTTGTGTGTGTGTGTGTATATATATATATAATCTAACTTCAGGACTCTGAAGAAGGAAACCGAAGAACACCTCAGAAAATGGAAATATCTGCCATGCTCATGAATCGGCAGGATTAATATAGTTAAAATGGCCACCTTGCCAAAGCAATCTACAGATTCAATGCAATCACCATCAAAATCCCAACTCAGTTCTTCACTGAGTTAGAAAAAGCAATTCTCAAATTCATCTGGAATATCAAAAACCCCAGGATAGCTAAAAATATTCTCAACAACAAAAGAAATTCTGGGGGAATAAGTATCCCTGACTTCAAGAAATACTACAGAGCAATAGTATTAAAAACTGCATGGTATTGGCACAGTGACAGACAAGTGGACCAATGAAATAGAATTGAAGATCCAAAAATGAACCCACACACCTATGGTCATTGATCTTCGATAAAGGAGCCAAAAACATCCAATGGAAAAAAAGTGGAAAAAAAGTGGAAAAAAGATAGCCTTTTCAAGAAATGGTGCTGGTTCAATTGGAGGTCAGCATGCAGAAGAATGCGAATTGATCCATTCTTATCTCCATGTACTAAACTTCACTCCAAGTGGATCAAGGACCTCCAAGTAAAACCAGACACACTGAAACTAATAGAAAAGAAACTGGGGAAGACCCTAGAGGACATGGGCACGGGGGAAAAGTTCCTGAACAGACCACCAATAGCTTATGCTCTAAGATCAAGAATTGACAAATGGGACCTCATAAAATTAAAAGTTTCTGTAAGGCAAAGGACACTGTTAAAAGGACAACACGGCAACCATCAAATTGGGAAAGGATATTCACCAACATCTGATAGAGGGCTAATATCCAATATATACAAAGAACTCAAGAAGTTAGACCCCAGGGAACCAAATAACCCTATTAAAAATGGGGTACACATCTAAACAAAGAATTTTTACCTGAAGAAATTCAGATGGTTGAGAGGCACCTTAAGATGTGAGTACTATTCAGCCATTAGAAACAATGAATTCCTGAAATTCTTAGGCAAATGGATGGAGCTGGAGAACATCATACTAAGTGAGGTAACCCAGACTCAAAAGATGAATCATGGTATGCACTCACTAATAAGTGGATATTAACCTAGAAAACTGAAATACCCAAAACATAATCCACACATCAAATGAGGTACAAGAAGAAGGGAGGAGTGGCCCCTTGTTCTGGAAAGACTCAGTGAATCAGTATTCAGCAAAACCAGAACAGGGAAGTGGGAAGGGTTGGGTGGGAAAACAGGGGGAGGGAAGGGGACTGATGGGACTTTCAGGGAGTGGGGGTCCAGAAAAGGGGAAATCATTTGAAATGTAAATAAATATATCAATAAATATAAAAAAATAAAAAAAATAAATTCATGATTGGTTAAAAAAAAAAAAGAAAAGAAGTGTTCAACATCATTAGTCATTAGGGAAATGCAAATCAAAACAACCCTGAGATTTCACCTTATACCAGTCAGAATGGCTAAGGTCAAAAACTCAGGAGACAGCAGGTGTTGGCAAGGATGTGGAGAAAGAAGAAAACTCCTTCACTGCTGGTGTGGCTGTAAGATGGTACAACCACTTTGGAAATCAGTCTGGTGGTTCCTCAGAAAACTGGACATAACACTTCCAGAGGACCCTGCTATACCTCTCCTGGGCATATACCCAAAGGATTCCCCGGCATGCAATAAAGACACATGCTCCATTATGTTTATAGCAGCCTCCTTTATAATAGCCCGAAGCTGGAAAGAACCCAGATGCCCCTCAAAGGAGGAATGGATACAGGAAATGTGGTATATTTACACAATGGATTACTACTCAGCAATTAGAATCAATGAATTCACAAAATTTTTAGGCAAATGGTTTGATCTGGAAAATATCATCCTAAGTGAGGTAACCCAGTCACAAAAGAATACACATGGAATGCAATCTCTGATAAGTGGATATTAATTAGTCCAGAAGCCCTGAATACCCAAGGCACAAATATCATAACAAATGACACCCATGAAGAAGTATGGAGAAGGTCCTGATCCTGGAAAGGATTGATCTAGCTAGCATTAGAGGGGAATATAAGGACAGAGATAAAAGGAGGAAGGTGATTGGAGAATGGATGGAGAGAAGAAGGTTTATGGGACATAGGGGGAGGGGAGATCCAGGAAAGGGGAAATCATTTGGAATGTAAACAAAGAATATAGAAAATAAAAATATAAAAAAAGTCAGCTATTCAGAGCAATTCCTTTTACCATTGAAGTTCACACAAGGAACACATTATACCATAAAAATATTAATAAAAAAGAGTTTAACAAAAAAAACCAAAACAAACAAACAAACAAAAAGAAATGTTCATCATCCTTAGTCATCAAGGAAATGCAAATCAAAACAACCTTGAGGTTCTACCTCGCACCAATCAGAATGGCTAAGATAAAATCCTCAGGTGACTGCAGATGCTGGTGAGTTTGTTCAGAGAGAGAAACACTCCTCCATTGTTGGTGGGATTGCAAGATGTTATCACCACTCTGGAAATCTGTCTGTTGGTACCCCAGAAAATTGGAAATTGTTCTGAGGACCCAGCTATACCACTACTGTGCAAATACCCAAAAGATGCCCCAACATATAACATATAACAAGGACATATGCTCTACTAATTTATTGTACCCTTATTTGTAATATCCAGAAACTGGAAATAGCATAGATGTCCCTCAACAGAAGAATGGATACAGAAAATGCTACTCATTTACAAAATGGAGTACTACTTGGCTATTAAAAACAATGACTTTATGTAATTGCTGGGCAAACAGAACTAGAAAATATCTTGAATGAGGTAAGCCAGTGACAAAAGAATGCACATTGTATGTACTCACTAATAAGTGGATATTAGGAAAAAAAGCTCAGAAAACCCAAGATACAACTCATAGATCATATGAAGCTCAAGAATGAAGACCAAAATGTGCATGTGTCAGTCCTAGTTAGTGAGAAGTGTGAACAAAGTAATAATGAGGGGGAGGGAGGAACCTGGGGGGGGGAGGGAAGGGGGAGGGGAAAGGGTAGCAGGATCAGGTGTGAGAAATTTCTCCTAATGTTAAAATGAGACCATTAAATAGAACTACAACTAAATGAAATCCAGAGTTCTGGAGCTCAGTCCTAATCTTCACGATATATCTACAAATAAACTTTCACATGTAAGGCTGTGAGAACAGAAAGGAAGACAGAAGAATTGAAAGAGCCATAGGGTCAGGAGTTACTGTGAAATTGTGTCTCTTGATAAGGTCAAAAGTACCCATGAGTCTCATCAACACAACTACCCAAACTTTAACTGCACAAGACCAACAGTAATAGACATGCAAAAATAGACAGAGGAAAGATGATAAGAACTACACAAATAATTACAGGAAGCTAAGGGTTGCTGAGAGTACAGGAAGATTGTACAAGTTGGTATTCAAATCAGTCCTCAAAACATGCATAAATGTATCCCTATACATAGTGAGCAGGTTCTATTTAGGAATACATCAGGACATACACATGCACACACACACACACACACACACACACACACTTATGCATGTAGATGAAATAATGAAAATAGAGGCTAAGAGTTTGAAGGAAAGGAATTAACACTGTATCAGAAGGTTTTGAAGGAAAAAATGGGAAAATGATGTACTCATTTCCCTAACCTAATCAAATAACATTTAATATTACAATATCAAAAACAAAAGAAATTAGTAAAATCAAAATTAACTGCAATAGTACACCTCCATAACCAGCGAAATTACCAGTTAAGAATGGGAATAAAATAAAGGCAATTATATAAACAAATCAATAGTTACCTGTAATGGTATATTGTAGGGCAGATTATACTTCAAAATTTTAATCAATTCTCTGCAGTTATGATGTTTATAACGTTCGTAGAAGCAGTGATAAAGTGATAATTATCAACCTCTTCTTTATATTTTCAACAGAAAATGATCAAACTGCATATTATATACAATACAAAAGAAAGACAAGTCTTGATAAAAACATTTGTATTTGAAGAAAGAAAAATATTTTCTTGTGTATCTAGGTGCAGAATCTACATTTCTGATCATCCTTACAACCTGTCATTAATGGAGGTGATTGGAGAATGGATGGAGAGAAGAAGGTTTATGGGACATATGGGGAGGGGGGGGGAACCTCGGAAAGGGGAAATCATTTGGAATGTAAACAAAGAATATAGAAAATAAAAATATTAAAAAAAAATCCCATTGCTCTTTCTTTCAGTTTTTCCACACTTTGTAGGTAAAAATGTAAAACTAATAAGATTAATTGAGAGATAAAATAATGAATTTTGGTTTCCAGTAATTTAGTTGATTGTGAAACTACGAATAAGCCTAAATAAATTCATAAGTTGTCATTGCAATTTCAATATTGTTAATATTTTGCAACAGCCCCATAGTTGCCTGGCAACAGCCAGGTATTCTTGACTCACTATAAAAGGGGTTTCTTGCCCCTGATCCCACGCTCTCCATTCTCTCCCCCCTCTCTCTCCAAGTACTCATGGTCAGCCTCTAGTTCCTCTCTCCTCTCTCTGTCTCTCTCTCTCTCTCTGTCTCTCTCTCTCTCTCTCTCTCTCTCTCTCTCTCTCTCTCTCTCTCTCTCCTCTCTGCCTCTCCCCTCTCTCCCTCTCCCCCTCCCCCACTCTCCCTCTATCGCTTCCTCCCTCCCTCCCTTCCTCTTTTCCTCTCTTCTCTCTCTTCTCTCTTCTCTCTCTCTCTCTCTCTCTCTCTCTCTCTCTCTCTCTCTCTCTCTTTCTCTCTCTCCCTCTCTACTATCTTATTAAGTTTCCTCCCCATGTCCTGAATAAACTATTCTATACTATATCTTTGTGTGGCTGGTCCCTCCGGGTAGTGTGGGGAAGGGACACCTCAGCATGGACCTGCTGAGGCACCGCCTTGCCCCAAACATATCTCTGCCCACTTTATCTTTTTATAAACACATCAAGTATGAGTCTAAAAATAAATAAAGAAAAGCAAAAACGATGTCTCGGGTCTATTTTTCTCCACATCAAGAGCAGAGCCTTTGTGGCTGGATTTAATGCTCAGTCCTTATTGTGTTTGCCGTGAAGACTTACACTCACATCTCAAAATCAGCAATCAAAAGAGAAAACAGCCTTTGTCCCCATAACCAGAGATCTGTCATTGCATATGAAAAGGAGAGGATGCTAAGGCTTGGCAGCACCACAGCTGAGGTAAACTGCTATGTCCAAGTTTGGTGACAGACATTGAGCTATAGCATTACACATGTGGAGGGGTATTTGGAGAATATTTATAGTATCCTCTCAATTTCAATGTAGAATCTAAGCTGCTCTAAAATAAAAAGCCCTTAAACAATCTAAATCATTAATAATATAATCTGACAATTATTGTATTATCTTTGCTTGTACTGTTTCTACTTTAAATTTCACATGGTCTTTGTTTTCTGTGTAGATGAATCATTGATCATGACTAATTTGTTCCTGCTGAGATTCTTACTTACAGACTTCAAAATAGCACAACATTCATTTTAGGCTTTTATATAATTACTTTTATCTGAAGATATACTTTCTTTATTATCCCATCAACACCCCTTACTCTGTGTTGTTTCATGCTCCTGGAAGTTACTTGATTTGATCATATCATCTTTCTTTAAGCTACATCATCTTAAGCTCTTGTTGCTTAATGTTAACTCAAGAGCTAATGAATATAGTTGATAATTTTTATCTGCTTTCTTCTATTATATAATTTACATCTTAACATTGATCACATAATTCTTTTATGAAGTCACTTAATGAAATGATTATCTCTGTTCAATGCTAATTGTTTAGAGAAAGGAACAATGGGACTTACTATTATGGTTTCCTTATAGACTTCTTAGATTTGTCAATAGCATTACATTATTAAATACATTAACCCTTGTATTTTTTCTCACATTTAATTTTGAGTATTCTTTGAGGTGTTTTAAAAATCACATTTGAGCTAAATTGATAAATATATCTGAAGATATACTTTCTTTATTATCCCATCAACACCCCTTACTCTGTGTTGATGGGATGAACTGATGACATGATGAACTGCAGAATTCTTGGTTGGACAAATAAGCCAAGGAGGGGGAAACAAGAAGTTTTGAGAGAAGAGAGGAGGGTAGGAAAGGGAGAGGAGCAGAGGAAGGAGAAGGGTGAAGGCAGGGCTTCGAAAATTATCACTTTCAAGGCATCTAATATGACAAATATGGTAATAATTAAACATAAAGAACAAGCAACAAAAAATACAGAATAACAAACACTTAATAAATTTTCCTTTGCCCTTTATGATGTAGCATGCTGGAAAAAGCCCCATTCTACGAATTAAATTACAGTAAATTTGTAAATATTGTTCTACTTGGCCAAACAGGGTGATATACATTACACACACACACACACACAAACACACATGCGCGCGCGCACACACACACACTGCAACTGTGTGTGTGCGCGCATATGCATGTGCACATGCACATGTGCGTATGTGTGTGTGCGTGCGTGTGTGCGTGTGTGTGTGTGTGTGTGTGTGTTAATTCACATTTATCTTGGTAAACAGAGTCCTTATCCAGACAACAGAAGAACGTCCCGTGAAGGATGAAGTTGGAAACAGTTTTAAGGCTTTACCTGTTCCTCCAACTGAAGATGGAAGAATGTTCTGAGTCAACAAAGGGATACAAATGAAATTAGAATATAGGGGATAAAGTTATGTCGAAAGCGTCTGTAGGCATAAACTGAAGGAGGAGTGCTTCTTTGTAGAGCCTCCCCTCTTCCACTCTTACAACTTGCTTATAGTCAAGATTCATTATCCTACAGATAAATATACTACATACAATATACTGGCCCTAGGGCTGGAGAGATGGCTCAATGGTTAAGACCACTGACTGCTCTTTTGAAGGTCCTGAATTCAAATCCCAGCAACCACATGATGACTCACTAGCCTTCTTCTGGGGTGTCTGAAGACAGCTACAGTGTACTTACTGGAGGGGAGACCTGGAAAGGGGATAATATTTGAAATGTAAATAAATATCCAATAAACAGAAAAAAAAAAGAGGGAACTGACAACTTTTGTCAACCTGTGGTGATCTTGCTTGATAGACCATAGATCTGACTTTAAACATGAGACAGTTCATATGGTTTTTTTCTTTCTATGAGTTTGTTTATGTAGTGAATTGTATTGATGGATTTCCTTAGACTAAACCATCCCCCACTCCCTTTCTCATCCCTTCCCCCACCCAGCTCCGTTCCCCATAACCCTTCTAATATTTATTTTATTTTCCCTTGTCAAAAAGATTCAAGCATCCTTCCTTGAACTCTCTTTGTACTCCTAATGTTTGGATGTTACTAAAGCACAAGGCTATACTAAACACACACACACACACACACACACAAACATACACAAACACACACATCCAATTACAACAGAGCAAACACAACCTATATGGGTATAAGAATTTTTTTATGTTCAACACTAAAGATTTCTAAAATTATTTTTTATTTTAAAATGTTTCCTGGCCAGGCAGTGGTGGCACACACCTTTACTCCCAGCATTTGGGAGGCAAAGGCAGGCATATTTCTGAGTTGGAGGCCAGCCTGGTCTACAGAATGAGTTCCAGGACAGCCAGGGCTACACAGAGAAATCTGTCTCAAAAAACCAAAAAAGGAAAAAAAAATGTTTCCTATTCTCTTTATTTCCAAGCTCCCTTCCTGTTTTTGTTTATTTCTTTTCTATTTCTTTCTCTATTGTTCCCCATTCATTATTCACTTTTTAACTTCTTTTAAATAAAACAACTATTTGCTAAGCATCTTATTTTCATTTTATGGATTTTTTGAGAATCAGCCTCTAGTTTTATGAATAACCTATACATTACAATTAACAACTTCATTTTCAAACTAACAAGTCAGCTATTGCTTAGATTAAGTTACTACTTTATTTACATATATAATGAGAATATCAATCTCATTATTGAGCTAAGTTATAAATAAATGTATGAGTTGCTGATGTCCATTAATAGACACACATAATCAGAACTATCAAGTCCCTAATTTTTATTACAATCATATATCAAATGCAAATCAGATGTGCACGGTAGTCTGCGTGGTTCTGTTTAGTGAGCATGTGTAGGGGTCAAAAACCTACTGAGTTTCTTTTCAATTCTCCATGATTGCTGACATCCAAGTTGGATGGTACTTTGACTACTTACTATAATTTAAGGTGTTTTATTAATTTTAGTTCCATACTCCAAACTGAAAAGCTACCAATAAGGAAGGATTTAAATTTGAAATTTGGATTAAAAAAATTGCATATACAGTAGAATCTGAATGAAATCACTGTGAAAGGAAGGATCATGTTCAAAGATAAACTGTATGAATTCATGACTTGGGAACAAATAGGATGAAAAAACTTTCATAGGCTCCCTGATTGATGCATTATTGGAGGAGTATGTGACACCCTGACTCCTCTCACACACAAAATAACAGGAATGCCAGAGTATTCTAGACGGAACTTGAATTTTTAGTGCTGATTATACCTTGCAAACATTAACGTGAGTAATTGGGAATAAAACATATACTTTATCTACTTGGTATTGAATTTATCATGTCACATTCTAAAAGAAAGAAAATCTGGCAATTAGCTACATACTCAGTTCTCCACTTAATAAGTTTTGCTCAGATTTCACTAATTTTTTAAATGATACTATCTTGAACTTAGTCAATAGACTATGTGGTTTATCTCAAGTAGTCTCTTTGCTTTGATTTGTTTAAAAATATGCATCAAAGTTTTTCCTTTGACTTTCTGTAGGGATTTTAGTGTCATAATATTGACTATTCTCTTATTATAAAAGCAATAATTAAAAATAGATCATAGAAGCAGTAATAAGAGAAAACACCATTAAGTAGAGAAACATGCAAAAAATTAAATTTATTGCACATGATATAACAATTTCCTCTGATGTGGTTATTTTAAATATATTTTAACTACTGTCAATGGCCATAAATTTCTGTGTATTCAAATATTTCAGTAATGAAAACTTTTGACCATATTATAAAAGTGGTAGTGTGTATAGTATAGTAGGCATAGTAAGTAGTAATGTGCCTTACTTGCTTAGTAACAACAACAACAACAACATCAACAACAACAATAACACCCAAATGTTTAATTAGAAACAGTCCATTATAAATCTATATGTGCACTCTTAACTTGCAGTCTACTTGGTCTAATTTTCATTATTTGGAGAAATTGTTTACTCATATTATAAGCACTCAGTACTAAATTGTACATCTTCTAGACCCAACAGACCAGATGCAAACATGAACTCACAGACAATGGCAGCATCCCAAGTGTCTGCAGATATTAAGCTAGATGGTGTCATAGCTCTGTAAAGGAGGACAGACTGCTATCTGGAACCAAGAGACTTTCTGTAATTGGTACCCATTGACAAAGAAAACATTAGTTTCCCCCCCAATCATTTTAATGAACATATTAACTTCACTTACAGGTAGACTTTTTGTCCAGAAATAGATGGCAATCACAAAACAAGCTTGATTTTAGTGTGTGTGTGTGTGTGGGGGGGTGAACATTCATATGCCTGCACTCAAACAGGTGAACAAGAGAAAGAGAGAGAGAGAGAGAGAGAGAGAGAGAGAGAGAGAGAGAGAGAGAGAGAAGGAGGGAGGAGTGCGAGAGGGAGAGAGAGATATTCTTGGGTGTTTACCTGTTATTTTTGTTATTTTTAATTTTTGGTCTAGGTTTGTGTTTTGGTTTTTTTTAATATTAATGCTTTTTTTTAAGAAAGAGGGGAAAATATTCAAGGAGTTGAGTAGGTAGGAGATGGAGAGAATATTGAAGGAGTTAAGGGTGTTAGGATTGAGAGAAAAGCATGATTAGTGTATTGGCTGGTTATGCGAGTCAACTTGATACAAGGAGGAGTCATCACATTGAAAGAACCTCCCTTGAGGAAATGCCTCCATGATAGCCTGCTGTAAGGCATTTTCTCAATTAGTGATCAAGAGAGGAGGGCTCAGCCCATTGTGAGTGGGGTCATCCCTGGACTGGTAGTCCAGGGTTCTATAAGAAAACAAGCTGATGGCTGAATAGTACTATTCAGCCATTAGAAACAATGAATTCATGAAATTCTTAGGCAAATGGATGGAGCTAGAGAACATTATACTAAGTTAGGTAACCCAGACTCAAAAGGTGAATCATGGTATGCACTCACTAATAAGTGGTTATTAACCTAGAAAACTGGAATACCCAAAACATAATCCACACATCAAATGAGGTACAAGAAGAAAGGAGGAGTGGCCCCTGGTTCTGGAAAGACTCAGTGAAACAGTATTCGGCAAAACCAGAAAGGGGAAGTGGGAAGGGGTGGGTGGGAGGACAGGGGAAGAGAAGGGGGCTTACGGGACTTTTGGGGAGTGTGGGGGGGGGCTAGAAAAGGGGAAATCATTTGAAATGTAAATAAATTATATCGAATAAAAAAAATTAAAAAAAAAAGAAAGAAAAGAAGCTGAGTAAGCCAGAGAAAGCTAACCAGCAAGTAGCACCCTCCATGGCCTCTGCATAAGTTCCTGCCTTCAAGGTGCAACTCTATGTGAGTTCCTGTCCTGACTTCCTTTGGTGATTAACAGCAAAGTGGAAGTGTAAGCAGAATAAACCCTTTCCTCCCGAACTTGCTTCTTTATGATGATGTTTTGTGCAGGAATACAAACCCTGCCTAAGACAATCAGGATATATTGTCTTTAAAATGTTTTTTTTATTTAAAAATAATAGAAAAAAAAGACAAATATAACAAAACTATTTGGTAGCACTTGCTAGTAATAAAGTCCATATATCTGGACCATAGTTTTGGCATATTAACCTTAATTTATAATTAAGAATATTTATGTTTGTTTTAAGGGGTATTTTTCAAGGGAGGTGATTTCTATCAAATGCTGGCTTTAGTGGTGCTCAAATACTGAGTGGAAATTTAAATGAGTCTTAGCTGTCTGGTCTTTAATGCTACTTGTACTAGAGATCAATGTTAAGGATTTGTGGAAATTTGTTGACATGTTTGTTTTTGAGAGAATATGTTAGGGAATAGAAAAATGAAACTTGTGATAAAACTGAAACATCATGTGACAAATCTGCCATGGTATCACTACAGAATTTCAACAGGAAGAATTTCAACAGCAAGTTTTCTTCTCTGAAAAGAACATCATACTAAGTGAGGTAACCCAGACTCAAAAGATGAATCATGGTATGCACTCACTAATAAGTGGATATTAACCTAGAAAACTGGAATACCCAAAACATAATCCACACATCAAATGAGGTACAAGAAGAACGGAGGAGTGGCCCCTTGTTCTGGAAAGACTCAGTGAATCAGTATTCAGCAAAACCAGAACAGGGAAGTGGGAAGGGGTGCGTGGGAAAACAGGGAGGGAAGGGGATTGATGGGACTTTCGGGGAGTGGGGGTCCAGAAAATGGGAAATCATTTGAAATTTAAATAAATATATCAATAAATTAAAGAAAGAAAGAAAGAAAGAAAGAAAGAAAGAAAGAAAGAAAGAAAGAAAGAAAGAAAGAAAGAAAGAAAGAAAGAAAGAAAGAAAGAAAGACTGGAGGGAGAGAGAGAGAGAGGGAGGGAGGAGGGAGACAAAGAAGGAAGAAAGGAAGAAGGGAGGGAGGGAGAGAGGGAAGATAGGCCTCAAAGAAAAGTAAACATAAATACAAAAACTCAAGCCCTAGTAAAGGAACAGCTTTAACAATCTGATAGTTTATCTTATGTTTTTTTTCAGAAGATAGTTAATTTTTAAAAACTATCAATATAAACTTTAAAATTTTTGTGTTAATAAGTGTATGCCCATTTTATTTCCCATAGTTTAATCCACCCCCCATGTGTGTGTATGTGTGTATGTGTGTTTACATGTGTTTTCAGAAGAAAGTATGCTAAAATCTTTAAAAAAATAAACAAAATTGTTTTCCTCCAGAAAAAAAAAGAATATTAATCATTTAGAGGTACATTTGAAAAGTAATCAATGAGATAAAATGAAACAAAATACCCAACTATCATAGGTTTCTTTAAACGTGTGAGTACTATTCTATTTTTCCCACCATAAACTTGTGGGGAAATAAGGTATCAATGACTGGTGAATCAAATGTTTAAGATTTTAGATTTTAGATTTGAACTCAGAAATCTGCCTGCCTCTTAATTCTTCCATCTTAACTGACTACCTACCATGCATAGAAAACCATATGAATGTGCATAACCAAAGCACAATTTGTTTTTTTCAGTACAGAATTATTCAGTTTAATTAGGAAGAATTTTAATACTCATTATATATTGCAGCACTATATGTAGAGTGGATTAAGAGAATGGTTAGAACAAAACTACTTATTTCCCTTTTTGTTTTTGCAAATGTTAATTATTCAATTGAAATTAAATATTTCTCACAATTTATTTTTTATTGAACTTTTGAGGTACCCAAGCACTTGGACAACAATTAATATTAAGTCAGAACTTAATTTAGTTTATGAACTGTGGTAGCCATTAGATCTTTTCAAATCCTGATTTTCTTTCTTTTTTTCATTTTTTTTTTTTGCTAGAGATTGAACAAGAAGATTCTACACAAAATATTTTTCTACTGCCATTATACAATTATTTCAAATATATTAATAAATTACCATTAGAAATAGAACATGAGGTGACTCATCCCATTTGGTATCATTTCAGTTTGTTCTTCTTTGTCTTAAAGTTTCAATTGTAAACGTCTTTCTTGGTGTGACTGAAGACTTTCATGTCAACTTGTCTGAATATGATATCAAATAAAATCAAGGATCTGGACATATCTGTGAAAGAGTTTCTTGGTTGGATTATTGGAACTGAGAAGACCCATGTAGAATATGGGCTAGACCTGTTGGTAGAATATATAAAAGAATACAGAAAAAGGAAATATTTGCTTTATATCTTATAGCCCTTACTCTCACAGGAGTGATCATTTATCCTGTACCAAAGGCATCATTTCACTGCTCTCAGAATTTGCAAGATTCCAAACCACTCACAAGTTCTGAAGCTCTTTACGACTTCCCTGGGACAACAATCCCATACAGGAGTGTTGAGAAATCTAGTTTTGTTACCTTAAAACTGCAGGACCCTGTCCAGTGCCTCAAATCTTGTTGCACTACAGTTACTTTAAACTCCTGTAATCATCACAAACACACACACACACACACACACACACAAACACACACACACACACACACACACACACACAGTTATAGCTATTCTATCACTTCTAGAATCTTAAAGAACTCTGATAGTACTCTTGATAGAACCCTGTTTCTGAAGTCATTACGTACTTCGTTCTCAGAGCATGGAGAAATCAAGCCAGTATTGACTTGGGCGCTTTATCCTTACTGACTAAGCTCCATTAGTGCCAGGAGGTATTGTAAATGCTGCTAGAGATGAAAGTCAAACATTAATCTTATTCAATGTAAACTCTGAAAACTAAAATAAATATCTTCTAGGCAAGATATATTCATAGATAGAAGAGCAGAAGGGATGTCCTGGACAATCACGTTCTGATTGGATTGAAGGCCAGTTTAACAGGGTAATACCCATAGCTGGCTCAATTGTTGAGTTCAAGAACTTGTGGTTATATAGGTTATATAGGTCATAGGCACTTTTGACGAATCTACCACTATTACTTTGCTAATGATATATTTTAGTAAACATAAAAATATTAACCTGTTAATATTAACCCTGTTAACCATTTCTAGTTGTACTATACACTACTGTATGCCCATCAGAGTCACTTTTTATCATGGAAGGTGCTTAATACTGAGAGGTATAAATGACTACAAAGTTCTGCAAAGCCATAAATGTGTCATTTCTTTCTTTAAAAAAAAACTTTATTAGATATTTTCTTTATTTATATTTCAAATGTTATGCCCTTTACTCTTTTCCCCTTCAAAACCCCCTTATCCTATCCCCCCTCCCCATGCTTACTAACCCACCCACTCCTGCTTCCCTGTCCTGGCATTTCCCTACTCCAGGGCAATGGGCCTACATACGCTCAAGGGCCTCTCCTCTCACTGATGTCCAACAAAGTTATCCTCTGCTACATATGCACCTGGAGCAGTGGGTCCCTCCATGTGTACTCTTTGGGTGGTCATTTAGTCCCTCAGAGCTCTGGGAGTACTGGTTAATTCATATTGTTGTTACTTCTATGGGAGTGCAAACCCCTTCAGCTCCTTGACTCCTTTCACTAGTTCCTCCATTGGGGACCCTGTGCTCAGTCCAGTGGTTGACTGAGAGAACCCCCCTCTGTTTTTGTCAAGAACTGGCAGAGCCTTTCAGGAGATAGGTATATCAGACTCCTGTCAGCAAGCTCTTGTTGGCATCCACAAGAGTGTCGGGGTTTTGTATATGGGATGGATTCCAGCTTTGTTTGTAATGTAAAATGCATTAGATTAGGTTTTATATAAATAGGAAAAACATTTTTAGGTGCTTTGTAGCCATTAGATATTCCTCAGTTGATAATTCTGTCTTCAGTTCCATACCCCATTTTTTTTTATTGAATATCGTCTTCATTTACATTGCCAATGGTAAAACCTTTCCTGATATCCACCCTCCCCTAAAGCCCCCAGCCCCTTCCCCTCCTCCTTCCCCCTGCTTCCAAGTATATGCCCTTCTACCCAACACACTCCCACCTCCCCCTCTCAGTTTCCCTTTGTTGGGGCCTCTGTTGAGCCTTTACCTGACCAAGGACCAGTCCTCCCACTAATGCCCAACAAGGCCTTCCTCTGCCACATTTTTGGCTGGAACCACATGAGCCTCCTTGGTTGATGGTTCAGTCCCTGGGAGTCTTGGGCGTCTGGGTGGTTGAAATCATTGTTCTTCCCATGGGGCTGTAAACCCCTTCATCTCCTCTGGACCATCCTCCAGCTCCTCCATTGGGGACCCCACGCCCAGTCCAATAGTTGGTTGTTAGCATCTGCCTTTGTATTTGTAAAGCTCTGGCAGGGTCCCTCCAGAGACAACCATGGCATGCTCCTTTTGGTATGCACTTCTTGTCATCCATAAAAGTGTTGGGGTTTGGTGACTGTTTATAGAATGAATCCCCAGGTAGGGCAGTCTCTGGGTCTCTGTTCTACATACTGTCTTCCTTATAGCTCCTGTGAGTATTTTGTTCCCTTTCTTAGAGGAACCAAAGCACCCTCACTTAAGTCCTCCTTCTTGAGGTTCCTGTGTGGGATGAATTGTCACTTTATTTTGAGCTTTTGGGCTTACATTCAATGTGCTTATTAGTGAGTACATAGCATGTGTGTTCTTTTGTGATTGGGTTGCCTCACTCAGGATGACACTTTCTAGTTCCATTCATTTGCCTAAGAATTTCATGAATTCATTGTTTTTAATAGTTGAATAGTATGCCATTGTGTATATATACCAGAGTTTCTGTATCCATTCCTATATTGAGGGACATCTGGGTTCTTTCCATCTTCTGGCTATTACAAATAAGGCAGCTATGAACATAGTGGAACATGTGTCCTTATTACATGTAGGCACATGTGTACCCCCATTTTTAATTGGTTTATTTGGTTTTCTGGAGTCTAAGTCTTTGAGCTCTTTGTATATGTTGGTTATTAGCCATCTATCAGATGTAGTGTTAGAAAAAATATTTTCCAAATCTGTAGGTTGCTGTTTTGTCTTATTGACAGCATCCTTTGCCTTACAGAAGCTTTTCAGTTTCATAACATCCCATTTGTCAATTGTTGATCTTAGAGCTTGAGCCAGTGGTGCTCTGTTCAGGAAATTTTCCCCTTGTACAAATGTGTTCAAGGTTATTTCCCACTTTCTTTCTATCAGATTCAATATATCTAGATTTATGTGGGAGTCCTTGATCCACTTGGACGTGTGTTTTATAAAAGGAAATAAGTATTGGTCAATTTGCATTCCACCAATTAGACTAGTACCATTTGTGGAAGATGCTTTCTTTCTTCCACTGTATGGTTTTGGCTTCCTTGTCAAAGATCAAGTGTCCTTAGGTGTGAGGGATTATTTCTGGGACTTTATTTCTACCCAATCTATCAACCTGTCTATCTCTGAATCAATACAATGTGATGTTTTTTAATCACAGTCTTAGTCCTCAGATAAATGCAAGTCCAAATGACCTGTGGATTCCACATTCTATCAATCAGAATGGCTAAGAACAAAAACTCAGGTGAAAGCAGACACTGGCACAGATGTAAAGAAAGAGGAACTCTCCTCCATTCCTGGGGGAATTGAAAAATGCTGCAAACTCTTTGGAAATCAATCTGGCTATTCCTCAGAAAATTGGAAATAGTTCTACCTGAAGACCAAGCTATATCATTCCTGGTCATATATCCAAAAGACATTCCACCATACCACAAGGACAGGTACTCTTCTATGTTAACAGCAGGTTCATTTATTATAGTCAGAAGTGGGAAATAACTCAGATGTCCTTAAATGCTTCCACCATGATACAGAAAATGTGCTACATTTACATGAGGACATCACAAATATTGCAGGCAAATGGATGGAACCAGAAAATATCATCCTGAGTGATGCAATCCAGATCCCAAAGGACATACATGTTAAGTACTCACAGATAAGTGGATATTAGTCAAAAAGATCAGTATACCTGTGATACAAGTAACAGACTGTATGAAGCTTAACAAGAAGGAAATCCAAAGTATGGATGCTTCAATTCTACTCAGAAAGGGTAACAAAATAATCATGGGAGGCAGAGGAGGGAAGGATCTGAGTAGAAGTGAGAAGGGAAAAAGGAGGAGAAGGATCAAATGTGAGGGGAGACAGGAGAGAAGTCCATCGGGACAGGAAAATGAATAGAAATATGCAGCAGTATGTCGTGGGTTATGAGGGGGAATGCTAGAAAGTTCCAGACACCAGGAATGTAATAGGTGCCCAGGACCCAATGGGGATGACATTAGCATAGATACCTGAGGAGACCACCTCCAGTAAATAGACATGGCTTCCAGTTGACTGATGGGGCCCACCTATCTTAAAATTTTTAACCCAGAATTGTTACTGGATAAAGGAAACACAGGATCAAAAATTAGAGCAGAGACTGAAGGAAAGGCCATCCAGAGATTGCTCTTGCTAATGCCAATATGCTCTCGCAGTCAGGAGCCTGTCATAGCTGTCCTCTGAGAGGCTCTGCCAGCACCTGCTTAAGAAAGATGCAGGTACTTATATCCAACCATTGTACTGAGCCTGGGGATCCTAATGGAAGAGTTAGGGGAAGGACTGAAGGAGATGGAGAGTGTTGAAACTTCATAGGAAGAATAGCAATATCAACTAAACAGAGCTCTTCAATGGTTGGCGAGGCTCTTGGTCCTATGGAGGCTTGACGCCCCAGAGAACGGGAATGCTAGAAGGGTGAAGTGGGAGTGGGAAGGTGGGTGAGGGAGTACCATCTTAGAGGCAAAGGGGAGGAGCAAAAGGGAAGGGCTTCTTGGAGGGAAGACTGAGAAGGAGGACAACATGACACTATTACTGAGGCTATGGTGAGCTCACAAAAAAGGGCCTGTCATAACTGCCCTCCAAAAGACCCAACAAGCAGCTGAAAGACTAAGATGCAGATATTTACACTCAGCCAATGGACAGAAGCTGCTGACACCCATGGCTGATTTAGGGAAAACCTGGAAGAAGGTGAGAAGGAAGGCAACCTTATAAGAGGACCAGCACTCTCACCTAGCCTGGACCCTGAGATCTCTCATACATTGGGCCACCAACCAGGCAGCATACACCAGCTGATATGAGGCCCCAACACATATAAAGCAAATGACTGCAGAGTCTGAATGCAGTCATAGAAGATGCAGCTAACCCTTAAGATACTGGGGGAGGGGGGAACATGAAGTGGGTGGGTCTGTTGGGGTGGGTGTGTGGTTGGTGGGGACATCTTCATGGAGATGGGGAGAGGAGCTGTTAGACGTAGAACAGTCAGAAGGCAGATCAGGAGGGGAATAAAATCTGGACTGTAGAAAAAGATTAAAAATATTAAAAACCCATTTAAAATGTAAATAAATACAATAATTAAGAAAAAAACAAATAAGAAAAAGCACTTCTCAATGTCCCAAGGAATGAGTCTTAGACTAAGTTATCATCATGGCTGGTATCTGGGAGTATCTTGTTCTTTGCATCTGAGAAAGATGTGTGGCTGTAAGAAAGTATAGCTGCTAAGGACAGGATAATTTTGTCATTGCAGAGATCAAGAAAAATCACAACCAAAGGGAAGTTATGGCAGATATTGGGGGGCTAATGAAGATAATGTAATAGCTTCAATTTGACTCAAGCATTTGCACGCATCTCTGAATCACTTCCGTAAGGTACACCTATTTACAACAATGGAAATGGAGGTCCTAGACATGAATCTTCAGCATATATTGAAATGATAGATCTTATTTTATTATATAATATAGATAATACCCAGAAGAAAATTTGCAGTGTTTGAATAATAACACTACAGGGGAAAATTGTACATATAATCATAAAATTTTGTCAATATTCACAGACAGTTCCTATTTGTAAGATTTAGAATCTCTTCACTGCCCTTCCTTTGTTTTGTCTGATGATCATTTTAATGGATGCATGGCAAAAAATAAGTATTGAAATCAAGTAATTTCCCCATTTAGTATCTCCCAGCAAAATTTACCTGCTTATTAAAGATGAAAGGTTTCTTCTTTTCATTGTTCAAATTATTTCTGCATTCATATGTCTCAGATATAATGGGATTTTTGCTCTGACTTCAGGCTTATTAATATATGAATTTATTAATTTCTATGCTGAACAATATATTACCACAAATATAGTCTCTTAAAGCAATACATGTTTGATATCTTAGTTTCTTGAGATCAAAAATATGTCTACCATTTATCAGGTTTTTGCATCAAAATCTCATCAAGCCACTATTCAGAAGTTATCAAAAGAGATTGGTCTTGCCATAGACTCTATTAGGATAAAAAGATCTCCCAAGCTGCTATCATGGCTTCCTTCATATATGTATATATTTATGTATATATGTGTGTGTATATGCATATGTATGTAAGTAAGCATATATGCACATATATACATCATATATATATGATACATATATCATATATCATATGATATATATGTATGTATAATTGCTATCTCCCTTTGTACCCTACTGAGACCTTTCTCTGGTCAGAGAAACCACCCTCCTTTTCTTGCTACATGACCTCTTTTTAGGGTTTCACAATTGTATAGCCGCTTATTTTCAAATTTAGCAAAAGAGAATTTTACTCCTCAATCTACTAAAAATGGAGTCACTTATATAAATCATGTGAAAGAGTCCCTATCATCTTTACCTTTTTCTGTAATTTAATAACTGTAAGGAAATTCCACTGAAGCCATACAATACAGCAGAGGCTTATATGCATCACGGAGAGCATGGATAGGCATAGAGCTATAAATTTAAAGCCTAGTCTTCAGTATAGGACTCTAGATGATGCTAATTCCTGGAATGTGGTACATCTGAGAGACTCTGGCTGGGATAAAAGCCAAATGTGTGGCAAGTATTAGGGCCATATGCCCAAAGCTTTTTAATATCACTTGTTTAATACAACTAGGCATTGAACATAGTGAAGTCTTTTCTCATACTGGGTTCTCATCTTGCTTTTCTCTAATCTTTTCTTACTATACTCTTCCTCTGGCATGATGATAATTACTTTGAACTGCTATATGTTTTAAGTTCATGAATTTATGTTTAATTTTGCTGATGTTCACAGGTAAGAGATTGCTTTTTTGTTTTAGTGGATAAAAGACAAAAAAGCAATCTCTTACCTGTGAACATCAGGTAAGAGATTTTTTTCTTAGTAGAGAAAACTCTAGAGTTTTGAATAATTTTAGGACTTTGGGTATTCTTGAAATTAGACTAATGGTTTTCATTATGAATTTCTTATGAATGTTTGGATACCCCTGACAAAATACTATCATTTTATTCTGGAATTTCTCCTAGAAATTTTGTATGGTGGGTTTATTGCTAATGGCGTTTTTTTGGAAGATGTGGAAATGCTGGAATACAGAGCATAGCTTGAAGACAATAACTGAGGACAGATCTATGGCATGTATAGGATCTTTAAATACTTACCATTTAGTCCTCAGTAGCAGGGTCTGTCATGGTATGAATAGCTGTCTTCTGCAAAGTGCTCTTTTCACCATGATTCTTTGCTCAAGCATGAATGAGACCAAGTTACTATGACTATGAAATCATGACCCAAAATAGAGACTCCCTATCTTAAGTGGCTTCTGTCAAATATTTTATTAGCTGTGATAAAAATCTTTTATTTTTCTTGGATATTTTCTTTTTTTTTTTTTTTATTCGATATAATTTATTTACATTTCAAATGATTTCCCCTTTTCTAGCCCCCCCCACTCCCCGAAAGTCCCGTAAGCCCCCTTCTCTTCCCCTGTCCTCCCTCCCACCCCTTCCCAGTTCCCCGTTCTGGTTTTGCCAAATACTGTTTCACTGAGTCTTTCCAGAACCAGGGACCACTCCTGCTTTCTTCTTGTATCTCATTTGATGTGTGGATTATGTTTTGGGTATTCCAGCTTTCTAGGTTAATAACCACTTATTAGTGAGTGCATACCATGATTCACCTTTTGAGTCTGGGTTACCTCACTTAGTATGATGTTCTCTAGCTCCATCCATTTGCCTAAGAATTTCATGAATTCATTGTTTCTAATGGCTGAATAGTACTCCATTGTGTAGATATACCACATTTTTTGTATCCACTCTTCTGTTGAGGGATACCTGGGTTCTTTCCAGCATCTGGCAATTATAAATAGGGCTGCTATGAACATAGTAGAGCATGTATCCTTATTACATGGTGGGGAATCCTCTGGGTATATGCCCAGGAGTGGTATAGCAGGATCTTCTGGAAGTGAGGTGCCCAGTTTTCGGAGGAACCGCCAGACTGCTTTCCAGAGTGGTTGTACCAATTTGCAACCCCACCAGCAGTGGAGGAGTGTTCCTCTTTCTCTGCACCCTCTCCAACACCTGCTGTCTCCTGAATTTTTAATCTTAGCCATTCTGACTGGTGTAAGATGAAATCTTAGGGTTGTTTTGATTTGCATTTCCCTAATGACTAATGAAGTTGAGCATTTTTTAAGATGCTTCTCCGCCATCCGAAGTTCTTCAGGTGAGAATTCTTTGTTTAACTCTGTACCCCATTTTTTAATAGGGTTGTTCGGTTTTCTGGAGTCTAACTTCTTGAGTTCTTTATATATATTGGATATTAGCCCTCTATCTGATGTAGGATTGGTGAAGATCTTTTCCCAATTTGTTGGTTGCCGATCTGTCCTCTTGATGGTGTCCTTTGCCTTACAGAAACTCTGTAACCTTGTGAGGTCCCATTTGTCAATTCTTGCTCTTAGAGCATACGCTATTGGTGTTCTGTTCAGAAACTTTCTCCCTGTACCGATGTCCTCAAGGGTCTTCCCCAGTTTCTTTTCTATTAGCTTCAGAGTGTCTGGCTTTATGTGGAGGTCCTTGATCCATTTGGATTTGAGCTTAGTACAAGGAGACAAGGATGGATCAATTCGCATTCTTCTGCATGCTGACCTCCAGTTGAACCAGCACCATTTGTTGAAAAGGCTATCTTTTTTCCATTGGATGTTTTCAGCCTCTTTGTCGAGGATCAAGTGGCCATAGGTGTGTGGGTTCATTTCTGGATCTTCAATCCTGTTCCATTGATCCTCCTGCCTGTCACTGTACCAATACCATGCAGTTTTTAACACTATTGCTCTGTAGTATTGCTTGAGGTCAGGGATACTGATTCCCCCAGATTTTCTTTTGTTGCTGAGAATAGTTTTAGCTATCCTGGGTTTTTTGTTGTTCCAGATGAATTTGATAATTGCTCTTTCTAACTCTGTGAAGAATTGAGTTGGGATTTTGATGGGTATTGCATTGAATCTGTATAGTGCTTTAGGCAAAATGGCCATTTTAACTATATTGATTCTACCGATCCATGAGCATGGGAGGTTTTCCCATTTTTTGAGGTCTTCTTCCATTTCCTTCTTCAGAGTCTTGAAGTTCTTGTCATACAGATCTTTCACATGTTTGGTAAGAGTCACCCCAAGATACTTTATACTGTTTGTGGCTATTGTGAAGGGGGTCATTTCCCTAATTTCTTTCTCAGCCTGCTTATCCTTTGAGTATAGGAAGGCCACTGATTTGCTTGAGTTGATTTTATAACCTGCCACTTTGCTGAAGTTGTTTATCAGCTGTAGGAGCTCTCTAGTGGAGTTCTTTGGGTCACTTAGGTAGACGATCATGTCGTCTGCAAATAATGATAGTTTGACTTCCTCCTTTCCAATTTGTATCCCTTTGACCTCCTTATGTTGTCAAATTGCCCGAGCTAGTACCTCAAGTACAATATTGAAAAGATAAGGAGAAAGGGGGCAGCCTTGTCTGGTCCCCGATTTCAGTGGGATTGCTTCAAGTTTCTCTCCGTTTAGTTTGATGCTGGCTACCGGTTTGCTGTATATTGCTTTTACTATGTTTAGGTATGGGCCTTGAATTCCTGTTCTCTCCAAGACTTTAAGCATGAAAGGATGCTGAATTTTGTCAAATGCTTTTTCAGCATCCAATGAAATGACCATGTGGTTTTGTTCTTTGAGTTTATTTATGTAGTGGATTGTATTGATGGATTTCCGTATATTGAACCAACCCTGCATTCCCGGGATAAAGCCTACTTGATCATGGTGGATGATCGTTTTGATGTGTTCTTGGATTCGGTTGGCAAGAATTTTATTGAGTATTTTTGCATCGATGTTCATAAGGGAAATTGGTCTGAAGTTCTCTTTCTTTGTTGGATCTTTGTGTGGCTTTGGTATCAGCGTAATTGTGGCTTCGTAGAAGGAATTGGGTAGTGTTCCTTCTGTTTCTATTTTGTGGAATAGTTTGAAGAGTATTGGTGTTAACTCTTCTTTGAAGGTCTGGTAGAATTCTGCACTGAAACCATCTGGTCCTGTGCTTTTTTTGGTTGGAAGACTTTCTATGACTCCTTCTATTTCTTTAGGCTTTATGGGACTGTTTAGATGGTGTAGTTGGTCCTGATTTAATTTTGGTATTTGGTATCTGTCAAGGAAATTGTCCATTTCCTCCAGATTCTCCAGTTGTGTTGAGTACAGGCTCTTGTAGTAGGATCTGATGATTTTTTGGATTTCCTCAGTTTCCGTTGTTATGTCTCCCTTTTCATTTCTAAGTTTGTTAATTTGGATACTTTCTCTGTGCCCTTTGGTCAGTCTGGCTAAGGGTTTATCTATCTTGTTGATTTTCTCAAAGAACCAGCTCCTGGTTTTGTTGATTTTTTGTATGGTTCTCTTTGTTTCTACTTGATTGATTTCGGCCCTGAGTTTGATGATTTCCTGCCTTCTACTCCTCCTGGGTGAAATAGCTTCTTTTTGTTCTAGGGCTTTCAGGTGTGTCATTAAGTTGGTAATGTATGCTCTCTCCATTTTCTTTTTGGAGGCACTCAGGGCTATGAGTTTTCCTCTTAGCACTGCTTTCATTGTGTCCCATAGATTTGGGTATGTTGTGTTTTCATTTTCATTGTGTTCTAAAAAGTCTTTAATTTCTTTCTTTATTTCTTCCTTGACCAAGGTGTCATTGAGTAGAGTATTGTTCAATTTCCACGTGTATGTCGGTTTTCTGTTGTTTCTGTTGCTATTGAAGACCACTTTTATTCCATAGTGATCAGATAGGAGGCATGGGATTAGGTCTATCTTCTTATATTTGTTGAGGTCTGTCTTGTGACCAATTATATGGTCGATTTTGGAGAAGGTACCATGAGGTGCTGAAAAAAAGGTATATTCTTTTGTTTTAGGATAGAATGTTCTATATATATCAGTTAAATCTAATTGGTCCAAAGCTTCAATTAGTTTCATTGTGTCCTTGTTTAGTTTCTGTTTTCCTGATCGGTCCATTGAGGAAAGTGCAGTGTTGAAGTCACCCACAATTATTGTGTTAGGTGCAATGTGTGCTTTGAGTTTTAATAAAGTTTCTTTTATGAAAGAGGGTGCCCTTGCATTTGGAGCATAGATGTTCAGGATTGAGAGTTCTTCTTGTTGTATTTTTCCTTTGACCAGCAAGAAGTGTCCCTCAGAGTCTCTTTTGATGACTTTCGGTTGAAAGTCAATTTTATCTGATATTAAAATGGCTACTCCAGCTTGTTTCCTGAGACCATTTGCTTGTAAAATTGTCTTCCAGCCTTTTACTCTAAGGTAGTGTTTGTCTTTGACCCTGAGGTGTGTTTCCTGTAAGCAGCAAAATGTAGGGTCCTGTTTACGTATCCATTCAGTTAGTCTGTGTCTTTTTATTGGGGCATTGAGTCCATTGATGTTAAGAGATATTAAGGAATAGTGATTGTTACTTCCTATCATTTTTGACGTTATTTTTTAAATTTGATTGCTTAACTTCTTTTGGGTTTGATGAAAGGTTACTATCTTGCTTTTTCCAGGGTGAAGTTTCCCTCCTTGTATTGGTGTTGTCCTCCTATTATCCTTTTTAGGGCTGGGTTTGTGGATAGATATTGGGTGAACTTGGTTTTGTCGTGAAATATCTTAGTTTCTCCATCTATGGTGATTGAGAGTTTTGCTGGATATAGTAGTTTTGGTTGGCATTTGTGTTCTCTTAGAGTCTGCATGAGATCTGCCCAGGACCTTCTAGCCTTCATAGTCTCAGGTGAAAAGTCTGCTGTGATTCTGATAGGTCTTCCTTTATATGTTACTTGGCCTTTTTCTCTTACTGCCTTTAATATTCTTTCTTTGTTTAGAACATTTGGTGTTTTGATTATTATGTGACGGGAAGTATTTCTGTTCTGGTCCAGTCTGTTTGGAGTTCTGTAGGCTTCTTGTATATTCATGGGCATCTCTCTCTTTAGGTTAGGGAAGTTTTCTTCCATAATTTTATTGAAGATATTTGCTGGCCCTTTAAGTTGTAAATCTTCACTCTCATCTATGCCTATAATCCTTAGGTTTGGTCTTCTCATTGTGTCCTGGATTTCCTGGATATTTTGGGTTACAAGCTTTTTGCATTTTGCATTTTCTTTAACTGTTGAGTCCATGGTTTCTATGGAATCTTCAGCATCTGAGATTCTTTCTTCTATTTCTTGTATTCTGTTGTTGATATTTGCATCTCTGTCCCCTGATTTCTTCCCAAGGCTTTCTATCTCCAAAGTTGTCTCCTTTTGAGTTTTCTTAGTTGTTTCTACTTCTGTTTTTAGATCCTGGATGGTTTTGCTTAGCTCCTTCACTTGCTTGTTTGTGCTTTCCTGTAATTCTTTAAGAGATTTTTGTGTTTTTTCTTTCATGACCTCAGCCTGTTGACCAAAGTTCTCCTCTATTTCTTTAAGAGATTTTTGTGTTTCGTCTTTCATGACCTCAGCCTGTTGACGAAAGTTCTCCTGTATTTCTTTAAGTGTTTTTTGCATTTCCTCCTTGTTGGCTTTTGTATTCTCCTGGATTTCTTTCAATGATTTTTGTGTTTCCCTTGCAAGGGCTTCTAACTTTTGATCCATTTTCTCCTGAATGTCCTTCATGTGTTCCTGTATCAGCATCATGACCAGTGATTTTAAATCCAAATCTTGTTTTACAGGTGTGATGGGGTATCCAGGACTTGCTGGTAGAGGAGAATTTGGTTCAGATGTTGCCATATTGCCTTGATTTCTGTTAGTGACGTTCCTGCGTTTGCCTTTTGCCATCTAGCTCTCACTGGTGTTACTTGGTCTTGTCAGTGCTGGACTCACCAGTGCAAGCTGCCCCTTCCCCTTTGGCCTCTGGTGCACAGCTTACACTCTGCACTGCCTGTAGACAGGGTGCTGTTGTCCAGGCTGTTCAGATCCCGAAGCAGGCACCTGAAGGCTCCCGCTGGGGCCCGCAGGATTTATTGGAGCACACCGACTTCTCCCAGCTGGCCGCCCGGAAGCCCCCACTAGCCTCTTGAGGGACCTGGAGATGTGGCGGCCACCCAGGCTGATCTGAATCGGAGAGAGTTGAGCTGGGGGCTTCTTTTTTTTTTTTTTTTTTTTTTTTTTTTTTGTCTTTTTTTTTTTTATTTGATATAATTTATTTACATTTCAAATGATTTCCCCTTTTCTAGCCCCCCCCCACTCCCCGAAAGTCCCGTAAGCCCCCTTCTCTTCCCCTGTCCTCCCTCCCACCCCTTCCCAGTTCCCCGTTCTGGTTTTGCCAAATACTGTTTCACTGAGTCTTTCCAGAACCAGGGACCACTCCTGCTTTCTTCTTGTATCTCATTTGATGTGTGGATTATGTTTTGGGTATTCCAGTTTTCTAGGTTAATAACCACTTATTAGTGAGTGCATACCATGATTCACCTTTTGAGTCTGGGTTACCTCACTTAGTATGATGTTCTCTAGCTCCATCCATTTGCCTAAGAATTTCATGAATTCATTGTTTCTAATGGCTGAATAGTACTCCATTGTGTAGATATACCACATTTTTTGTATCCACTCTTCTGTTGAGGGATACCTGGGTTCTTTCCAGCATCTGGCAATTATAAATAGGGCTGCTATGAACATAGTAGAGCATGTATCCTTATTACATGGTGGGGAATCCTCTGGGTATATGCCCAGGAGTGGTATAGCAGGATCTTCTGGAAGTGAGGTGCCCAGTTTTCGGAGGAACCGCCAGACTGCTTTCCAGAGTGGTTGTACCAATTTGCAACCCCACCAGCAGTGGAGGAGTGTTCCTCTTTCTCCGCACCCTCTCCAACACCTGCTGTCTCCTGAATTTTTAATCTTAGCCATTCTGACTGGTGTAAGATGAAATCTTAGGGTTGTTTTGATTTGCATTTCCCTAATGACTAATGAAGTGGAGCATTTTTTAAGATGCTTCTCCGCCATCCGAAGTTCTTCAGGTGAGAATTCTTTGTTTAACTCTGTACCCCATTTTTTAATAGGGTTGTTCGGTTTTCTGGAGTCTAACTTCTTGAGTTCTTTATATATATTGGATATTAGCCCTCTATCTGATGTAGGATTGGTGAAGATCTTTTCCCAATTTGTTGGTTGCCGATCTGTCCTCTTGACGGTGTCCTTTGCCTTACAGAAACTCTGTAACCTTATGAGGTCCCATTTGTCAATTCTTGCTCTTAGAGCATACGCTATTGGTGTTCTGTTCAGAAACTTTCTCCCTGTACCGATGTCCTCAAGGGTCTTCCCCAGTTTCTTTTCTATTAGCTTCAGAGTGTCTGGCTTTATGTGGAGGTCCTTGATCCATTTGGATTTTAGCTTAGTACAAGGAGACAAGGATGGATCAATTCGCATTCTTCTGCATGCTGACCTCCAGTTGAACCAGCACCATTTGTTGAAAAGGCTATCTTTTTTCCATTGGATGTTTTCAGCCTCTTTGTCGAGGATCAAGTGGCCATAGGTGTGTGGGTTCATTTCTGGATCTTCAATCCTGTTCCATTGATCCTCCTGCCTGTCACTGTACCAATACCATGCAGTTTTTAACACTATTGCTCTGTAGTATTGCTTGAGGTCAGGGATACTGATTCCCCCAGATTTTCTTTTGTTGCTGAGAATAGTTTTAGCTATCCTGGGTTTTTTGTTGTTCCAGATGAATTTGATAATTGCTCTTTCTAACTCTGTGAAGAATTGAGTTGGGATTTTGATGGGTATTGCATTGAATCTGTATAGTGCTTTAGGCAAAATGGCCATTTTAACTATATTGATTCTACCGATCCATGAGCATGGGAGGTTTTCCCATTTTTTGGGGTCTTCTTCCATTTCCTTCTTCAGAGTCTTGAAGTTCTTGCCATACAGATCTTTCGCATGTTTGGTAAGAGTCACCCCAAGATACTTTATACTGTTTGTGGCTATTGTGAAGGGGGTCATTTCCCTAATTTCTTTCTCAGCCTGCTTATCCTTTGAGTATAGGAAGGCCACTGATTTGCTTGAGTTCATTTTGTAACCTGCCACTTTGCTGAAGTTGTTTATCAGCTGTAGGAGCTCTCTAGTGGAGTTCTTTGGGTCACTTAGGTAGACGATCATGTCGTCTGCAAATAATGATAGTTTGACTTCCTCCTTTCCAATTTGTATCCCTTTGACCTCCTTATGTTGTCGAATTGCCCGAGCTAGTACCTCAAGTACAATATTGAAAAGATAAGGAGAAAGGGGGCAGCCTTGTCTGGTCCCTGATTTCAGTGGGATTGCTTCAAGTTTCTCTCCGTTTAGTTTGATGCTGGCTACCGGTTTGCTGTATATTGCTTTTACTATGTTTAGGTATGGGCCTTGAATTCCTGTTCTCTCCAAGACTTTAAGCATGAAAGGATGCTGAATTTTGTCAAATGCTTTTTCAGCATCCAATGAAATGACCATATGATTTTGTTCTTTGAGTTTGTTTATGTAGTGGATTGTATTGATGGATTTCCGTATATTGAACCAACCCTGCATTCCCGGGATAAAGCCTACTTGATCATGGTGGATGATCGTTTTGATGTGTTCTTGGATTCGGTTGGCAAGAGCTGGGGGCTTCTGCCTGAGGCCTTGCCCCAGATTGTGTCTGTGGACCAGGTGGAACCCGTGTGCACCCCCAGGGAGCTCCGAAGGTGAATGTTGCTGTGACCTCCCCTGTGCTCAGCTCACTCCGCTGGGCAGCCGATTTCCCCAACCGGGCTGGCGCACACTAGGTTAGCCTTGTCGCCCGGGCCCTGAGTCCAGGCAAACGCCTGGGAGGCCAAGGTCCGAGCAAAGTTCCCCTGGGGCTATGTCTGTTATTTGGGTCCGCCAGGTGACCCGGATGGCGGGCGTGCGTGTCCGCGCTCCCCGAAAGCACCGGGAGAGTCTGTTGTGCTAATAACCTCCTGGGCGGGTTGACACACAGATGGCCCACCAAGCCGCCCAGTTCTTGGGGTCAGTCCTGTGCCTTTTGGGGCCTAGACCCCCGTTTTGTTAGCCTCAGGCTACGCTTGTTAGCAGTCTCTGCCCTCCCGAGCACTCTGGCTCCTGTAGGCAAAATGGCGGCGCGTGCGCCGGCCGGGGCAAAAAAAACTCCTGGCTGGGTTGGCGCCCCGATGGCCACTCGAACAGCCCAGGGCCTGGGTGCAGGCCAACGCCCGTCTGGCTCAGACCCCTGCGGTGTTGGGCCTAGGATTATGTTTGTGTACCTCAGTCTGACCGATCTCTGGAGCCCGGGGTCAAGATGGAGGTGAGTCTCTCCTGACTGGCGGGAAGCCGAGTTCTGAAGTGGCTTCTGTGCAGCGAAAGGCTCCGCAGAACCACAGTTGCTTGCCGCCCGGCTGGTCAGCGAAGGTCAGTGGTCGTGGGCGCAGGGCCTAACTGGACCCTGTGTCGCCTTGGTTCCACCGCTGATGGCCCTTCAGCTGGAGCAGCCACTGCTACCGCCGCCGCCGCCGCCGCCGTCCCAAAATCTAGAATATTTTTTGTTGCCCTCAGTCTGTCCGATTCCTGGAGTACGGAACCAAGATGGATCCTCCTCTCCTGACTGGTGGGAGGCCGAGTTCTGAAGTGGCCTCCGTGCAGGAAAGGCGCCGCACAACTGCAGCTGCTTGCTGGCCGGCTGGTCAGCGAAGGTCAGTGGTCGTGGGCGCAGGGCCTAACTGGTCCCTGTGACGCCTTGGTTCCACTGCTGATGGCCCTTCAGCTGGAGCAGCCACTGCTGCCGCTGCTGCCGCCGCCGCCGCCCGGATATTTTCTTTATTTACATTTCAAATGTTATCTCCTTTTCTTCCCCCCACCCCCAGAAACAGCCTATCCTATCCCCTCTCCCCTTGCTTCGATAAGGGTGTTCCCCCACACACCTACCCATTCACCCATTCCTGCTTCCCTACCCTGGCATTCTGCTACACTGGGGCATTGAACCTTCATAGGACCAAGAGCCTCTTCTCAGATTGATACCCGACAAGGCCATCTTCTGCTACATATGCAGCTGGAACTATGGGTCCCTCCATGTGTACTCCTTGTTTGGTGGTTTAGGCCCTAGGAGCTCTCGGGGGTGGGGGGTGTCTGGTTGACAAAAATCTTTCGTATGTGAGTATAGTTATTATAGCCCCAAATACACAATATGTCAACTGGCAATGAGAAATATTGAATAGAAACTAGCCAATCCTCTCTCACAATTCAGGAAAGTAGAATAATAACTGATGTGAAATATTCTTGGTATTTGTCACTGATTTCTGCATCATCACATATATTGCATCAAGAAAGTAGAATCCTTAACACATACACACACACACACACACACACACACACAGAGAGAGAGAGAGAGAGAGAGTTACTTTGAATGTGCTTGACCCAGGGAATGACATGATTAGGAGGTGTGGCTGTTTTGGAATAGGTATGGCCTTATTGGAGAATAGTGTCACTTTGGGATAAGCAATGTGATTCTCTTCCTAACCACATAAGATGCAGCCTTCTCCTAGCAACCTTCAAAAGAAGATGTAGAACTCCTACTTTCTCCAGCAACATGCATATCTGGATGCTGCCTTGCTCTTGCTTTGAAGATAATGGACTGAACCTCTGAAAGTTAGAGTCACCCCAATTAAATGTTATCCTTATAAGAGTTGCCTTGGTCATGGTGCCTGTTCATAGCAGTAAAACTCTAAGACAATTACAAATGCATATACTTATGCATATGCATATGTGTCTTTATATATGTGTTGTGCATGTATATGTAATTTGTTATTATTAGTTACTACTACTACTTCTATTACTACTACTAGTATTACTGCTAGTACTACTACTGCTGCTGCTGCTGCTACTGTAGAGGTCAGAGTCTCTATCATGTCACAAAAGTGCACTGTCAGTGATGTATACCACCATCTTTGACACTGTCCTGCTCCGCGACCATATAATTCAAATAGTTCTTACTATGACATTCAAATTCTATGTCAAGATTTAGAATATTCAAAGATTTTTAAGAGGTCATTGATTAACTTAGGCTGGTAAATTACTAAGTGCCATGTTTTCTCCAAACTATACAAATATATAATCTCTTGCTAATAAGTTAGCTGCATTGTATTCTTTGGGATTTGTAAGTCTTGGAAAAAAACTAAGCAAAAAACTAGACCTTGGAATGTCTAGTTATTTTGGCTGATGAAAAATTATGCTCTAAATAAAATGTGGGTTTCCTTTGAAAAGAAGTTGTTTGTATAAAATATGTCAAGGTAGAACATCATTCATTTTATGTAATTTGTGCAAAGCACTAAAACCGCTGCTTCCCTCTGTACTAAACCATGTCAGTCATAAACAAAAACCAAAACAATTAATAAACAATGCCTATGTATATATGTATTCACATGAATCAATTGATAACCAAATCCATTATTTAAAGCAATTAGTTAATTGTTTTGGAGTTTAATGTCAGTATTTTCCAGAGTGGAGTGATATCCTTTGGAATGTCTCATTAACATATTCTATTTTAAGATCTGTATTCTTTATTGAATGTGAGTGATTATGTATGTCTAAGTAAACATAGCAATACAGAAAGAGAGCACCTAACCCTTACTATCCAGAAACTCATCCTTTTTAAAACTTCCATGAAGTTGAGGACATACAGACCACACAAAATGCAGGCTTCCTAGAGAAGATGTGTCTAGGCTACAAAGCAGCTCACTCCTGTGCTGAATGGAAGCCCATCTCCACCTGTGATAATACACTAACTTGAAGATACAAGTTTCCAATTCCTACTCAGAAAGAACCTTTGCTACCACCAAACGCTTTGGTTTGAAGCCTGCTACATCTTTATAAGTCTGCCACAAAATAAAGACTTTTCTTACAATCAACAGAACTGAAAGGAGTTGAACAACAGATGCAGAGCAGTTGAACATGGAGATGCAGAGTTTGGAGTTTGCCCAGTCTATTTCGAGTCTTGCTTTGCTACAATATTTTCTCACTATGATGTTTTAGAATGGTAATATATATTCTGTGATACTAGAAGCGTGTGATCTGTTTTTGATTTTATAGAGGATTATAGTTAAGAGACTGCATGATTCTCAGAAGAGAGTTTGAACTTTGAACACTGTTGAGACTCCTATAGACTATGGGGATTTTTTTACTTTGGACTAAATATTTTGCATTATGCTATGGCCCCCATAGAATCCTGTGTTTGAAAAAGTATGTGGGAGCCTAGGAGTGGAATGTGGTAGTGTGAATATGCTGGCTCATGGAAAGTGGCTCTGTAAGGAAGCATGGCCTTGTTGGAATAGATGTGTCCTTGTTGGAGAAAATGTGTCACTGTATAATCAGGTTTTTAGGTCTCCTAGGGCTCAAGCACCGCCCATGTAGGAAGAGTCCCTTCCTGGCTACTTATGAATCACAATGGAGAATTTGAATTCCTTTTCCAGGCCTATGTCTGCCTGGATGCTATTGTGCTTGTCAGCATGATGATAACAGACTAAACGTCTAAACATGTAAGCTAGCCTCATTGATATGTTGTTCTCTATAAAAGTTGCCTGGGTCCTGGTGTCTCTTCCCAGCAATGAAACACTAAGACACTATTTAATGAATGAAAGAATTTACATTTTTAGAAGATAATATATGTTATGTGATCATGTCTCATTTTTTCTTAAAATAGAAATAAAGGTGACTCGGTCTCTGAATTTTGAGAGCTACTTTATTTTTTCATAAAATTCATATATTTACCACACACATGCTTGCCACACTGTGACTAAAATTTCCAGAAAGCAAGAAAAGTTGAAAAAATATTATCCCTTAAAGAAGGATGATTTAGAATGAAGGTGTGAAGGAGCAGTTATATTAAAATAATGCATTGAAATAAATCTTCCCATATGACTCAGTGACCAATAGTGGAATAAAGTATTTGAGGAAAAATTAATAACCTGGGTAAATGTTGAAATTTCATCATTAGAGGTACTAAGTGCTTAAAAGATCTGAAGTTGAAAGTCTTTGTAAGGAATGTATGGGTAGGCTGTTGAAAATAAAAAGAAAGATTATGGGGGAGTTTTATGGATAATGCATTCTTCTATGGTTAGACATATTTTCTCAGGTAATAATGCCAGACTTTATACAATGTATGTAATGACTTAATTGATATTTTAGAAATAATATTTCAAGAGAGAGTTAAAAAAGCCAGAAAGATTGTTTTATTGATCCAGAGAAGAGATGCCTGGTGCAAAAATAACCAAAGCGTTAAAAGATTACAACAAACTGGAACTGGTTGCTATTTTGGTGAAAGGGGCAAAGATAAGTCGGTAAAAACATATTCAAAATGGATGGACTGCTTGAGGGTCATTAAAACAAGAGTTCTAATTTGAACCAGTGTAGCACAGCTATATCCTGAGAGTGAGGTTGGAAGGATTAGATAACAAATCAATGTGGCCTAGTTTATATCAGGTGAGGTTTCTCTGCCTCTCTAATTTCTCAGAATCCAAACCTAGCCTTATTTTTATTTCTCTGTTAAAGCTGTTATGCAGAATATAAAACTCTATTTCAAATCTTGGATTCATTTTGTCACCATCGCTGATATATCTCAGCTCTCAACTGCAAATGTATAAATTGATGTGTGTTTGAGTGCCCTGACCTATGCCATCAAGTCAGTGTGAATATAATTAATATATAAGAAAAGACAGATGGCGGACTCTGTCAGGGACATAATCAGCACTGAGCCCTTTTGGCTTTCCAAAATGTGAGAAATCATTTGTAATTTAGTTAACATTTGAAAAGAAGCTACACTATACACTAGCGAAGTGAAAGATCTGACAAGGTTTTCAAACAAACACTGTTCTTTTAAATAGCAGAATTGAGTATGGAAGGAATAGAGTATCTAGGATACTCTGTAGCAAGGTAACACAATGGTGAGTTCCTTTTTATTCTTAGGAATAAGATTTCTTCAAATTTCAAGACATTATTACTGTTATTTTGCTTTCTGTTTTCGTTGATTTAATTGGTTTTCCTTCTGTGTTCACACAACTTAACCTTGATCGTAGGGTCCATTCCCATCAAAACTGACATCTCACAACATGCTTTCACACAAGCTTTGCCTCTTGAAATGAACTGACTGATAAATTTGCTTCGGTTGTTCAAAGCCCACACACAAAAAGGTTAGAGTTATATTGTTCATTCATCTGTTTCAATTCTGCATTCTCACTTTAGAAGATAGTGTAAAAAGACACAAAATGTGATTTCTTTATTGCTGCAGTATCCATGATGCCCAGCCCAATGCTGATGCTAAGATAAACATTTATCACTTTTGTGGCTAGATCAGCAAGGGAAAATAAAATAAGAGGTTCCTTAAAGTGTGGACCCACTTTGACAACTGAGTGAGATTGTCGAGGAATAAATGATTTGTTCATGACTTTTTGAATAGGGGGGGAATTTGATATGCATTGACTGGAAAAGACAGTTTTAAGTAGACAGACATTCTGGAAATTATGATTAGAATAGAAATTAAATAAAATATATATGTCTTAATTATGAAAAACTCCATTTGATAAAATACAAGTATTCACAGAATAGAAAAATATCACATGTACAATACAAAAAAATCACTAAATTAGATATTGGCGTGTGATTATAGTTTTACTATCATAACAAATCTGAAGTTACACATTTGCCAAAAATATGAACTCTTGAATATATTTGCTACTAAAGTAAGAAATTGTGTTAGTGAGTTCTATGTTAACTTTTTAAAATCTATATAGATTTGACAAATACTAATTTTTTTCACTTCGGTGACTTCTGATGCATTGTTCATACCAGATATTCATGCATAGGTCACTAAATGATGCATACATTATCAAACTTTACACTACAAAGGCACCTTGTTTCCTGTGTTGTTACCATATTATACTACCTTGTGCTGTATCAAACTTTAATTCAGACATTAACTTATTTACCAACTATACTTAATCTCTAAAAAGTGGGTTCTCTTTCTCCCCCAAAGCAATTATGTACATATTTCTGAACAAAAGCAGACCCACTTTCATAGCCATACAAACAAATTAAGATTTATCATAATGTCACTGTACATATTATAAATGAAATTCTGAAAATAAACAAATAATTCATGGAATGAGCAAAGATTGGTAAGTTAATGGAATTCTGAGAAATGAAGATATATTATTACAACAAACCCCTAATTAGAGAATGATTTTTTACATTTCCTTTCCCTCTATTTTAATTTTTCCCTTTTCCTTTACAACTTAAAAATGACAATATCTTATCTCATAGAAACAAACATTTGGCCTTATAATTGGGATAACAGGCAGCAGTGAGAACTCAAAGTTACTTCAGTCAAAGTCATTTGACATTGCTAAGACTGCAAATGTACACATCCCACTACCACAGTCCATATGTGTACAAGCATGTGCTCAACTGACCATGGAGGTATCTAAATAGTATAGAAAGTGGGTCCAGTCTTTGTGAAGCAACTGAGAAAGTAAACAAGTTATTCAGTGATTACATTCTGGAGACCTAACGTACACATCAAAACTAATGGGTTAGAATGCTGTAAGGAAGTATGTGAATTTAGAGATGAGAATCTGAATTATTATTAAGAAAAATGAGAACAGTTTTCACTTTGTTATCTCTATCTCATCTCATCATCTCTATCTCTATCAAATCTATAATCTATATCTATAACTATATATCTGTCTATCTATCTATCATCTATCTATCTATCATCTATCTATCTATCTATCTACATGTGTATTAATAACTTGAGAATTACATTCATGTTTACCTCAAGTTCTCTTTCCCTACCACAACTTTTCTGTGGTCCAAGAGTTCAATCTTCTTACCTCACCAAATTGTGTTTCTTTATTCCCCCATTAAAATTAGTTTCTGATGTTTAAATATTCTATGTTGTATGACTGTCCACTGGCTATGCTCTTAGAGAAACCTACATTTCTTCTCCAAGAAGCTCAATGTGTCATAAATACGGATCTATTTTTGTTTTCCTACATGCAGACCACCAATTAGATCAACACCATTTATTGAAAATGTTTTTTTTTTCCCACTGTGCTTTTGGCTTGTCAAAGATCAAGTATCCATAGGTGTGTGTGTTAACTTATGGGTCTTCAATTCTATTCTATTGATAAAACTGTCTGTCTCTATAAAAATACTATGTGATTTTTATCACTATTATCAGATTCTCGTCTCTAAATTCACATACTTCCTTACAGCATGTAAACCATCAGAGTTCTTGTGCAGATTAGGATGCAATCACTGAATAACTTGTTTGCTTTCTCAGTCACTTCACAAAGACAGGACCCACTTTCTATATTATTGAGATACATCCATGGTCAGTTGAGCACATGCTTGTTCCCATATGGACTGTGGTAGTGGGATGTGTACATCTGCAGTCTTAGCAATGTCAAATGACTTTGACTCAAATAACTTTGTGTTCTCACTGTAATACATCTTGCAGTCTGGGTTGCTGATTCCCTCACAACATCTTTGTTAAGATTGTTTTGTCTATTCCATTTTCTTCATTTTTCCATATGAAGTTGAGAATTGCTCTTTCCTCTTGGTGATGGGGGAAGGGAAAGGGTTCAGGAACAGTTGGAGGATGGACGAGGAGGGGGATGAGTACTGGAATGTAAAGAAAAATTGACGTACTACTACTACTACTACTTCTACTACTACTACTACTACTACTACTACTACTACTTCTACTTCTACTTCTACTACTACTACTACTACTACTACTCACAATCCTCCTCCTCCTCCTCCTCCTCCTTCTCATCATCATCATCACGTGGGGAAACGTAATTGGGCCTACAGAGATTTCTCAGTGATTAGAATCACTGATTGTTGTTGTATAGGAAGACACATTTTCAATTTCCAGCACCTACATGGCAGCAAATAACTGTCTGTAACATCACTTTCAATGACTCTAAACTCTGTATACACTATATGCATAGTCATGAATGCAAAAATGCAATCAATACACATAACAAATAAATGAACAATAAATAAAAATGTCAAAAAATTCCTCATAATTAGTACAATCTCTGTTCAGTCAGTCCTTAAAAAGTTTAAGCAAAATTCTAGAGTTTGGCCCAATGGGACTTCAGTTAGAGTTTTGGGAGGTGGTATGTGGTCTGAGACATGGCTGGGTCCTTTGCCATTCACCTTGGACAATTATGAAAAAGAGCCTTTGATTATGATGTAGTTTTAATATAATAAGAAGATGGTTAAAAATATTAATATCCATCCATAAGATTGGAGGGTGTAAATATTACGTATTGAGTTTATTGCAATAGAAATGTGAAAATATTGCAAAGCATTTATAAATTATAGAGGAAAGTAGGCATTGATATTTTAACCAAATTATGTATACTTCTCAGAAAAAGAAATGTAATAGACCCATTTTTTTTTTTTTGCTTTTAATCCTTAACTCACCTAAACCAGTCAATCCTGTCCTGAAATTGTACCCAGGATTCATTTTAAACATGTTTATCAGTGTGAATTTATTTCTCTGGATAAATAACAGTTAATACTGATTTTTTATTTCATAAATTATGTACAAAATGAACAGTTTTAAATGTATTTAAACTTAAATTCAATGACAAATTTTGCAGCATTCCATGCATATGTTATTTGGGATGTGGGATGTTTTAAAAATTTCCTTCAAAATTTACATAATATTTGTAAAGTATTTTTAAAGTAAAATATAATATAAATGTGAAATTAAAACAGTGTTTTATTTTGTTTAACACGTATTTTATTTAACTGTTTAAATAACATTAAGAATTACATTTGTCATTAAAATGCATAAAATAGAAGCTGATATCAAAGTAACAGAATTTATTAATTAATATAGTTTAAATATCCAGTTATTGACAAAAGCAATAAAGGTAAAAGGATTGTTTCACTTCTAACTTCTTTGGCAATATAGCATTAGCTACTTTCTTCAGTTCTCTAGGCCATCTTTAAAATTCAGTTCTACTTTTCTGTAAAATAATCCATTTCCTTACTGTTGTGTTTGCATAATTAATGTCCCACTCCACAATTTCCATGCACTGATTTTCAAAGACTAATTTCAAAGCTTAGCATTTTATTGCTTCTAGTTCAAGTCTTATTCTGTCTGTTTGCAAATATAATTTGCTTCTGATTAACCCCATTTAATCTCCATATTATAAGAAGTGATAATTTATAAAATATGCTACACATATCCTTTGTGTAGAGAGTGGTATATTTTAAGTTTAATAACAAAAGTGCATTTGAAGAAGGTCCTAAAATCATGAATTATGGCAAACTTACTCTCAAGATAAGTATTTGAATATAACTCTCCAAATTTGGCACCAAATATACAAATGTTATTCACCATAATAACTTATTAGCTCTAATACTGAACATAATATTAACATGAATTTAAGTTATGAATGTAGAAGCAATTATTTAGGACTTATCTACAAAGACATGTCAATATCTTTTGCTCGCCTTCTGAAATCAGAACCTGTAAGGTATATTGCAGAATAGGCCAATATTAATACCTGAGAGATTCAGCTGACCCACGTTTTTACTTTTATTCCTATGTTTTTATTTGGTCTCAAACACTTTCGTGAGTAGCCGGATTCCTCTTGCTCAATCTCACAGATTTTTGCCATTCCACTCACCTTTTTCCCATGCAGCCATGTTCAGTAACATGATCCAACTTTTGATTTGCAACTGAATGACAGAACAGGACATTTCATGTGGTTTTCATTGGGAAACTGGCAAAACCCCTCCGAGAACATTGCTGATATATATCTATACATATGGTACTTTCAACATAACATTATTTATATTTGCTTTTATTGATAAAAAACTTTTTAATAAACTTTCTCAAAAACGGACTTAATCATGAAATTATAAACAGCAATCATAACATATATGAATTATATATTTTTCTTTTTTTAATTGGATATTTTCTTTATTTACATTTGCAAGCCAGAAACCTCCTATCTTATCCCCCTAACCCTGCATCTATGAGGGTGTTCCTCCTCCTACCCAGTCCTGCCTCTCTGCCCTGTCATTCCCCTACACTGGGGCATTAAGCCTTCCTAGGACCAAAGGCCTCTCCTCCCATTGATGACTGACAATGCCATCCTCTGCTACATAAGCGGCTGGAGTCATGGGTCCCTCCGTGTGTACTCTTTGATTGGTGCTTTAGACCCTTGGATCTCTGGGGGGGTTGGGGTCTGGTTGGTTGATATTGTTCTTCCTATAGGGTTGCAAATGCCTTCATCTCTTTCAGACCTTTTTCTAATTCCTCTATTGGGGACCCGTGTTCAGTCCAATGGTTGACTGTGAGCATCTGCTTCTACACTTGTCGGGCTCTGGCAGAGCCTCTCAGGAAACAGCTACATTGTCTGTCAGCAAACAATTCTTAGCATCCACAACAGTGTTTGGGTTTGGTGACTGTATATGGGATGGATCTCCAGGTGGGGAAGTCTCTGAGTGGCCTTTCAGTCTCTGCTCCACAATCTGTCTGCATATTTCCTCCTGATGTTGTTTCCCCTTCTAAAAAGGACCAAGGTATTCATACTTTGATTTTCCTTCTTGAGCTTCATGTGGTCTGTGAACAGTATCTAGGATATTCTGAGCTTTTGGGCTAATATCCACTTATTAGTGGGTGCATATCATGTGTGTTCTTTTGTGATTGTGTTAACTCACCAGGATGATATTTTCTACTTCCATCTACTTGCCTAAGAATTTTATGAAATTATTTTTTCCCTAATAGCTGAGTAGTACTCCATTGAGTAACTGTAACATATTTTCTGTATCCATTTCTGTGTTGAAGAATAGCTGGAATCTTTCCAGCTTCTGGCTATTATGATTGTGGAACATGTATTTCAATTTTCTTTCTTTCTTTTTTTTTTTTTTTTTTTTTTTTGACCTTAGCCATTCTGACTGGTGTGAGGTGAAATCTCAGGGTTGTTTTGATTTGAATTTCCCTAATGATTAATGATGTTGAACATTTCTTTTTTTATTGATATATTTTTATGTACATTTCAAATGATTTCCCCTTTTCTGGGTCCCCACTCCCTGCAAGCCCCATAAGCCCTCTTCCGTCCCCCTATTCTTTCATCCACCCCTTCCCATTTCCCTGTTATGGAATTCCCCTATACTCATGCACTGAGTCTTTCCAGAACCAGGGCCCACTCCTCCATTCTTTTTGGACATCATTTAATTTGTGGATTATGTACTGGGTAGTCAAAGTTTCTAGGCTAATATCCACTTATCAGTGAGTGCATACCATGATTGATTTTTGAGACTGGGTTACCTCGCATAGTATGATGTTCTGCAGCTCCATCCATTTGTCTAAGAATTTCATGAATTCATTGTTTCTAATGGCTGAATAGTACTCCATTGTGTAAATATACCACATTTTTTGTATCCATTCCTCCGTTGAAGGACACCTAGGTTCTTTCCAGCTTCTGGCTACTACAAATAGGGCTGCTATGAACATAGTGGAGCATGTGTCCTTATTGCATGCTGAAGAATCCTCTGGATATATATGCCCAGGAGTCGTATAACAGGGTCCTCAGGAAGTGACATGCCCAGTTTTCTGAGGAACCGCCAGACTGATTTCCAACGTGGTTGCACCATCTTGCAATCCCACCAGCAGTGGAGGAGTGTTCCTCTTTCTCCACATCCTTGCCAACACCTGCGGTCTCTTGATTTTTTGAGCTTAGCCATTCTGACTGGTGTGAGGTGAAATCTCAGGGTTCTTTTGATTTGCATTTCCCTAATGATTAATGATGTTGAACATTTCTTAAGGTGTTTCTCAGCTCTCCGAAGTTCTTCATGTGAAAATTCTTTGTTTAGATTCATACCACACTTTTTAATGGGGTTATTTGGTTCTCTGGGTTCTACTTTCTTGAGTTCTTTGTATATATTAGATATTAGCCCTCTATCAGATTTAGGGTTGGTGAAGATCCTTTCCAAGTTTGTTGGTTGACGTTTTGTCCTTTTGACGGTGTCCTTTGCCTTACAGAAACTTTGTAGTTTTATGAGGTCCCATTTGTCAATGCTTGATCTTAGAGCATAAGCTATTGGTGTTCTATTCAGGAACATTCCCCTTGTGCCCATGTCCTCCAGGGTCGTCCCCAGTTTCTTTTCAATTAGTTTCAGTGTGTCAATCCTATTCCATTGATTGGCTTGGCTGACATTGTACCAATACCATGCAGTTTTTATCACAATTGCTCTGTAGTAGAGTTTAAAGTCTGGGATACTGAATCCCCCTGAAGTTCTTTTACTGTTGAGAATAGATTTAGCTATCCTGGGTTTTTTTTGTTATTCCAGATGAATTTGAGAATTGCTCTTTCTAGCTCTATGAAGAACTGGGTTGGGATTTTTATGGGGATAGCATTGAATCTGTAGATTGCCTTTGGCAAGATGGCCATTTTAACTATATTAATCCTGCCAATCCATGAGCACGGAAGATTTTTCCATTTTCTGAGATCTTCTTCGATTTCCTTCTTCAGAGATCTGAAGTTCTTGTCATATAGGTCTTTCACTTGTTTGGTTAGAGTCACCCCAAGATACTTTATGCTGTTTGTAGCTATTGTGAAGGGGTCATTTCCCTAATTTCTTTCTCAGTCTGATTATCCTTTGAATATATAAAGGCTACTGATTTGCTTGTGTTGATTCTGTAGCCAGCCACTTTGCTGAAGTTTTTTATCAGCTGTAGGAGTTCTCTAGTAGAGTTTTTGGGGTCACTTAAGTATACGATCATATCATCTGCAAATAGTGATAGTTTGACTTCTTCCTTTCCAATTTGTATCCCCTTGACCTCCTTATGTTGTCTAATTGCTCTATCTAGAACTTGAAGAACTATATTGAAAAGATATGGAGAGAGAGGACAGCTTTGTCTAGTCCCTGATTTTAGTGGGATTGCTTCAAGTTTCTCTCCATTTAGTTTGATGTTGGCTACCGGTTTGCTGTATATTTCTTTAACGATGTTTAGGTATGGGCCTTGAATTTCTGTTATTTCCAAGACTTTTAGCATGAAAGGACGCTGAATGTTGTCAAATGCCTTTTCTGCATCTAATGAGATGATCATAGGTTTTTTTTTCCACCCTGAGCTTTAGATTTCTGGTGAGACAAACCGCCAGGGGTCTGCCTGCACTCAGGAACTGAGCACGTAGGTGGGTTTTGTCTACCAGCCTGCCTGGCTCAGGGCCCGTGTCCTGCCCAGGGAGCTGCGGAAGGGGAGAAGCCCCGTGACCATATTTGCTGCCTGCCAGGTATGGAAAAGGATCACTAGGTACTGTAACACCCTGAGCTTTAGATTTCTGGGGGTACAAACACCCAGGGGTCTGCCTGCACTCAGGAACTGAGCATGTAGGCGACTTTTGTCTGCCAGCCTGCCGGGCTCGGGGCCCATATCCTGCCCAGGGAGCTGTGGAAGGAGAGAAGCCCTGCGGCCATACTCGCTGCCTGCAGGGACACAAAAGGATCACTAGGTACTATATCACCCTGAGCTTTAGATTTCTGGTGGTGCAAACCTCCAGGGGTCTGCCTGCACTCAGGAACTGAGCACATAGGCGGTTCATCTGCAAGCCAATCCATTGCAGGACCTGTGCCCTATGTGAGAATCAACAGAGGGAGTGACCCCCACCACAACTTCTTCCCTCCATAATAGAGCAGACAGAGAACATCTGGTTGACCTTGACAACCCAAGTATAGCATTGCTTGAGGCAAGACTGAGAGGGCTCCAAAGGCATAAAAGAGGAAGCCAGCATATCAGTAATCTGTGCCAGAGGAAACCCAGTCATCCAGTGTTGCAGAGATAAACTTAAAGATCCACAGTAGGTTGAAGCACCAGCCAGTGATAATAAGACCATCTAACTCCTGGGAGAACCAGATGGCTAAAGGCAAATGTAGGAACGTTACTAACAGAAACCAAGGCATTATGGCAGCATATGAACCCAATTCTCCAACATTAGCAAGTCCTGGATACCCCAACACACCAGAAAAACAAGATTTGGATTTAAAATCACTGGTCATGATGCTAGTACAGGAACACATGAAGGACATACTTAAAGAAATTCAGGAGAAAATGGATCAAAAATTAGAAGCCCTTACAAGGGAAACACAAAAATCATTGAAAGAAATTCAGGAGAATACAAAAGACAATAAGGAGGAAACACAAAAATCACTTAAAGAAATACAGGAGAACCTTGGTCAACAGGCAGAAGTCATGAAAGAGGAAACACAAAAATCGCTTAAAGAATTAGAGGAAAACAGAAACAAGCAAATGACAGAACTGAGCAAAAATTTTCAGGATCTAAAAACAGAAGTAGAAACAACTAAGAAAGCACAAAGGAGATAGAAAACTTGGGGAAGAAATCAGGGACCATAGACGCAAATATCAACAACAGAATACAAGAGATAGAAGAAAGAATCTCAGATGCCGAAGATACCATAGAAACCATGGACTCAACAGTTAAAGAAAATGCGAACTGCAAAAAGCTTGTAACCCAAAATATCCAGGAAATCCAGGACACAATGAGGAAGCCAAATCTAAGAATTATAGGTATTGATGAGAGTGAAGATTTACAACTTAAAGGGCCAGCAAATATCTTCAACAAAATTATGGAAGAATACTTCCCTAACCTAAAGAGAGAGATGCCCATGAATATACAAGAAGCCTACAGAACTCCAAACAGACTGGACCAGAACAGAAATACCTCCAGTCACATAATAATCAAAACCCCAAATGTACTAAACAAAGAAAGAATACTTAGGGCAGTAAGAGAAAAAGGGCAAGTGACATATAAAGGAAGACCTATCAGAATTACACCAAATTTCTCACCAGAGACCATGAAAGCTAGAAGATCCTGGGTGGAGCTCATGCAGACTCTAAGAGAACACAAATGCCAGCCGAGACTACTATACCCAGCGAAACTCTCAATTACTATAGATGGAGAAACCAAGATATTCCACGACAAAACCAAATTTACACAATATCGTTCTAAAACCCAGCCCTACAAAGGATAATAGGGGGAAAGCACCATTACAACGAGGGAAACTATACCCTGGAAAGAGCAGGGTATTAAGCTTCTTTCATCAAACCCAAAGAAGATAACCGCACTAGTATAAAATTAAAATCAAAAGTGTTAGGAATCAATAACCACTGCTCCTTGATATCTCTTAACATCAATGGACTCAATTCCCCAATAAAAAGACATAGACTAACAGACTGGTTACATAAACAGGACCCTACATTTTGCTGCATACAGGAAACACACCTCAATGTCAAAGACAAAAACTACCTTAGAGTAAAAGGCTGGAAGACAATTCTACAAGGAAATGGTCCCAGGAAACAAGCCGGAGTTGCCATTCTCATTTCAGATAAAATTGACTTTCAACCTAATATCATCAAAAGAGACTTGCTGGTCAAAAGAAAAATCCAACAAGAAGAACTCTCAGTACTGAACATCTATGCCCCAAATACAAGGGCGCCCTCATTCATAAAAGAAACTTTACTAAAGTTCAAAGTACACATTGCACCTAACACAATAATTGTGGGTGACTTCAACACTCCACTCTCACCAATGGACTGATCAGGAAAACAGAAACTAAACAGGGAGATAATGAAACTAATTGAAGCTTTGAACCAATTGGAGTTAACATATATATATATATAACTTTTTATCCCAAAGCAGAAGAATATACCTTTTTCTCAGCACCTCATGGTACCTTCTCCAAAATAGATCATATAGTTGGTCACAAGACAGACCTCAACAAATATAAGATTATAATAATCCCATGCCTCCTATCAGATCACTATGGAGTAAAAGTAGTCTTTAGTAACAGTAAAAACAACAGAAAGTCCACATACACATGGAAACTGAACAATACTCTACTCAATGATACCTTGGTCAAGGAAGAAATAAAGAAAGAAATCAAATATTTCTTAGAATATAATGAAAATGAAGGCACAACATACATAAATCTATTGGACACAAAGAAAACTGTGCTAAGAGGAAAACTCATAGCTTTGAGTGCCTCCAAAAAGAAATTCGAGAGACCTTACACTAGAAGATTAATGGAACAACTGATAACCCTGGGACAAGAAGAAGCTAATTCACCCAGGAGGAGGAGAAGACAGGAAATCATCAAACTCAGGGCTGAAATCAATCAAGTAGAAACCAAGAGAACCATACAAAGAATCAACAAGACCAAAAGCTGGTTCTTTGAAAAAATCAACAAGATAGATAAACCCTTAGCCAGACTAACCAAAGGGCACAGAGAAAGTATCCAAATTAACAAAATTAGAAACGAAAACGGAGATATTACAACAGAAACCGAGGAAATTCAAAAAATCATCAGATCCTACTACAAAAACCTGTACTCAACACAACTGGAGAATCTGGAGGAAATGGATATTTTCTTAGACAGATACCAATTACCAAAATTAAACCAGGGTCAAATAGACCATCTAAACAGACTCATAACCCCTAAAGAAATAGAAGGGGTCATAGATAGGCTTCCAACCAAAAAAAGCACAGGACTAGATTGTTTCAGTGCAGAATTCTATCAGACCTTCAAAGAAGATTTAACACCAATACTCTTCAAACTTTTCCACCAAATAGAAACAGAAGGAACACTACCCAACTCCTTCTTTGAAGCCACTATTATGCTGATAGCAAATCCACACAAAGATCCAACTAAGAAAGAGAAATTCAGGCCAATTTCCCTTATGAATATTGATGCAAAAATACTAAATAAAATTCTTGCCCACTGAATCCAAGAACACATCAAAACGATCATCCACCATGATCAAGAAGGCTTTATCCCGGAAATGCAGGGATGGTTCAATATAAGGAAATCCATAAATGCTATCCACTACATAAACAAACTCAAAGAAAAAAACCACATGATCATTTCATTAGATGCTGAAAAAGCATTTGACAAAATTCAGCATCCTTTCATGCTAAAAGTCTTGGAAAGGACAGGAATTCAAGGCCCTTATCTAAACATAGTAAAAGCAATATACAGCAAACCGGTAGCCAACATCAAGCTAAATGGAGAGAAACTTGAAACAATCCCACTAAAATCAGGGACTAGACAAGGCTGCACCCTCTCTCCATATCTTTTCAATATAGTTCTTGAAGTCCTAGCTAGAGCAATTAGACAACATAAGGAAGTCAAAGGGATACAAATTGGAAAGGAAGAAGTATTTCAATTTTCTAAGCATGAAATACACATATATCACATAACACAAAATGGCAAAACAAATTAAAAGAAAAACAAAAACAACCAAAAAACCATGTTATGTGAAACAAACATCTCCCAGGTGTATAAAACAAACAGAACCATTTTTAATAACTTGAAAGGGAATTGAAAAGTAGATTCACTACAACCTAGGTAAAGCAAGTAGTAAGCTTTTCAACATTCTTTATCTAACACTGTTGCCCATACAATTATATTGTCTGTTTAATAACATCTTTTTTGTATCTACTATAAAAGCCAATAATAGAAAAAGTAATTTTGAATATGATGGGCGAATGCAGGAAAATTATTTTAAATGTTGCCTTCCCTTTGTTGGTATTTTCACATTTTCTGGAAAGTTTGCGATTGATAAAAGCATGCTTAGTCTTTAGAAGACAGAAAAATACTTCATAGGCAGGTCAAGTTGAGCTAGTAGATTATCAAGCCTTTAATAAATGAAAGCAAAGGAGTTTCCTCACAAATAGTATATGAATATAGTTGAGCTGGTGACCTTGTGGTATGGTAGGGAAAATACTTTCAAACACCTTAGAAACTGCCAAAATGATTTCTAAAGTGGTTGTATTAGTCTGTACTCCCACCAGCAATGGAGCACTGTTCCCCTTTCTCCACATCCTCTTCAGTTGCCACTGCCACTTAGTTTTTATCTTGGGGATTCTGAGGTATGTAAGATGGATTTTTTTTAAATATTTTTATTTTCTATATTCTTTGTTTACATTCCAAATGATTTCCCCTTTCTCAGATCCCCCCTCTCCATATGTCCCATAATCCTTTCTCTCTCCATCCATTCTCCAATCACCTCCCTCCTTTTTCTCTGTCCTTACATTCCCCTCCAATGCTAGATCAATCCTTTCCAGGAACAAGACCCTCTCCATACTTCTTCATGGGAGTCATTTGTTATGCGATTTGTGCCTTGGGTATTCAGGCCTTCTGGGCTAATTAATATCCACTTATCAGAGATTGCATTCCATGTGTATTCTTTTGTGATTGGGTTACCTCACTTAGGATGATATTTTCGAGATCAAACCATTTGCCTAAAAATTTTGTGAATTCATTGTTTCTAATTGCTGAGGAGAGAGCATACACTAACAGCTTAATGATGCTCCTGAAAGCCCTGGAACAAAAAGAAGCTATTTCACCCAGGAGGAGAAGAAGGCAGGAAATCATCAAACTCAGGGCCGAAATCAAGCAAGTAGAAACAAAGAGAACCATACAAAGAATCAATAAAACCAGGAGCTGGTTCTTTGAGAAAAGCAACAAGATAGATAAACCCTTAGCCAGACTAACCAAAGGGCACAGAGACAGTATACAGATTAACAAACTTAGAAATGAAAAGGGAGATATAACAACAGACACTGAGCAAATTCAAACAAATCATTAGATCCTACTACAAAAGTCTATACTCAACACAACTGGAGAATCTGGAGGAAATGGACAGTTTCCTAGACAGATATCCGACACCAAAACTAAATCAGGATCAAATAGATCATCTAAACAGTCCCATAAGACCTGAAGAAATGAAAAGGGTCATAGAAAGTCTCTCAACCAAAAAAAGCACGGGACCAAATGGCTTCAGTGCAGAATTCTGTAAGATGGAATTTCAAACTCATTTTGATTTGTATTTCCCTGATGCCTTAGGATGTTGAACATTTCTTTGATTCTCACTCATTAGAGAGTGTTATATTGAAAATTCTGTTTAACTCTGCACTCTATTTCTTAACTGTATTATTTGGGGTTTTTTGGTGTCTAATTTATTGAGTTTATTGTATGTTTTTGGATATAACTCCTCTGTCAAATGTAGTGTTGAAGAAACTGGAAAAAAAACATAGATGTCCCTCAACTGAAGAATGAATAAAGAAAATACAGTACATTTACAGAATGGAATACTGTTCAGCTGTTAAAAAGAAAGACATAATGAAATTTTCAGTCAAATATACAGAACACGAAAAGATCAAACTAAGTGAAGTAATAGAATCACAAAGACCCACAAAGTATACACTCAACTTATAAGTGGACATTAACTATAAAGCACAGGAAAAGAATCCTACAATCCACAGATCTATGTAGCAAGGGTCCAAGGGAGGAATCTTGAATCTCACTCAGAAGGAGAAATGAAATACAAAACAGAGGTGGATGGAAGGTAGGAATTGGGTTGGAGAGGGGGTTAGGATTGGAACAGGGATGAGGAACAGGTGATGGTGAACAGAAAGGGCATGGGGAGATAGCAGAAAGAATGAACAGAAATCTGTGGACTAGGCATCACTGTAAAGAGCTGGAGACCTGGGACAGGGAGGCTCCTGGGGAGGTTAGGGGATGACCCTAGCTGAGACACTTAGCAGGTAGGGAAATGGAAACTGAAGTGATTACCTTCTGTAGCCAGGCAGGAATTCCAGTGGTGGGAAAGCCAGGGAAACCAAACCACTCATAAAACCTTCAACCCAAAATTTTTCTGGTTTACGAGACATGCAGGGATAAAGATGGAGCCAAGATTGAAGCAATGGTCAACCAATGAATGGCCCAACTTGACATCCATCCAATGGGAGAGAGAGCAAATCTTTGCCACTATTAATGATACTCTTCCATGCTTGCAGATAGAAGCCTAGCATAACTGTCTCCAGAGAGGCTTCAAGGAAGTTAATAAACAGATGCAGACATCTACAGCCAAACATCAGGCAGAGCATGGTGAAGCCTTGTAGAAGACTGGTGCATAAAACTGAGGAAACTGGAGAGGTCTAGAAGGCCTTCAGAGTCAACTACCCTGGGCCCGTGTGGCACACAGAGACTGAACCACTAACTCAGAGCATGCAGAAGCTGCACCTAGGGTCCCTATACATTTGTAGCAGATGTATAGATTGTGTTCATGTGGATCACTTAACAATTGGACTGTGCGCTATCTCTAACTCTGTTGCCTGCCTTTGGGTCCTACTCCCCTTGCTGGGCTGCCTTGTAGTGCCACAGCAGGTGAGGATGTTGCTATTCCTGTGGTGAATTGATGTGCCTGTGCAGTTAGTACACATGGGCCACTTCCTCTTTTCTGAGAAAAGGAGGGGATAATGCAAGGGGGAGAGATTTTAAGTGTGTGACTCGGAGGAAAAGAGAGAGCAGAGCTGTAATCAGAATCTAAAGTAAATAAATTAATGAAGAAAAATATGTTTAGTATAATTTTTCATTATATGTACCTATATATTATATATAAATATATAAAATTCAAAATTTTAATTTATGTAAACATATTTTATATGTATTTATTTATCTAAATGGTGAAGAAAAATGATATTTGAGAGTTTCTAGACATATCATAAAACATAAGCTATTAACATATACTGAGGTTAAGCAGAAAACACACTTTCAATTTTAAAGACTATGATAATCAGCCTGGGGGTATAAGGTGGTTCAGTGATAAATGGAACAGCGATAAAAACAAGAATATAAAACATATTATATAAACTGAGCAGGTCATACTTAGGAATATATGCATATGCATATGAATATATATTAAAAACTTGACTATATACACAATTATTGATATTGGTACAAAATTTATAAAAAACTTTGGAAATGAGATGATAAAATTTTCTGATTCCATAATAAAATAATTTTTAAATTAAGAAAAATAACAGGATCTATATACTTTCTGAGGTACATTTACCTCTTATCACAAAATTATTACCTAGGGAAATGTGTAATAGTATTTAAATAGGAGGAAATGTTTTTTATATCATTACAAAACATATGAAATCATAATCACATTGTACATTTTAATATATATAGATATAAAAATAAATGCACCACTTTGACAGACAAGTTTTATCAGTGTTGCTGTTTTTCCTTAAATTTAAAATCACTATGGCTTGTTTTCTTAGAAACAGGACCATACAGGTCTTAGCAAGGAACAGCAGAATTTTCCTGATGAGGCAGTCTGGTCTTAGAAGTGTTTTAGAAAACAAGTAAAGTACAAAGTTTCACTAAGTCCCTCAAGTAAAAATGATGTAAACCCACAGATGACAGTTTAATGGGCTCAGGCAGGAGGATGGGGATACATAATATCAAGATAAATGGTGCTGAATCCCATGGACAGATTCAGTTACTGACTCTACAGATCAATAGTGGCAATCATGATGAGAATTTACTGTTAGGGAAACATATTTTGGTAGTATCTGTGGCTGCCTGACAACGCATATTCAAAAGACAAATTATATGCCCTGAAATGTTAACCTTGTCACTGATGAGTTTAGTAATTTCTTGAGGTGTACTAAAAAAAATGAACCTTTTTTGTTTCAAAAAAATTATATTTTAGTGATTATGGTATTTCTTCTTAAAGAATTTAGTATCCTTCCAAGTATGATCAAATAACTATTTAACTCACAATATAATATCAATATTCAATTTGTTTATTTATCTACTTATAATCTAAACAGAGTAAAATGCTGATACCTGTATTTAATATTTGCAAAGTCAAAACAAGACATTGAAGGATATGCATTGAAATAGGACTGAAAATGATATATTGTGCTATATTCAGGGAAGATGTCAACCCTGCATAAACTGGACAACACTGCATCTGTTAGCAAAACAGTCATTGACATCTTTGCTTTAAGAAAAATTGCACTTATTGGTATGGAGATTAAAAAAGGAACAATTAATCAAGTGTCAGTTTCTCAGTTTTTAGTGTCCATTCTTTCTATAAGATAACAAAGAAATATTTGGAATTTAATTCATTCAGATTGTCAGATTCATTTCTGCATGCACTTGAATTATATGACACTATCATACTGCTTTGTTAAATAATATTGCCTTCATTTGAATTTGAAATGTCTTCTAAAGATTTCATGGAATGAAGCGTGGGTTATTAGTTGGTGGGATTTGGGGCACTGATTGAATCTTGAGGTCAGAATTATAATCAACAGATTTTTTCTTGGCAGATTAAAACTGAATCATTTTCCAGAAAGAAGATGAATGTTGGTTTTAGAAAATAAGTATGTACAGGCATGGTTTGGGAAGATCTTCCTTGTATCTGGGTAGTTCCAGAATGTTGTATGTTAGCTGCCTGCTCCACCACATACTCTCTGCCATGATGTTCTGTTATACTACATGTCTCAAAACACAGCCAAGTAACTACAGTCTGAAACAATTGAAGCAATTAATTGAATAAACTTTACTCATTTGAGATGTTTCTCTTAGTATTTATTTTTCAAAGTTATATAAAAATTATGAAGACAAATGTAAAGAACAGTTAAATACATATGAAGCAATTTTTTCTCACCTCACCTTCATATCTTGGTATCCACTGTTTCGCTCATAGATGATAAAGAGAAAACAGAACAGAGAGCCACAAAAGAGAACTTGTGCTTTTCCTTATAATGATTTTCCAAAAATAATTCTCATAACCTAAATCTGGACAAATAACATTTTATTTCATTGTGATTGAATTTTTTCCTATAAGTACTAATCAGGTTGCTTACTTGACTAATTTCAATGACAAACTAGCAAATTATTAAATTAAAGGAAACATGTGAAAACTATTAACACCTCAGGGTTGTGTCACTGGAAAAATACAAGCTGATTTTATTTTTTGTTAAGGATGGAGTTTTCTTCTACTAGTGCAGCATTTAATTGATATATTACTTATATTACTTTTTATGTTGGGAAAATTGTCAACAATTACACATTTGTATCATATAATATTTGATGATATATTATCAATATGTGTAAAATTTCCCTATTGTCTATATTATTCAGATTTTTCCTTGTGATTAATGTTAGGATTTAAACTTAAAATGAGTATATTTCTCCAATCATGTTCTTTGATGTATCAGACAGGTTACATTAATGTCACACATTCTCTTAATGCCTCCTCACTATTTTAAGTTTTCTTTGATTTTTATGAAATTAATAATAATTCATAATTTTTCTCATTTTATATAGCCATAAATGCTTTCAATCATTTAGGTTCAAATACTCATTTTGAGAATGTATTCATCCATGATTATTTTTGTTAATTTACTTATTTATTAATATTACATCCTGAATGCAGACCCGCCTTCTTCCTCTCTTCCTATGTCCATCCACAAAAGCCCTTCTCCATAGTACCCCCTCCCCTTCTCAGAAACAGGGAAGCCCTCCATGGCTACCAAGCTACGCTGGCCCATCAACTAACAGTAGAACTAACCACATCCTTCCCAATTGAAGTCAGACAAGGTAGTCCAGCTAGAGGAAGGGGATTCAAAGGGAGACAACAGACTCAGAGACAGCCCCACTCCAGCTGTAAGGAGGCCCACGTGACGACCAAAGAACACATCTGCTACAAATGTGTAGGGAACCTAGGTCCAGCTCTTGTACTCTCTTTCAGTATTAGTACTTCAGTCTCTAAGAGCCCCCATTGGCCTAGGGTAGTCCACTATGTATATCATTCTATGATGTCATAGAGGAATCTAGCTCACTTATTCCTACCTCTCACTCTTCCACAAGACTCCAGCGCTTGATGGCTAATGTCTGGCTGTGGGTGTCTTTATAGGTTTCTATTAGATTCTTGATGAAGCCTCTTGGGAGAATGTTATGCTAGACTCCTGTCTGAAAGTATAACAGGGTGTCATTAGTAGTGATAAGGGTTGCCTCTCTCTAATAGGGCAATTTGGGCCAGAAATTGGCTGTCCCTTGACTCAATCTCTGTTCCATATTTTTCCTTGCAAGTCTTGTAACTCTGACAAGTTTTGAGTTGAAGGTTTACGGATGTGTTATCACCTTCCCTCCACTGGAAGTCCGCAGTGGCTACAGGAGTGGGCTTCATCAGTCTCCATATCCCCAGCTGCTAGGAGTCTCAGCCAGAGTCACCCCCATAGGCACCCAGGCTTTTCCCAGAAATAACCTCCTCATCAATTTATTTTTCTCTCTTCCAGCTTTCTCCTGCCCTGCCTCTCCACAACGGTTTTCCATTCTCTTTCCCACACTGTTCCCTCCCTTCATCTCAGATCTCTAATTTATTTGCTTTTCTTTTTTTTTATTCGATATAATTTATTTACATTTCAAATGATTTCCCCTTTTCTAGCCCCCCCCACTCCCCGAAAGTTCCGTAAGCCCCCTTCTCTTCCCCTGTTCTCCCACCCACCCCATCCCACTTCCCCGTTCTGGTTTTGCCGAATACTGCTTCACTGAGTCTTTCCAGAACCAGAGGCCACTCCTCCTTTCTTCTTGTACCTCATTTGATGTGTGGATTATGTTTTGGGTATTCCAGTTTTCTAGGTTAATAACCACTTATTAGTGAGTGCATACCATGATTCACCTTTTGAGTCTGGGTTACCTCACTTAGTATGATGTTCTCTAGCTCCATCCATTTGCCTAAGAATTTCATGAATTCATTGTTTCTAATGGCTGAATAGTACTCCATTGTGTAGATATACCACAGTTTTTGCATCCACTCTTCTGTTGAGGGATACCTGGGTTCTTTCCAGCATCTGGCAATTATAAATAGGGCTGCTATGAATATAGTAGAGCATGTATCCTTATTACATGGTGGGGAATCCTCTGGGTATATGCCCAGGAGTGGTATAGCAGGATCTTCTGGAAGTGAGGTGCCCAGTTTTCAGAGGAACCGCCAGACTTTTCTAAGTGAAATTCAGGCATCCTCTCTTGGGTCTTGTTACTTTGCTTTTTTAGGTCTGTGGATTATAGCTTGGTGTTCTTGTACTTTATGGTTAATATCCACTTATAAGTGAGTGCACACTATGGATTTTTTCTGAAACTGTGTTACTTCACTCAGGATGATGTTTCCTAGTTCCATCCATTTGTCTGCAAATTTTATGCTATCTTTGTTAATAGCTGAGGAATATTCTATTGTATAAATCTGCCACATTTTATTTATCCATTCTTCAGTTGTGGGGCATCTATGCTGTTTCCAGTTTTGAGCTATCATGAATAATGCTGCTATGGACATAGTTAAACAGTATTCTTAGGTTACAGTGGGTACATATTGGATATATATATATATATATATATATATATATATATATATATATATATGCATATTCCATATATGTATATGGAATATTCCTTTTTGACCTATTTAATTACATGTCCCTGAATTTCTTTAAGGGACTTATTCATTTCCTCTTTAAAAGCCTCTCTCATCTTCATAAGTATGGATTTAAGTAAATTTCCTTGTGGTTTGGTTGTGTTAGAGTAGCCAGGGCTGGCTGTGGTAGGATAGCTGTGCTCTGGAGGTACCATATTGCCCTGGATTTTGTTGATTATGTTCTTGAGCTGACCATCTAGTTCTCCATGGATGTTCCCAGTTTAGCTTGTCTCCAGGAAGGTAGGCCTAACCTTGGTGCTCGTGGTACCATGGGCCTTGGGTGAGCAGCCTTGGGCTAGACAATTGGTTTTAGGACAGCTGGGCATGTCACAAAGTACTCTTGGGCTGCTGATTAGGTGGGAAATGATGTAATTTGGATGATCCTGTTGTAGCAGGCCTGGTTAAGGCTAACAGAGTGGTGGTAGGACATTAGGCAGCATGGAGTTCTGGCCAACTCATGGAGTTCTGAGTCCCAGGGGACTCAGAAGTCAGGAGACTGCAGTCTGGAGAGAGATGTCACTTGGATATTTCTAGTACAACAGCTGGTGAAGGAAAGCAGAGTACTGGCCAGACAGTCCATCTAATGACTTTTTCAGTCATTATCAACAGCTAATTAATTTGACTGTAATGTATAATGTACTCTATATAATATGCATTCTTTTCCTTAAACTAGATTTTGTTACATGTTCTTAGATATTTTTATCTCAACTTTCATGAATAAATATGAAATTCTTAAATAATACGTCCTAAAATATATTTGTAAGGATTTTACATGAGTTAGCCTTTTCAACCATTGTGGAAGGTGAAGAGAATACCAGAGGAGCAATAGGTAATAAGCTCTTACTCTGGGGGAAGCCATATTTCTTAGTATCAGTCACTGTTGAATCATTTTACATGCATGCTTATTCAGGCAAACCCAATTAACATCAGATAGGCACAGAAAAAAGGCATAAAAATAGAGACTTGTTGAGAAAAAGAAGGGGATCCTTGAAGAGAAGGGAAAAATATAATGAAGAATATGATAAAAGTACATTATTCAGAAATATGTCTGTATGTACTTTACAGATAAAAGTTTGATTAGTTTTCTTTTAGTTCCACTGCTCATTGTCATTGGGCTTATGCCTTGCTCTATATATTGACATTATAGGTTGCCAGAAGTTCTCCATGAAGTGTATGTTCCTTTCTTTCCAAGAATGCATGGTTTTCCATACATACTAAATAAATACTCAATACATGCCAGAGTGAAATATCAGGTTACTAATTTAACTTTTTCCTTTCAACTGCAAAACACCTTTCAGTTACTTTACTGTCAAGATTAAACAGCATATTTGTGATACTGTCATTAAATTGTATATTTTACCTATATAATCTGCTAATTAACAAGAGCAATTTCTGGATCCATGAAATCATTTATTCATGAAGTAAAGGAGATGAGAGACAAGAAGATAAGAATTATCCAAGGTTATGAATCTGAATTATTTTGTATTTAATAATGTTTCTTCAGGCTGGGCGATGATGGTACTTGCTTTAATCTCAGGATATGGGAGGCAGAGGCAGACAGATTTCTGTGTTCGAGGCCAGGCTGGTCTACAGAGTGAGTTCCAGGACAGCCAGGGCTACACAGAGAAACCGTATCTCGAAAAAAAACAACAAAAATGTTTCTTCAGATTTTTGTTTTAGATTAATATACATTATTCTTCTTTCTATGAATATTCTTTCATACAAGCAAGAAATTATTACTTCATGTTTTATGGAGAGAGGGAAATTATATTTGAAAATATTTACAACTCAGACAATCTTGATTCTATTTGACGTTTTAACTGTCCTATCTTTATCCCATGTAATGAATGGAATAGGTAATTACTTTACCCTGGAGATTTTGTTACATGGCTTGATATTAAAATTTGGGGAAACCAATTTGGCTGGTAAATTAGAAAATGAAGTTAGATGGACTAGCATAAGGAAATTGAAAAATGGGGTTCCATTTATGTTAAGACACAGGTTACAAAGTTAAATGTCTACATTGTTAAGTTTTAAGAATGATGTCATCCACATTATACACCTAACTACATTTCATACTGATTCATTTTAGGGTATCCTATTTTTCTTTACTGCTACTTGATATAGCATTTCCCTTCCTATATTATTATTATTAAAGAGGATGAGATTTCAGAGTTCATTTCCACCATTCATAGTACCTGTATCTTTAGAATGGAGATAAGATGAAGTCTACATGTTGTAATGCATACTGTGTAAATGTATTCTGTAGGAAAAAAAGATGCCTACTTTGTCTTGGCAGTGCACACACAGCTAACATGCTTCAAACAACAATATGCATATGAGAGGGGTTGAATAATCCATGAGGAATCCCAAAATCAATGGAAATAAAAACAAATTAAAATTATTTTTTCATGTTTTATAATATCTGAAACTGAATATTAGTAACTATGCTTGTCCCCAGTTTGAAATAACAGTTTTATATTTTTGTGTTCCACATGTTGAAGGAGAACCAAGCCTTGAGTTATTCCTTGACCTCTATATTTTCCCAAGGCATACATACAGATAAATGAATATGTTATTCATGAATATATTAATTCTGATTAACATTCATATATACATACACACAATTACACAGTAATAATAATAATAAATAATATAATAGCAAATTTAAAATGTTTCAACATTCTAAATTAAATCAGAATCTAATGAGAGACATTGTGTTCTTTGAAAGTGTGACTATTTTAGGATTAAGTAGCTATCTTTATCTTTTCCTCAATTTTTGTTACTTCTTAAAAAAAAGGAATGAGCTTACATAATGAAATTAAAGATTAACTATAAGTTTGAGACTATAGTGTGTCACTTTTATAATGCAGTAAGTAAAGGCAAGAAGCAAAAATTTGTTATTTTTCATAATATATTAAAGTTGAGATAATAAACCTTTCATTTTTTTACCTGACTAAATTTGCAATCAGAATGTCTGCAATGAAAATTCTGTACCCTAAAAGTTATGACAGGCTAAGCAATATTATTCCATGATAAATAATTATTGTCCTAATGATACTCATATCTATTTTCTTAAAAAAGGTTTTCTGAGTTTTAGCGAGCTTTTGAAAATATTTTGAAAAGAATCATCGTTCACAATTCTTCAGAAAAAATTAAATGCATATTTGCATCCTAAATTCATAAAAATCAATGATTTTGCATTTGAAATTAATTCTGATTAACATTCATGCAGAGTACATTTGCTAAAACTATTCCTTTCATGATAATCATAAGATAATATAACTAACTGAAATTAACTGAAAGTATACAAAAACTCTAGTGTTTAAATGCATAAATATCCAGACTTGTCTAAAGTTCATATAAAACTTAATTTATATTATTGAATATTTAGGCATCTGTAAAGAACAGCTAACCTAATTAAATTATAAAGGTGAATACTATTTAAATATTTACTGTTTACTTAAGATATTGATTGTTCAGAACACATTTGTGAATAAAAATTATTTCTAAAATATGGAGTTCTGGGAAGTAAGCCAAGGTCATGGGTTTGATGCAAACCAAGCAGGCTAATAATAAGAACTCTTATATTACCTGGACTGAATTATTCAACTGTAATCAATAGTGCCTAACTTTTTAAAGTTCATCAGATAGCTACAATATACTATTATGCTCAAAAGCTATGTTTTCTTCCAGAAGAATTGCTACATATTTTCATGATCTCTTAACAACATTCCTCACTGTTGAATCATATTCTTGTATCCTATTGATAATTGGTTTGCTGTGAAAGAAAGGGTAGATTTGAAGTCTTCATGAAATAAAATATTTAGGCACAACTTTCATTGAGCTAGTTGACATAAATTTTATATATTTATTGCTTTTGTTATTTTTCTATATTCTTTGTTTACATTCCAAATGCTTTCCCCTTTCCTGGTTCCCCCATCCCCATATGTCCCATAGGCCCTCTTCTCTCCATCCATTCTCCAATCACCCCATCCCATTTCTCTGTCCTGGTACACCCCTACAATGCTGGATCAAACCTTTCCAGGACCAGGATTTTGCTATTTTATATTGATATTTGTTAAATGCATTTGTTTATACTTATCTACTCATAATGCATCTTCGGATGGTGAAGAATTCACTTTGTTATTGAAGATGAAAGACAATCTTTGCACTGAATAGTGGGTTATACTAGATATTAGACTTGCAAAAACATGGATCATTTGATTCACTTATTAATTGCTGTTGTTTCTTTATAATACATAAACATCTTAGACAATAACATAGATTTCTACACATTTAAAGGAATGAGCCACATGGTAAAGAGAAAATCGACACGATAGAGTTATTGTAAGACACAGGACCACATTACAGAATTTTCCACTTCACGATAATATTTCAATAAAAGATAATGTTTCAATAAAAGAATGAAACTGATTTTAACAGCTGTAATTTAAAGATGTTTTTAAAACTCAGATTGACTTGTGTGCAATCATTAGATAAGAAAGTATAATTCATACATATTACTCCCAAAATCTTTAATGGAAAATACCATTTCAGTGTTGTATGCTGCCTATATATTCTTAGTTTATTCAAAACACTGAAGTTTTGATTCTATAGAAAGATAAAAACATATACTTTTTAAATTTCTTGAGCTTGAATTCAAAATATATTACTTTATAAATGAATAAAGGAAAAATATTTATTGAACAACTATATTGTACCTGGTCATGGTTCAAACTATTCCTACAAGAATCCATAAAGAATGGATGAACATATTAAAAATGCTATTGACAGAGCATTTATGATTTCAAACACATGCTTCAATTCATTTTTCTCTTTCAAAGTACTTATTAAATCTCTTCTATCTGTCAAAAGATTGGTTCTGGGCTCAGGAAAAGTAAATAAGAATATCCTATTGCATATTGACAATGCAGCAAAAGAATTAAAGACAAAACAGACACAAAGAAAGTCAGATGTCCACAAAAACTATGCAGAAATCATGAGACATGATGGTATATTAACAAGTAGCAGGAAGGCTTCTGAAGATGTCATGGTGAGTGAAGGACTGTGTGCATGACTAATAGTTTTTAATACATACTCCATTAAAACCTTTTTGAAAAGATGGCTCACAGTACAGCTGCATTTGTTCTTTTAGGTCTGTGAAGCCACTTAAACAACTCCTATGACATCCTTATATTTTGCATAGTTGAGAAATTCTATTTTTTTTAATTCTTATTTCAGAATTCTTTCCCACACCTTTAAGGGATGTCTTGAAAGTCATAGCATTCATTATTTTACTTGAAGACATTCTGCACACCCTTACCTCCTTGACTCCTACTATTTTAGTTTTTATTATTGAATATTTTATTTATTTACACTTCAAATGTTATACGCTTTTCTGGTTTCCCCTCTGGAAACCCTCTATCACATCCTTCCTCCCCCTGCTACTATGAGGATGCACCTCTACCCTACCCATCCACTCCCTCCTCCACACCCTGGCAGTCCCCTACACTGGAACATTGATCCTGCACAAGACCAAGGGCCTCTCCTCTCATTGATGCCCAACAAGGCCATCCTCTGCTACATATGCAGCTGGCTCCATGGGTCCTTCCATGTGTACTCTTTGATTAGTGGTTTAGTCCCTGGGAGCTCCGGAGGGTCTGGTTGATTGATATTGTTGTTCTTCCTATGGGTTGCAAGTCTCTTCAGCTCCTTTACTGTTTTCATTAACTCCTCCATGGGTTTCCCTGTGCTCAGTCCAATGGTTGACTGATTATCATGGAGTACTTTGGCAATGAGAGCATTCCAAGATAACCATGGCAGAGAGAATATTTCCTGAAGGAGGAATATAAACTAAATTATATGGATGATTATATAGTCAAGCCTTAGGCATAGCAACCCTCAGTGCCCATGGAGGCCCACAGAGTAGGCTAGTGCTACTCCAAGGTCAGAAACTATGTCACAACATTCTTTTCAACTGACAATGCAGGACTTTGAATGTATGTGGGTATTTGCCTGGGTTTGTGTATCAGTGTAGATAAGATATCAATGGTATATTTCATGAGGAGCTCTCTGCCTCTGACTAAATTATCTGTGAATTAATGAAGTTACATAAAGTGGATAGATCAGTACAAATAAAGGGATTAAATAATATTACACTGAAAAATCAAGAGAATAATAAGAATTGAAAGAGTTGATAGGGATATGTCAAATATATGGCTAATTAAACAAGCATCAAAAAATGTGGATAATTTTTTTAGGGAAATAAAGAGTTTTACTTTAACTATGAATACTTCTTTTTAAAGATTTCTATAACAGTGCTTATAAAGCCATACCTTTATTCCATGACCATGGAGAGTGTCATTTTTCAGTCAAATTATATAATGGATTCAGAATCATTATGATTATGCTGCTTTTCTTTACTTTAAATGCATTTTGAAGAAGTTTAGCTATAGAAAATATGTTCTGCAATAAATGCAAAAGATAAGATGCAAAAGGTTTAATTATGAAATCATATGTACTATCTTGTAACTATTTACATGATCTTAGGATACCCTAAAAGCACATTTGTGCTCACACCCCTTTCAATAATGTAAGTCTTCCAAAATGGCCTCCCTTGCCTGTCTGTCCTCTTGAGAACTGGGAGTATCCTGTCTTTGACTCCTTCTGTCAAATCTTTCGCTGATTTATCACTGTGTGGCCCTTAATTAGATGCCAATTAAAATCGTTGCTCCCTTCTACAAACTCGTCTTGCCTACATTGTTTGAAACTAAAGGTTGTAATAAGATTGTGTGTATAATCAAGGTACAGATTCCAAACCTACTATTGTTGCAGATGATAAAATTCCAAAAAGGGAAAATATGTGTTAGTGTGTTATGTGCTACAATAAAAAAATTTCTGAGAAAAGTAGTCTCAAAGTACTTATGAAAAAAAATGAGATTTCCTTGGTTTATATATCAAGACTTTAAAAGTCCAAGATAGGGATATCACTCTCTGAAAGACTTCTGTGAAAGTTTGGTGTCTACCAAGTGAGAAATAAATGAAAAGTCTGAAAATGATGTGAAACAATATCCATGGTGTATGAGCCTACCCATGATGTCTCCCAGGTAAAATTGTCTAAATACTATCACCGTTTGGAGCAAGCATTGAATGAATGTAAGGTTAGTGAGATGATTAACTTCTCAACAGCAATAATACATGTGCATAGGTGATTTTGCACATAGGGAAGACAAAGTCAGATGGGGTTGTCATTAAATTTTCCAAAATGGATGGGAGACTACAGAGAAAATTAAATGAAATTTCCGGGTTTATAATAAAGCAGGAAAAGGTGCTATGAAATGTTGCAGAAGATGATAACAAATTAAGCCTTCGAATTTGGATTGAGCAAGTCTAACGAAACCAAAAGAAAGGAGTTGAAATAAAAAGGTCTTTAATCCCAGCACTTGGGAGGCAGAGGCAGGAGGATTTCTGAGTTCGAGCCCAGCCTGGTCTACAGAGTGAGTTCCAGGATACCCAGGGCTACATAGAGAAACCCTGTCTTGAAAAAAAAAGAAAAAGAAAAAGAAAAAGAAAAAGAAAAAGAAAAAGAAAAAAAGTTCTTTAAATGTGTATCTCACAATTTCAGTCAATAAAGAGTCATAACCAAAGTATTGACTAATAGTAATGGTGTTGTGGGAGGGAAAATGTGTGAATTTTTAAATAATCTTGCTTTTATTAAAATTATGGAACATTTTTTCTCAAATATAATAAAGCATCTTGACAGGCTTTCTTGGCTTATGTTTTGTTTGTTGAGAAATGTCTATTAGTAATTCAGGAAGCTAGAAATATTTACTGTAGTGGTACTACTTCTGCAATTTAATGTTACAAGTTATGAATGTCTCAGTTCCATTGTTATATGCAATAAAATGTTGCATAGCTCTTTAATGGCAATTTGCACCACAATGGAAAGAATATAAATGTGCTTAATGGTTTGCAAATTATTTTTGCAGGTAGTCAGCCTCTTTTACATTTTGGAATAAAGCTCCAAAACTAAAACGGAAGCTTTTATGTCCTAGGTGACCTTGATGTGATACTTGGTTGTAATTATACTGAATAGTGGATAGAAACAGAAAACATCAGAGACTAACATACACTTTTTTTGTGATACACAATCTTGAAGAGTTTATTTTCCACCTGTGGTGGTTAAAAATACTATTCTTACCAAGTTTCACAAAGTCTGAATGATACTCAGGGCATATTCTTTTTTTGTTTTTGATCACACAGTGGTTTGAAATGGCTTAAGGTCTTATGCTTAAGCTCCTCCCACTATAGAAGAGAGAGCCTCCCAGGTGACAGGAAAAGACATTTTCTTCCTGGCTGCCCTTCGATCAAGATCTAGAACCTTCAAATCCTCCAGGAGCATGTCTGAATCCCTACTGTTATGCTTTTAATCATGATGATAATAGACTGATCCTCTGAAACTGTAAACCAGACCCAATAAATATTTTCCTTTATGTGAACTATCCTGGTCAAGGTGTCTCTTCATAGCAATGGAAACCATCAGTGAGACAGAAGTTGGTACCAGGTACTGGGATATTGTTATGATTGGCTTGACCATGCTTTTGTTTGAAGGAATGTGGATTGTCAGACTTTGAAAAGCAGTTAAATGCTTTAAGTGGAGCCTAATGGTCCATCCCAGCATCAATATAGAAAACACTGGTGCTGAGGGTGATTTTAACTGGGAACCTGGCTCAAGAGGTTTCAGAGAAGAATGTTAGTATATGACCTAGACACTACTTTTGTGATATTTTGGTAAATAATGTGGCTGTTTTTCACTCTTAAGAGTCAGCCTGAGTCTAAAATGAAGAGATTTAGGTTAATTAGCAAAGGAAATATCAAAACAGTCTTGTATAAATTCTCTGTATGTTTTCTAAAGTTCATTCTTATGTAGAGCATTTTGATGAAAAGGAGTAAATTGAGAAAGGAAAAATACAAAATGTATGATTAAAATATTAAAGTGGAAGTAGCATGGAGCTAAATCGTTTGAGAAAGGAGTATACAGACTATGGGACTGGTGACCTCAGGACAAGATCCCAGCAAGCTAAGCTTGCTGTTTATGGGTTTGTAGTTAAATGATGTCTCTAGGCATTATCATGATATGTTTGCTTGCTTGTTGGTTTGTTTTCCTTTGGACATAAAGAGATATATGATTGTGTGTTAAATTGACAACAGATGGATTGTGAAGGTTATTCTCAATACTCCATTTGACTACATCTTGAATAAACCACATTACAGAAATGGAAGATACATCTCTAATCCATATCATGAGGCTGGAAGACTCAGACTCCTTAAGGAATTGTGGCCATGAAAATCTTAGATCCCAGCATGGTGGTTCATAGCTTTAATCATAATTCTCAGGAGACAGAATCATGCATGTCTTTGAGTTCAAGTTCAGTTTGCAGAGAAAGATCCAGGGCAGCCAAATCTAGGCAGTGAAGGATATAATAGAACATGAGGCCATGTTCCAGGCCCAGCAAGCTGCAGACCATGACAGCTTCTTCCACTTAGATCTAAATTTATAGTCAAGAATAGATGGGGTTACAGAGACAATTGATGCTGACTAGCAAGAGTTAAGAAATTGGCAATGATGAGGAAGAGAGCAGCATCACAGTAGTGAAATCTGGGAAGTGTTTTCTGAGAACACAAAGAAGTTAAGTTCTGGAGACAGCCAAGGCTATACCTCATGCTCCAGCTGGACTTGGCAACAGGTAAAAATTACCCAGCTGGTCCTGGTCTAGAGGGCAAAAGCAGGTCATGGACAACAGCTGAGGTTTGGCATGGTGAGAGATAACAAAAGGTAGTTTGCAAATTTGTAGCCTGAGTTGCAATTGATGGCCCAGAACTGAAGAGATCATGCAGACATTGTGAGGCCTGGAACTATGAAGAGATCATTTGAGAGGCTATTGGTGACACCTATTTGCAGTGGAAGATCCCAGTGCATGCATATGGCCAGTAAGACCGTGGGTTGGTAACCAGTGCCCTACCTCCAGGGGAGGCAACTAGAGGCTATAGTGCTATGGAAGATAGAAGTGGAGAAGTGATGAAGCCCATGGAGGAGCCCAGAAGATCATGTGTGGATCACAGACATTGAAGTTGTGAAGAAAAAGCTGTGAATATGAAGTTTCCTGAGAACCCCAAGATTTTAGAGATTCCAAAGATACCTGTCAAGGAAAGTTGCTAACTGGAAATAGAACCAACTCAAATGAAAGAATTGGGTTGCAAGTCAACAAACCTTAAAGGATTTAGACACTGGATATGGAGATGAAGAGCTTGGATTTGCCCAGATGGATTTTGGTCTTGCTTTGATCAGTATCTCCTCACTACAATGTTTTGGAATGTAATTTGCTTTTGTATTAGATTTATTTTTAGAGGAACACAGTTAAGAGATCATGTGACTCTCAAAAGAGGCTTGGAATTTAGACTTTTAACATTGTAGTGACTTTGACTTCCATAGACTGTGGGGACTTTTGAAGTGGTACTAAATATATTTTCCATTTGACTATAGCTAGATAGGGCCCCCATGTCCTCCTGTGTATGAATGAACCTTTGGGAATCAGGTAGTAGACTGTGATGGTCTGAAAATGCTTGTCCCATGGGAATTGGCAGTACTGGGATGTGTGGCCTTGTGGGAGAAGGTGTGGCCTTTTTGGAGGAAGTTGGCCTTTGTGGTCCTATATTTAAACTCTGGTCAGTGTGAAAGACAGTCCCCTCCTAATTCTTTTTGCTATAATTTGGTGAAGGATGTAGCTAAGATGTCCTCATTGAAACTTGACTAGCAGGTACACTAAATTAAAAGCTACGTCTAACAAATTTGGGGTATATAACTCTTCTTTCATTATTTTTTAAATATTTTATTTCACTTTTACCAACACCGTATCAGTTTGAAAAGTATTATTTAACAAATAAATTTGTTAACTCATATGACATTTGCTGGCAATAAATTGCAAGATGTTAAACTGAAAAGCAACAACGAACCTGTGACAGCAATATATTTTCTCAAATTTTAGAATGTATGTGATGTGTTATCATTTGTTCTAACATGTAATGGAACTATGTGTTTCTTCTTGTTAGACATACAGTTCTCCTCGGCATACATTCTGTCTTGTAAGCAAGAGGGCATGGTTTTGCATGGCTTCTTTATACTTCCTTTATCCAAGCTCACCCATTCCATCCTCTTGCACATTTATCCCCATAATTGCTGCACTTCACTCACTGCTCAAACATTATCATTGACAATAGTTAGTGTCCTCCATTTTTCTTTTTCTGAATTTTATTTTCCATCCTTTGCTAAGTTAGATCTCAAATATTTCTTTTGCAGTTTGTTGGCTTTTTCAGCTATACTATCTTAAATAAGCATGGTAAAAAAAAAGGATCAAAGTTTTAATCATTGTAAGAGAAAACATGCTACATTTGTTCTTAGAGGCCAAGATTATCCCACTTACAATGAATTGCCATCAATTGCATAAACATGGGCTATTTCTATTATATTTAAAAAGCTTATGAGAGCATCTCAGAGATAGAACTATGTAAAAGATTGCTATCTAGCAACATTTGGGAGCTGAATTATAATTTCTGGACCCATAGGGCTTTAAGAGAGAGGTAACTCACCTGAATTATATTCTGAGTTTTACAGAACATGCCCTGTGACATGTCCCACCTACATATATAAGCTTAATTAATTAATAAAATAAATGGAAATAATGATTGAAGTTACTCATTTTGTAACAGCAATACTAAGATCAACTGTCTGCCTTTATTAATACAGGTGTGGAAAATAGAAATCTCTAGTATTGATTATGTGTAGACCTCTATGGGGAACTTTTCACTTTACTAAAGTAGATTTTTCCACTGCTTGTTATTTTATATTTCCAATTATGGAGACTACAAGACATATGGGAAAATCAGAAGAAGAAACAGTCAACTTGTATATTTATATTTATTCCCTGATTTTCTAACTTGTTTATTAATGGAAACAGTGGAGAACCTGAAACTATTCCTTCTAAATGTCATTTTTATTCACCTAATATTCAGGCATATGGCTGAATAAGTTTTCCCTTTCTAGCTCTTTTTGAACTCGACCTGGCTGGTTCAACTTAGCTCCCAGCTAAACCGTTCTGCCTTAGCTGGGAGTTCAATGAGATAGGTTGTGTCAGTGATTTGAGAACTAGTGCTTTGGGCTGGAGTTCATGGTAGTCAGTTCATGGAGTTCAGAGGCACTTACTCAACAACAGTCTTACACAGAGAGGTTGCAAAGAGAACAAGCTGGACACAGAAGCAAACAGAGAGAGACAGACCCAGAAGATTAGAAAGATTGCTAGAGTTAGTTTGAATCAAAACTGAGCAATTCAGTTGTAAGCTAAGAAAAGCTAGTTTGAATCAGCCAGCTTGGAGAGGAGTTTGGGCCAGAACAACTGAGTTCAGCCAGTAAAGCAGAATTCAGAAAGAGCTAAAAAGGGTGAGATTATTCAGCAGCAAATCTCAGAGGCTTCAAACATTCTAGGCTTATAATAGAACATCGAGGCTCGAAGACTGGCAAGTACCTGTAAAATAAGAAAATTTATCCATGACACCACGAAGGTTTAGAGACAAGACAAAAGGGTGGAGAAGAGGAAGTACTTAATTATAAACTTACTCTTACCTATTGAAATTGAGGATCACATTAGACAACCCATTGAAACTAAGTGTTAACTCTTAATAAAATTGAGTTTTTAGTCTTTTCTTTAATAAAAAATGGAAACAACCATGCTATCCATGTAAGAACAGCAATCTGTTAGTCTATAGAAGACACTTCATATTCATATCACAACACAGATTCTGTTCCTTTGGATGCTATTTAGGCATTGTAAACCAGCAAATATGGTTTCAGGTTTCTCTTACTCAAAAATAATGATAGTAATTGTATATTATTTTAATTAGAAATTTATTATTATTATTATTATTATTATTATAATATTTTAGTAGTAGTAGCAGTAGTAATATTTTGATTTTTCAAAATAGGGTTTCCTTGTTGCCCAGTCTGCCTTTTAATTCATCTTGTAGAGCAGACTGATCCCAATTCAGAGATCTGCCTGCCTTATCCTACCAGATTGAAGTCATTAAAGGTATGTTCTTTAACTCAGTATTCTCTAAAACTTTCAAAACTACATTTCTGTTACTTTGGAGAAAAGTACTATATTCAGTTTTTGTTATGAATCAGGATAAAATATATATTCTGTGCAAGAAGAATATGGAAAAATAATAGAGATTGAGCTTTTCAAGAATTTCCTCTTCCTAGTGTAGTCACGAATTTTTTAGCCATATAGTATTTTAAAGATAAAATAAGATAAAGTAGGCTGATATAAAAGCCTCATCTATGCACAGAAACAAGTAAATCAATCTAATTACATTATACATGAATAAAAAAAAACAACTTGTGGGAAAAAAAGCAAACCAAGAACAGTAATATATACACATTGCATTAAACTATTTTGTTTAATTAATCAGATGTTGAGCCAAACTGTGAAATAGTTTATAAATATAGCAACATTTTTTGTGTTGATATGGATTGATGATATTGCAAGCATATTTAATGTAATGTAGCCTGAATAAAGGAGAATGCATGTTTCATACTACAGTGACAAAATAACCAGTCTTCTAAGAGAGAACGTTGTGAAGAAGTGTCAAGGAATACGGAAAACCATAATTTGAGACTGAGATAAGAAGTGATGTTTTAGATAGCACATACTTACAGAAATGTACCACTATGCTATGCCTGCTTTTTTTTTTAGGTATTATAAAACAATATTCCATGGATACACATAAGCGATTCAAGATTTATTGTGACTTTAATTTCAGAATTTTTCAGTACATTATGGCGAGGTTCAGTGAAGCAGCTTAGTGAGTGGCAGCAAAAATGTGTAGAGGAGTTTCTTTACATTGCATTTAACAAGGAAGAAGACAGAAAAAGAAGATAAGTTGCACATATTTATTCCCCAAAGATTGACAAGAAGTGACCTACTTTTATCAGCCTGAAGACACCTCGGGAAGCTGCAAAAAGTTCTAAAGTTGTACCATCAGATGGGAAACAAGCATGTAGTATCTAAGGTACAACATTCTAAATTCAAGCCAGGCATGTTACTAAGCATTTATAAACTTAAAAAGATCACCTGTTTCTATATTATCTGCCCACATGTCCTAACAATCTCTCCTCAAAGATTTATTGAAATATTTGTTACTATATACATCATGACATCAGTTTCACTTGGATCTCAAAACAACTCAACTCCCTCATTGGATATGTACACATTTTCAAAGAATTTATGTTTTTACCTTTGTTTTTCTCTTTTCTAAGCATTCAGTGAGTTAATGACATCTTTATATTTTATTTCAACAACTATTCTAATGAAAATGAATCATATGTAATTTAAAAATGACATCATATATGATAGTAATTGAAAAATAAATCATATAAAATATTATACCTACATAGAAGGTAATACATACTAAATTTCTGTCTAGAAAAGTGAATTTTTAATAGTTTTTGAAAAATTATGATAAAAAATGTGTAGCCAGCTTTTGAACACAGCCATCAGAGTTTTTTCTCCTACCATTCACATTTTAAAAGGAAAATCTGACTGTATACCAACAAAAACTAAGATTTCTAAGAATCTTCTATGTTTGGAGAAAATAAATAATTTTCTGAATTTATGAGGTTTTATCATTATGGTATGAATTATTAGTATGAGTTTTCTTTCTTTGCCATGCTAATCATTCTAGATGGACAAATGGAATGCTGAGGAAATCTTCATTTTGAGAGTTAATGTTTAATCACCATTATAGTATGCCTCTTCCTCATTAGATCAATAATTCAAAAGGTCTAATGCAGTGTGAAAGCAATTGCATTCATCAAATTGGAAATGTATTGTGGCTATTGTCAGTGTAACCTCCCTTTAAAAACACACTGAAGATGCTTATTAAACCAAAGAATACCTATGTAAGATTTTGTCTAACATGTTAAAAAGTGCACAAAATATATGAGTAATTGCTTAACATAAATAAGAAGACCATTTGCATTTAAAGCAAAATTCACATGGATAAAGCTGTAATATATCTCAGTTTCTAGATAGAAGATTTTAATTTCTTACAAACTAATTTATAAGCAATTTTGTGATCATATTTTTATTTTCATTAATTTTTACCTAAACATCAGATAATAACCCATGCATCATACTCAGTATGAAGGAATTACATATCAATCATGTTTTCAAAAATTCAAAACATTTTCCCAAAAACATGAGTTCATTTTTCTATATCTAATATTTTTAGCAGTGTACCTATTTCTTTACCATGATTATTATAGTGGTATAACTGTAAGAAAATTAACATTTTCTATAAAAATGTTTTCTTTAAGAAGATAAAGTATTAATAAATTTTTCTGCTTTTAACTAAATAACAAGTAATTGATTTACTATATTTTTAAGTTGGAAGATCTTTACAGAATTCATAAACTGCGAACTAATTTAGTTAGAACTGACATTTTGTACAATCATTTAACATTTAGCATTTCAATAATTTATTAAAATAACTACTAATTTATACACCTGACATGTCTAGTCTTTAGTTAGTTGCCAATGCACCCCTTAAGATCAAACAGATTCATTAATTAATGAATTGTTAATTAAATACACAAAGGATGTTCTGACATGCTGTTTTAAATGATTAATATTTTAAAAAGATGACTGTACCAAATACTGTGAAGGTTTGATTGCAAGCAGAATTTCTTCCCACTACTGCTGTGAATGTAAAATAGATAAACATCTTTGAGAAACCGTTTTTACAGTATGGGGTTGTTAGAGTTCTCATTATTCCTGTAACGCTTGCAATTACCAGATGGTGTAGCTACACTACTCATATGCCTTTATTAAAGGTGAACTGGCAAAGGAAGTATTTGTCTACATGCTGAACAGGGATCCTACTCTTGTTAAAATATAAAGTTGCCAAAAACAATTCTAATGTCAATTAACAAATGAATATACTTAATAGTACTCTAATAGATTACTAAATTAATCTATTTTTATCTGAGTTGTATTAGCAATGTAATTGGGATTGTTTATGAAAATTAATAGTTGAACATTAAAACATTTATGCAAAATAATAGAGGCTGAGACTTCAAATAATGAATGCTACATGATTGTATATAAAATTTCCAGAGTTTAAAAGTCACATTCTGGGTGCTGAGGATGGACAGACAAAATAGAACAGATAAAAGGCTCATATTCAGTAGTAGTATGAAGGATTTTACTGAGTAAAATGGGGATCAATAATGCTACTTACAGGTGCAGGAGCCTTATGTACATTGACAATATACATAAGGGAGCAAAGGGATAACTTATGGAACTCAGGACTTCAGTTTTCCACGGTAATCATTTTTGCTGAATGAGCCATCTCAACAACTCATTAAAAACATTTTTCTAGTAGACATATTTATGTTTTCCTTAATTTATTATTTGAAAATTTCGTCCAGGTAAACAGCTTATTTCAATTATAATGTCAATTCACTTTACCTCTAAACCCTTCTAAGAATTAATCTTTTAGTGAATCTGCTTCTGAATGTCGGATCTTACTTTTGCACATTTTTATTTATTCTACCAAGTTCAGTGATTAGTGTCACATAACCTTGGAGTCAAGTAGTTGGATATGGACAATCTTTCAGTGGACCAACTACACAAAAATCTCCCTTCATTCCCTACTAGGTATCAACTGTCAAAAGCTCCTCATATAGGCATGTGGCCACCGAGCAGCCCTACAAATATGGTACAATTTAGCTTAACTTAGTCTATTGTAGATCTTTGGAAAGCCATTGAGTGCTTCCTCAAGTTCATGTAAACAGCAAGCATGCCAAGTACAGAGAACAGAAATCCATGAAATTTTCATCTCCGTCTTTTTGTTTTATGTTACTTATTCACTTATTTAAAAATGTTTCCTGGGTATGGGTGAACTGCATCTAGGGATAGCCAGCTGTTCTCTTGGTTGGATTTGAACCCTGATGACCAGAAGTAATTCATACTTGGTTCTGAAATCATGTTCAAACCTCAAAATCTATTGATTTTTGTAGTCCTGGGGCCTAAGAAAGGAGATATTGATGCTTTTCTATTAATAATTAACTACCATCTTGATGGTGATAATACATTCACAGATCAATAAATCTGTCAAAATTACTAATTGTTTTCTTTTTAATTTGTAGAGTCTATTGCATGTCAAATCTACAGAAGAACTCTTTTAGGAATGAAAACAGGCCCTACTTTCAGGTAGGGCCTATTGCAGTTGAAAACTTTCTGTTTTGAGATTAAAATTCTTTCCTTCTAAAGACTTTTTATCACCATAATTATTATGGCTTTCACAGTTTTTGTCTGAGAAAAATAGGAGTGAATGTAATACAAGGCTGATTTCAAGATCAGATAAACCTGAACATTCATTCTCTGTGGCCACCTTTTCCTTCCTGTGTGACCTTCTTCTATATCATTCCCATTGTACACTGCTTCTCTTGTATCTTCTCATTCTCTTCTGAGATATTGCATTCTTCTGTGTTCATGTTCCCAAGTTTGTATTTGTTAGTCATAGTTCAGATATCAATGTTCTATATATGTATCTATAAGTGGTAAGTATTGGCATTTCATATGCAAATACCTTTAAATGAAAGGTGGAATTATCAATATGGTTTGGACATAAAGATTTCTTCAAAAGCTGCATGTACTAACAATTGTGTGAAATAGGGTTTTTTTTTTAATACATGCAGCTTTTGATGAAATCTTTATTTCCAAACCATATTGAATAAGATAGTGTGATTTAGGTATTGGTTGACAGAGTCAAGCTTGATGATGCATGACTTTAATACCAGCACTCATGAGACAGAAGAAGACAGAACTCTGTGAGGTCTAGGCCAGGCTGTTCTACAAAGTGCATTGCAGGACATCCAATTGAAATCTTGTTTTGGAAAAATAAAACAAAATCAAGCAAAAAACCACATTGTTAAAGATAATAGTTTACTGAGGTATTTCTTTAGAGGATACATTTCATCACATGATGATTTCCCTCTTTAGCTCTTGCTTGACTCTTAGATAAGCATCTCTGTTCCAGTATTTCCTTCTTGATGATGCTCTGGATTAGCATAGGGCCACAAACAGTAAGACAACAGAATTGAAACCTCTAAAACTGTTAGCCAAATATGCATATTTCTTCATAAACTATTTTTCTCAGATATTTTTCCAATACCACTAAAATGTGAATAACACAGTTAATTTACAATGATCGTTAGTATAGACAGATGTCACTTTTGCATAAATTAACTATGAAGAAATTTTCTAGCAGTTCCTAAAAAAAACTGCAAAATAATTATTTTGCATTATAAATTACAAATCATAAAATATAAATTCTATTAGTTTTATGTCTCAAACTAAAGTGAGTTTTGTAAATTTTCCTTAATAGTATGCTACAATTTCATTTTATGTTGAGCCTCATCATTGATTCCATTGCCAGTATAATTTGACCATTGGACACATGATTGGATCATAAGACATCTAATCCATTCCTTGACCACTGAAAACTCACGCCCATTTGGCTTGTCAAGACAAGACTTCTACAAGTTTGGTCCTGTCAAATTTTCTTTAAAGTTGGACGATAGATGCCTGAGTCCATCATTCCTTGAGGTACTATTGTATGTTAAAGATTGTTAGGGATCAAGTACACCCCTACTGTAGCATAGCCATGGATGTTATGCTCTAGCAAATAACTTCACACCAAAATATGGGCAAGAAGTTCTACTTAAATTTAGTAGGTCACATATACAAGAAGATCTGAAGGTAGAAGACCTTATTGAGAAGGCTTCTAGTGGAAGATGGAGAACATAAGAGATGGGAACTGCTATGGCGAGTAAAAGAAAAAAGATGAGTACAATTCACTTTATGAATTGATAAAACAAAAAAAAGGAGACAAAGGAAAAGTAACACATTTTTATTTTTTTAAAGTATTTTTTTAATAAAATAAAATATCCTGCATGGATTGGGGAGCTCCAAAGCCCCACCTCCATCTGAGAAGGTATTGGAAGATGATGGCTACTGAAGGAGAGACAGTCACTTTTCTTTAGCTGTGCAATCTCTAACAGAATTCCAATGCCCCTGTGTATGTTCATATCCATGTGTATATGGGTAGTATCTATTAGCATAAGTGTTTCACTGACTTTTTAAAACGAGTACAAGAATTTCAGATGGAGACATTTTGGTAAATACTTGAGATAGCTTAAAGATGACAGTCAGTAGGGTAGTTATGATACAATATTTTGAAGTCATTTTCAAAATAACAATAAGACTTTTATTTAAAAAGAAATACCTAGGGCATCAATTTGGCAGGGTATCTGTACAACATTTCTGAAAGTATTTTGATGAAGAAGAAAAACACAGCATAAAGCAGCTGCCTCAAGGGATAAATTCCAGACTGAAAAAGTGAAGAACTTACAAAGCCAGCTAACACAGGATTTCTTTGATACTGCATTCTGATTGGCACAATGGGCTAAGCTCTTTTTGTCATAATACCTTCTTTTCTCAGGAAAGGCTGCATTTATCTGAACTTGTAGCCCAAGTTTATCTCTACTCTTTTAATTTACTCTTTTTTCTCAATATTTGGTAACAGTTACAAACGAAGTAATGAGCCGAATACATAATCTATGTGATTTACTGAACCAGAAAAAAAGGTATGATAGCTACATAAAATATTGAAGTATCATTAACGTTATCTAATAAGGAAAGCCAGTCATGTAGGAACATGAATATAACCAAACAGAAACACTATCATGATACAAATACACTGCAAGTGGAAGTTGTAAACAGAGAAGATGCACTCTGCAGTTTGTGGAAAAGAGCCAGAGAAATGAAAAAATAACATGCTTAGTTGTAATGATAATCAACAAAATATGATTAAGAATACCAAAGGGTCTAATGATTGGATACAATTGTTGGCATATGTGATAATATTTCCAGGCACAGAATATGAGGGCTCTGATAATATCAATACAACACTCCTTCAGTGTCTTCAAATCTGATGGAGTTATTGGATGGTGGGGCAACTTAGGAGATGAATACTATTACATGAAGAAATTCGCTGAGATTATATGTCTTTTTTGTCTTTCTTATATACACAGTCTTTTTTTTCCGTTTTTATTTTTTATATTCTTTGTTTACATTCTAAATGATTTCCCCTCCCCATAAGTCCCATAAACCCTCTTCCTTCCACCCTTTCCCCAATCAACAACCTCCTACTTCTCTGTTCTGGTAATTCCCTACATTGGTGCATCAATCCTTTCCAGGACCAGGGCCCTCTCCTTCCTCCTTTTGGGAATAATTTGATATGTGAATTGTGTCTTGGGTATTCAGAACTTCTGGGTTAATATCCACTTACCAGTGACTGCATTCCATGTGTGTTCTTTTGTGATTGGGTTGCCTCATTTAGGATGATATTTTCCAATTCCAACCATTTGCCTAAGAATGTCATGAATTCATTGTTTTTAATTGCTGAGTAGTATTCCATTGTGTAAATCTACCACGTTTCTGTATCCATTCCTCCATTGAGGGATATCTGGGTTCTTTCTACGTTCTGGATATTATAAATAAGGCTGCTATGAACATAGTTGAGCATGTGTCCTTATTGCCTGTCAGGGAATCCTTTGGGTATATGCCGAGGAGTTATATCACAGCGTCCTCAGGAAGTGTCATACCCAGTTTTCTGAGGAACTGCCAGACTGATTTCCAGAGTGGTTGTACCAGCTTGGGATTGCAAACTGGTACAACCACTCTGGAAATCCTCAGTCTTTCAACTTCTTATGCACCACAATGCAAAGTACTTCTACCACAATCTCACATACTCTCACAAACAGAACTATGATACAAAATAAACCTCACCTGTCTTCTTCTGTCACACATGTCAAATGAAGAGAAGCTAATACACAGGGAAAGCCTGTGTATCTGAAATATATAATACAGTACTCTATAAGATAAATAAACTGTCTCAATTATGTTTCATTGCAGCTTAATATAGCCATTCAGATTTAAACTCCCAGATTTTAACGACGTTGTTGTTTAAATATTTCTGTTTCCTGTGTATACCTGAAATGCAGATATGAACTCTTCATAAACCATATAGCTTCATTTATAGTTTAATAGTTACTAAAATCCTGTATTCCTATTGATGCCAATATAAAACATAGATATAAATTATAGGTGCAGTTTTAATTTCCTTAATAACATTTTGATTTCTTTCTTCTATTCTCTAAGCTTTGAAATAAACTGAAGACAAGGCTTCTCATGGTTCCTACTTTACAAACAACAGAATTCTCTCTTTGCTACTGGCTGGTTGCTGTGATAAAACTGACCAAAACAAACAAGAAGAATAAAGGTTTTGTCAGGATGATACTTTAGAGACCATCATCAAGAGCAGCCAAGAAAGCAACTCAGGGTAGGAATTTAGATGCATAATGTCCAGTTTTCTGAGCAGCCTCCAAACTGATTTCCAGAGTGGTTGTACAAGCTTACAGTTCCACCAGCAATGGGTGAATGTTCCTATTTCTCCACAATCTCTCCAGCATCTGCTATCACCTGTGTTTTTGATTTTAGTCATTCTGATTGGTATGAGGTGGAATCTCAGGGTTGTTTTGATTTGCATATCGCTGATGACTAAGGATATTGAACATTTCTTTACATGCTTCTCTGCTATTTGAGGTTCCTCAGATGAGAATTTTTTTTGGTTAGCTCTGTACTCCATTTTTAATAGGGTTATTTGTTTCTGTGGTGTCCAACTTCTTGAGTTCTTTTTATATATTGGATATTAGTCCTCTATCAGATGTAGGACTGGAAAAGATCTTTTCCCAATCTGTTGGTTGCCAATTTTTTCTATTGACAGTATCCTTTGCCTTCCAGAAGCTTTGCAATTTTATGAGGTCCAATTTGTTGATTCTTGATCATATTACATAAGCTATTGGTGTTCTGTTCAGAAAATTTTCTCCTGTGGCTATGTGTTCAAGGTTCTTCCCCACTTTCACCTCTTTAAGTTTCAATGTATCTGGTTTTATGTGGAGATCTTTAATCCACTTGGACTTGAGCTTTGTAAAAGGAGATAAGAATGTGTCAGTTTTCATTCTTCTACATGCAGACCACCAGATGAACCAGCACCTTGTGTTAAAAATGCTATCTTTTTTCCCACTGGATGGTTTTAGCTCCTTTGTCAAAGATCAAGTGGCCATAGGTGTGTGGGTTCACTTTTGGGTCTTCAATTCTATTCCATTGATCTTCCTGCCTGTCTCTGTACCAGTATCATACAGTTTTTTGTCACGATTGCTCTGTAATGCAGCTTGAGGTCAGGAATGTTGATTCCACTAGAAGTTCTTTTATTGTTGAGAATAGTTTTCACTATTCTGTTTCTTTCTTTCTTTTTTTTTTTTTTTGTTATGCCAGATGAATTTGCAAATTGCTTTTTCTAGCTATATGAAGAATTGAGTTGGAATTTTGGTGGGGATTACATTGAATCGGTAGATTGCTTTTGGCAAGATGGCCCTTTTTACTGTGATAATTCTTCCAATCCATGAGCATGGGAGATCTTTCCATTTTCTGAGATCTTCATACAGAAACTTGAAGTTCTTGTCATACAGAGTTTTCACTTGCTTGGTTAGAGTCACACCAAGGTATGTAATATTATTTGTGACTATTATGAAGGGTGTCATTTCCCTAATTTCTTTCTCAAGCTGTTTATCATATAATAGAAAAAGGCCACTGATTTGTTTGAGTTATTTTTTTATCCAGCCACTTTGCTGACGTTTTTTAAATCAGGTTTAGGAGTTCTGTGGTGTAATTTTTGGGGTCACTTAATTATACTATCATATCATCTACAAATAGTGATATTTTGACTTCTTCCTTTACTTGACTCCCTTTTGCTGTCTAATTGCTCAGGCTAGGACTTTGATATCTATATTGAATATGTAGGGAGAGAGTGGGCAGCCCTGTCTGGTCCCCAATTTTAGTGGGATTGATTCCAGTCTCTCTCAGTTTAGTTTGATGTTGGCTACTAGTTTGCTGTATATTGCTTTTTCTATGTTTAGGTATGGGCCTTGAATTCCTGATATTTCCAAGACTTTTAACATGAAGGGGTACTGAATTTTGTCAAATGCTTTTTTAGCATCTAATGAAATGATCATGTGTTTTTTTCCTTTGAGTTTGTTTATGTCGTGGGTTACATTGATGGATTTCCATATATTAAACCACCCTAACATCCCTGGGATGAAGCCTACTTGATAAGGTAGATGATCGGTTTGATGTGTTCTTGGATTCAGTTGGCCTTAATTTTATTGAATATTTTTCATCAATGTTCATAAGGAAAATTAGTCTGAAGTTCTCTTTCTTTCTTTGGTCTTTGTGCAATTTAGATATAAGCATAATTGTGGCTCCATAGAAAGAATTGGGTAGTGTTTCTTCTGTTTCTATTTTGTGGAATAATTTGAAGAGTATTGGTATGAGTTCTTCTTTGAGGGTCTGATAGAATTCTCCACTAAAACCTATCTGGTCCTGTGATTTTTTTTGGGGGGGAGGGCAAGCTATTATTAATGACTGCATCTATTTTTTTAGGTGTTATGGGACTCTTTATATGGTTTACCTGATCCTGTTTGAACTTCAGCACCTGGTATGTGTCTAGAAAATTGTCTAGTTCATCCAGATTTTCCAGTTTTGTTGAGTATAAGCTTTTGTAGTAGGATCTGATGATTTTTTCAATTTCCATGGTTTCTGTTGTTTTCTCCCTTTTCATTTCTGATTTTAACAGTGTGTTCAGAGGACACACTGTCTTTGTGTCCTCTAATTATTCTGGCTAAGGATTTATCTATCTTGTTGATTTTCTCAAAGAACCAGTTCCTGGTTTTCTTGATTCTTTGTATATTTCTTTTTGTTTCTATTTGTTGGTTTTAGCCCTGAGTTTTATTATTTTGTGCCATATACTCTTCTTGGGTGTATTTGATTCTTTTTACCTATGTACCCAACTATACCACTCCTGGGCATATATCCAGAAGATGTTCCAACATATAATAAGAACACATATTCCACTATGTTCATAGAGTCTTTATTTATAAAAACCAGAACCTGAAAAGCACCCAGCAGTCCTTCAACAGAGGAATGGATACAGAAAATGTGGTACATTTACACAATAGAGTACTAAAAATGATGAATTCACAAAATTCCTAGGTAAATGGATGGAAATAGAAAATATCATCCTGAGTGAGTTAAACCAATCACAAAGATCACATATAGTATGTACTTACAGATAAGTGGATATTAGCCCAAAAGCTCAGAATACCCAAGATGCAATTCACAGACCACATGAAGCTCAAGAAGGAAGACCAAAATGTGTATGCTTTGGTTCTTTTAAGAAGGTAAACGAAATCCTCATAAGAGAAAATATGGAGATAAAGTTTAGAGCAGAGACTGAAGGAAAGGCCATGCAGAGACATTCCCACCTGGGATTCATCCCATATACAGTCATTAATCCCAAAACTATTGTGGATGCCATGAAATCCTTTCTGAAAGAACCTGAATTGGCTGTCTCCTGAGAGGCCTTGTTAGAGCTTTACAAACAAGGAAGCAGACTCTCACAGCCAATAATTGGACTGAGCATGGTATCTGCAATAGAGGAGATATAGAAAGGACTGAAGGAGTTGAAGGGGTTTGTAACCCCATAGGAAGAACAATATTATCAACCAACCTGACCCCCAAAGCTCCCAAGTACGCATGGCTCCAGCTGCATATGATTGCAGATGGATTGCCTTGTTAGGTATCCTTGGTCCTATGAAAGCTAGATAGATGCCCCAGTGTATTAGAATTGAGAGCAGGGTGGTAGGAGTGGGTGGGTAGGTAGAGGAACACTGTCATGTAAGCATGAGGATGGATAGTGGGATAGGGTTTCCCAGGGAGAGGGAAATGGGATAGCATTTGAAATGCAAATAAAGTAAATATCCAATTTAAACAAAAGGAGAAAAGGAAGTTAGAAGCTAATTTGAGTATAGGAAGGCAACTGATTTGCTTGAGTTGATTAGATGCTGAAAAAGCATTTGACAAAATTCAGCATCCTTTCATGCTAAAAGTCTTGGAAAGAACAGGAATTCAAGGCCCATACCTAAACATCGTTAAAGCAATATACAGCAAACTGGTAGGTAGCCAACATCAAACTAAATGGAGAGAAACTTGAAGCAATCCCACTAAAATCAGGGACTAGACAAGGCTTCCCTCTCTCTCCATATCTTTTCACTATAGTTCTTGAAGTTCTAGCTAGAGCAATTAGACAGCATAAGGAGGTCAAAGGGATACAAATTGGAAAGGAAGAAGTCATATTACCACTATTTGCAGATGATATGATAGTATACTTAAGTGACCCAAAAAATTCCACCAGAGAAATCCTACAGCTGACAAACAACTTCAGCCAAGGCACAATTAGCATAACAAATGACTCGCATGAAGAAGTAAGGAGAAGGCCCTGATCCTGGAAAGACTTGATATAGCATTGTAGGGGAGTACCAGGACAGAGAAAAAGGAGGAAGGTGATTGGAGAATGGGTGGAGAGAAGGCTTATGGGACATATGGGGAGGGGGGAACTGGGAAAGGGGAAATCATTTGGAATGTAAACAAAGAATATAGAAAATTTTAAAAAAAGGGAAAAAAAAGAAGCTAATTTGATTTTTTTTCCCTCTGCTGTTGCTGCTGCTGTTGTTGTTTATTCCTGAGATTGTATTTTTGTTACATCTTGCCTGTCCTTTTTTTTCTCTACAAATCATCCCACAAACTCCTTCAAAATTAATTATTCCACTTCAAATTCATAACATTTTGATCATTTGCTGTTGCATGCATTTTTGTAAGCTGTATTCATATTGTCTTTAAAAATAACCTGTTAAGGACATTAATGCTACTTGTGTGCACATTATCAGGGCTGACCATCTAGCATGGGAGAGCCAATTAATATGCTTACCACTGTAGGGCAATCCCTTCTTCTGCTTCCAGAGAGTCTCAGTGGCTTCTAGTATTTGTGTAGCCTTGAGGCCACGTAGGCTTTTACCTGGGCCATTTGCCATGTTTGTTGCTATCCCCTTTGTTCTTCACATGTTTGGGCAGTCATGTTTTTTTTTTAGACTTTTCAGGTATTTTAGTTAGGATTACTATTGCTCCGATGAAACACACTGACTAAATGCCACTTGGAGAAGAACGTGTTTATTTGACTTGCACTTCCATGTTAATGTTCATCATGGAAGGAAGTCAGGACAGGAAATCAAAGTTAGCAGGAACCTGGAAGCAGAAGCTGCTGCTCAGGATGTAGAGGAGGGATACTTCAAGACTTTCTCCTCATGGCTTGCTCAACCTGCTTTCTTTCATAGCCCAGGACTACAAGCACAGGGATGGAATCACTCACAGTAGTCAGGCACTCTCTCATCAATTACTAATTTAAAAAAATGATTTATAGTTTTGTCTATTGCCAGATCTTATGGAGACATTTTCTCACTTGAGACTTTTCTCCAATCAGCTGGCAATAGCTTATTTCAAACTGACATAAAACTAGCCAAAAAAAACAGGCATCCTTTCTGCTGTTAGTAGGAGACATTATCTCACAGCAAATTACCTGACAACGTAGGAATACTAGGAAACAAAAACAAAAATAAAGATGATGTAAATTACAAAAATCCATCTGTGAAAAAATGGGATGAAGTAAATAGAAGAATGTCATTACAAAAAGTTATTTAGAGTCTTTAGGCATTAGGGACAAGGACATGGTGTGTGAAACAGTGTATTAGATATGAAGTTGTGGGAAATGTGCTACCTTCCAATGGATATACAGTTTATGAAGATGTACAGTTGTTCCCAAACAGGCTGTGTTTGTACCAAGGCCCTTGATCCATTTATGTCTCTGTGGACTTATGAAGAAATTATTCTCTTAATATGTATATAGCAGAACATTATTATTACCACCATTATGATGCTTGATTATGATTATTATTTTGTCCTAGTGGGTTATTGATTCCTATTATTTGCGAGGAACAAGAAGCTTTAGAATATTCTGTTAAATATATTAAAGTTTGTTTTCATTTTAGAAGAATCTTCTTTGAAGGAAATGGTCACATTCCAAGGTAGTCATGAGTTCTTCCTCATAGCTGATATGGAAGAAAGATTCACATATTCACATGCAGGCAAACAAGGTTAAAGAAAAAAAGAATGATCAAGCCTAGAATATACAGATATGGTGAAATCTTCACTGAAATGCCATGATAAAACATAATTCAATAAGATATTAAGTAGTATTTAATAAAATAATTATCACAGGAATGGAAAGGAAAGATTTATGTTCTCTGTCAATCAAGTTTTATAATTGTGTCTAGTTTTAGATACTGACCTTTGGGGCAGAGGAAAGAGTGAAACACAGGAGATGGTCAGAAGAGAGAAACAGGATTAATTAACCTTCTGGCAAACAGAGGTATTAAAGGAATTAGATTTGTTTAGTTTAGAGGCCAGGGAAAAGAACAGTGATGTGATTATAGCAATGACTCACAAAGCAATTAGAAGGGAAATACGTTTTTCCTTGTTCATCCGGGACTGCATGAAACCCAGTGAACTTTAATAAGGCACTAATTTTATTCTCATATATAAAAATTTAAAAAGTACACTACTTTCAAGAATTGACTGCTAATCAGTTACTGTGTAGCCTACTGTGCTAGCGTGGATTCCAGTGGGACTACCTTTGTGAGAACCTGCTACTTATCTGATGGGCGAATTGATGTACTATTAGATTTGTGATGACGTTCCCCAAAGCTTTCCTACTTGTTTTCATAGATTCTTTTCTTTTGAAAGATTACAGCAAACAACATATACACACCCCAATGAAGTAAATATTTTTTCTTCCAAGAAACTCATTTATTTAATGTTGATTGTATACATTATAACTAAAATGAGGGGAATAACTTTCATTTCATTGTTTTTATATTTATTTGCTTACATTCCAGATTTTATTCCCATCTGGGTTCACTCTCCAAACCTGTTCCACATCCCATACCTCCTCACTGCCCCTCTGTCTCTGCTAGGATATGCCTACCCCTCACCCAACCATACCTCTAAACTCCCTGGGGTTCCATGGTTAGGTTCATGTACCCTGACTAAACCCACACCAGACAGTCCTCTGCTGAATATGTGTTGGGGGCCTCATATCAGCTGGTGTATGCTGCCAGGTTGGTGGTCCAGTGTCTGAAAGATCTTGGGGGTCCAGGTTAATTGAAACTGCTGATCCTCCTACAGGGTCACCCTCCTCCACAGCTTCTTCCAGATTTTTCCTAATTCAGCCACCAGGCTCATCAGTTTCTGTCCATTGGTTGGGTGCAAATATCTGCATCTGACTCTTTCTGCTTGTTTGGTCTTATGCTAGGTCCCTTTTGGGGAGGACCATAGCCTCAGTAATGATGTCAGGCCCTGGGGCCTCCCCTTGAGCTGGATCCCACTTTGGGCTTATCACTGGAACTCTTTTCCTTCAGGGTCTTGTTCATTTTCATCCCTGGTTGTTAGCTTCTTGAGTTCTTTATATATTTTGGATATTAGCCCTCTATCAGATGTGGGGTTAGTGAAGATTTTTTTCAATCTATAGGTTGCTGATTTGTCTCATTGACTATGTTCTTTACCATACAGAAGCTTTCCTCTTTCATGGCATCTCATTTATCGATTCTTGATCTTAGAGCATGAACCATTTCCCCCTATGCCAATGAGTTCAAGGCCCTTTCCCAATTTCTCTTCCATTAGATTTATTGTATCTGGTTTTATGTTGAAGAGGTCATTGATCCACTTGGAGTTAAGCTTTGTTCAAGGTGACCAATATGGGTCTATTTTCATTTTCCTACAAACAGCCAGTAAGACTAGCACCATTTGTTGAAGACACTTTCTTTGTTCCATTGCATATGTATGCCTCCTTTGTCAAAGATCAAATGTCTCTAAGTGTGTGGTTTTATTTCTGGGTCTTCAATTCTATTCTATTGATCAACATGTCTGTCTTTGTGCCAATACCATGCAGTTTTCATTACTATTGCTCTATTGTAGAACTTGAGTGAAAGCTTGAGAGCTGTTCTTTTATTGTTAAGCATTTTTTTGGCTATTTAGGATTTTTTTGCCTTTCTTGATGAATCTGAGAATTGCTCTTTCCATGTCTTTGAAGAATTGTATTGGGATTTTGGTGGGAGTTGCATTGAATATGTAGATTGCTTTTGGTAGAATATCCATTTTTAGTATGTTAATTCTGTCAATCCTTGAGCGTGGGAGATTGCTCCATTTTCTGCGATCTTGCATTTTCTTTCTTGAGAGATTTGAAGTTATTGTCATACATGTCTTTCACTTGGTTGGTTAGAATTACCCATAGATATTTTATATTATTTGTGGATATTGTGAAGGGACTTGTTTCCCTAATTTCTTTCTCGACCTGTTTTCATTTGTATAAAGGAAGGCTTCTGATTTGCTTGAGTTTATTTTATATCCAGCCACTTGGCTGAAGTTGTTTATCAGCTGGAGAAGTTCTCTGGTAGAATTTTTGGGGTTGCTTGTGTATACTATCATATTATCTGCAAATAGTGATACTTTTATTTCTTCTTTGCTAATTTGTATCCCCATGACCTGTTTTTGTTGCCTTTTGTTCTAACTGGCACTTTGACTACTATATTGAATAGATACGGAGAGAGTGGCAGGACATTCCTTTATTTATGATATTTTAAAATTTTATTTATTTATTTATTTTAATTGGATATTTTATTTATTAACATTGTAAATGTTATGCCCTTTCTAGGTTTTCTTCCAAAAACCTCCTCTCCATTCCCTTTCCACCTTCTTCTATGAGGGTACTCCACCCCAACTCACTCCTGCCTCCCCTCCCTGGCATTCCCTCTACACTAAGCATTGAGCTTTCACAGGACAAAGAGCCTCTCTTCCCATTGATGTGCAAGAAGGCCATCCTCTGCTACATATATGACTGGAGCCATGGGTCTCTTCATGTGTGTTCTTTGGTTGATGGCTTAGTTCCTTAGAGTTCTGGGCAGGGGTGGAGGGAATTCTTGTTGGTTTATATTGTCATTCTTCCTATAGGATTGCAAACCCCTTCAGCTGCTTCAGTCTTTTCTCTAACTCCTTTATTGGGGACACCATGCTTAGTCCAATGTTTGGCTGCAAGCATCTGCCTCTGTATTTGTCAAGATCTGTCAGAGTCTCTCAGTGTTTTCTATATAAATTGTATGATTTTAAGCTTTAGAGAAATTGAACAAAAACACTTTAGGTGACATTGCTATCATAAAAAAAACCCTCAGAGATTCCAAAATGAGTCATCACTAAAAGAAAGGATTTTTCAACACATTTCTAAGTAATTTGTTAACTCACTTTAGATATTTACATGCTTTTTTTTAGAGCAGTGACTTTTATTTTTATTTTCTTGTTATTGGTTGTTTTTGTGGTTTTGTTGTTGTTTCTTATTATTTATGTATTCTTTAATACCATTACATTGTCACTTCATTTTTCCCTAGGCCTCTTCCCTAGTCCCCTGCCTCCCACCTCCTCTCTCTCCAAAAATCCATCCCCTCCTACATTTTAAATGAGAAAAAAGCAGACCTCTCAGTGATATCAATGGAACCATAACACAACAGAATACAATAAAACTAGGTACAAACCGCTCTTACCAGAGCTTGGACAGAGCAACCTAGTAGAAGGAAAGTGACCCCGGAAGCAGGAAAAAAGTATCAGAGACACTGCTCAATCCTACTATTAGGAGTCTCCACAAGATCAGCAAGCTACACATCCATAAGATATATGCAGAGGACTTAGCTCAGGTCAATGCAGGTTCCATGATTGTTGCTTTAATTTCTGTAAGGCCCTATGAGTTCAACTAAGCCCTGCTTAGTTGATTGTGTCCGCTGTTTTTCTTGGTATGCTTGACCCCCTTTGGCTTCTACAATACATTTTCCCTTATCTTTTTGGTGCTCTCAAAAGTACACACAAGATGGCTAAAGTTCAGCCATGGTTTTCCTGTATTTGTATCTGCAGGCTCCCATGGAAAACTCTCTCCTGATGACTGGGCTAAGTACTGATCATATTTGTCCTTTTGGGGGTCTGAGTCATCTCAGTCAGGATGATTATTTTTCAAGTTCCATTCTATGGCTTTCAGTTTTCATGTCATTCTTTGAACAGGTAAAGTAAAATCCATTGTGTAAATGTATAAAGAAAAAGAAAGGTGTGCAAATTAAAATTAACAGCTCTAGAAAACTCTAAGTTATTTAGGATCTTAATGGTTTTATCAGTCTCTATCAACAACTGAAAATTCACATAGAAAGTTAAAAATTCCTGAAGGTGCATAAGAGAAGTAAGGGAAATATCAGGTAGACTAATGGATAAATAGGTTAATATCCCCACCCAATAAAGGAAGAGCTAAAGAAATCTGGAAAACATACGCAGAACTGCCACAATTCCAGAAAACATATGTTCAATAATTATATTATTGGGTGGGTGGTGACTCACGCCTGTAATCCCAGGACTCTCGGAGGCAGAGGCAAGTGAATTTCTGAGTTCAAGGCCAGCCTGGCCTACAGAGTTAGTTCCAGGACAGCCAGGGATATACAGAGAAACCCTGTCTCCAAAAAACCAAATCCAAAAACACCAAAAGAAATTATTAGAAAACTAACTAACCAACCAACCATCACTACCAGCAGCAGCTGCAGCAGAAGCAGCAGCAGCACCAAAACAAGAAAAATCTCTTGGATGCTTCACTAACACTTCAATTTAAAAGCCAGGATTGCATAGATGGCTGCTATTCTGGAGGAACCAAATTCTCATTAACAACAGGACAGTTCACAGTCATCTGCAACTCATGTCCCAGGGATTTTGACACTTTTATGGGCACTGAATATACTCACATGGTACACAGATATAAAAGCAATGCAAAGCATCCCTAAACATTACAAGGTAAAACAAAATAAATTCCAGTGAATGCAAAGTATAGAACAATTCACTCAGATAAATTTTACCAATCAAAAATATGCTGAGTCAGGTTTTCATTTTACAAATTGGATATGTACTCTATATTCTAAAAATTAATGTGTATAAGCAAAAGTTCCTGCTGCTTTCACTATGGTAGGAGAACATGAGACATTTCTTCTTCTTCCACTCCTCTTCATCCTGCTCTCCTCTCCTCTTCCTTGTCTTTTGCAATGTAAAATAGTTCATACAGAGACTCAAAACTCGTCAGCATGCTGAAAGAAAGGGAATGCTGACTGCTCAGCCCTAAGTCAGTCATCTATGCTACCTTCTCCCGTACAGAGAAGCAGTAGTGGGGAGGAGAGAGGACATGGGAAGACTGTAAGCATGGAGCACGGAGAGAAGTGGTACTAACTGACATCTTCTGGATATAAGCATTGCCTTGGCAGTAATGTACACAGGACAGCTAAGGTTATTACTGAAGTCAGCCTGCACAACTAAAGATCTGAAATGGTAATAGAACTAGTCAGGAAGGAGAAAATGGTCCTGAGGAATTGCAGGAAATTGAAGAAGATAATGGAGTTGGATATCATCATGATAAATGGTAATATGCATCTTACTTTCAAAATAAAAATGAATTATAAACTTGTCAAGTCATGGGCAAATGATGATCTATAAGGAGATGGAGTTTCTACTGTGACTGGTATTAAGCAAAGCTTTTTGAAGACTGTTTTATCAATGACAGGAAATTGAGATTAGAACTAATTTCAACTGAATGGAATGACGATTGTCAGACATTATTGCCTTCAGTGGTATTTTATTTGCTATTGCTTCATTTTTGTGATGTAAATAATATTAGTAAGATCTATATTTCAGAAAATTTATTTTGTATTATGTGTGATCAGGGAAATAATTTTTAAAACATTGAAGTGTTTTAATAGAGTATTCAAGATATGGCAACTGACCTAAATAGAATAATAATATATATCATAGAGTAAAGAAAAAGAGGATGGTGGATAAAGAATTAATAGAGAAATTGACTGGCTTTGTTCATTTGTTAGATAGGATGTGTGAAATCCTAACAATCAAGTAACAGATTGTCTTTTTATTAAGTACTTCCATTGAAGGGTAAAATACTTATAATTATCTGAAGTATAATCACTCCTGATTGTTAGATAATGCAGACAATTTTACTGAAAGGCAATTTGTGTCTCTTAGGTATTAACATTTTTCACTCTTCTACAAGATACTTCAGATGCTGAGTATCCCTTGAACATGATAAATATTAATGTCTGGGCGGCCTTGCTTTTAGGCTTGTCATCAGTTAGCGCTCTTTATTATCTGCATTCTAAATTTAAGATGATATATTAAGAGCTCTTTGTCTTTTCATTATCCTGTGTTCATTTGGCTACCACTTGAGTAGTTCATGTTCAGTGAAATATCAATTGAGCTTGAAAGTAGGGTATGGAATGATTGTATATGTTTCTCCCTACAAATCACTGTGTGGTTGTCATCTCTGTTCTTTTCTTTCTTCCTTCCTTTCTTCCTTCCTTCCTTCCTTCCTTTCTTTCTTCCTTTCTTTCTTTCTTTCCTTCTTTCTCTTTCTTTTTCTTTCTTTCTTTCTCTTTCTTTTTCTTTTTCTCTTTCTTTCTTTCTTTTTTCCTTCCTTCCTTCCTTCCTTCCTTCCTTCCTTCCTTCCTTCCTTCCTTCCTTCCTTCCTTCCTTCCTTCCTTCCTTCCTTCCTTCCTTTCTTTCTTTCTTTCTTTCTTTCTTTCTTTCTTTCTTTTCTTTCTTTCTTTCTTTCTTTCTTTCTTTCTTTCTTTCTTTCTTTCTTTCTTTCTCTGTCCCCTAACTTATTTTATTGATTTTTAAAATTTTTTTAGTTTGCAGTTTAAAGTAGGGCTAAATTAGACTAAATGAAATTCTGGAAATACTCGTGAGACCCGCCTTGGTTTTAAGGTTTTCATCTCCAATTTCTCCATGCAAGAAAATGAAAGCCTTAAACTGAAAATATATCTATATTGTGTCTTAATTATGGGCAGAAACATCCCACATTGGTGGGAGGTTTAATAAGGCCAGGACTTGTCAAATGAAGTATTCCTTACAGGTGGGAAGGAACTGAGTTAAAATACTCAGGATTTTGAACAAGTCACTGGTATCAAGATGTTTCTGAACCAAGATGCACAGAGCCTCTGCTCAAGTTTATGAGAAAGTAGGCAATTGTTTTTTTTTTTTGTTTGTTTTTTTGTTTTTTTGTTTTTTTTTTTTTTTTTATAAAAGAGGGGCTTCAAGGTGGAGAAACTCAAAAGACCAGCCTGCCTGCAGGAGACTCTCAGACCGGCAAAGCTTCTTGGATTTTTAGAGATGCAACCTTTGATTGCTCTCTGCTTGTGTAAATAACCCCTAACCCATACACTTAGAAATACCCCACATCAATGCATTGGTATGCCAAGGTGGGCTTTGTTGTGAATATCATTTGAGTTTGTCATTGCTTGGCTATCTGAGATGAATGGAAACAAATGTTTCATCATCTTAGTAATAGACTAATGAAACCAAATAAATAAACAGTTGTGTTTTCAAACTAAAATGTAATACTATATTGAGGATAATGAATCCTAGTCTTTGTGGATTATGGGAAACAACCCAATAATTTAAAAGTATACCTTATTCCTCATAAATTTTAATTTTATTTAATCTTTCTGTTTGCACTCTAGAAGATTGTATCCCCTTCCTGGTCTACACTCTGCCTATTCCATATCCCATACATCCTCCCTCCCTTCTCCCCCCCCCCCCCCCCCCGCATCTCCATGAGGATTTCCCTACCCCTCTCCCCCTCCCCACCAGACAACCCCACTCCCTGGGCCCTCCAGTCTCTTGAGGGATAGGTGCATCTTCTCTGGCTAAATTCAGACTAGGCACTTCTCTCCTGTATATGTGTTGGGTGCCTCATATCAGCTCGTGTGTGCTGCCTGGTTGGTGGTCCAGTGTCTGAGAATCTCAAGGGTCCAGGTGAGTTGAGACTGCTGGTCCTTCTATAAGGTTGTCTTCTTCCTCAGTTTCTTGCAGCTTTTCCCTAATTCACCCACAGTGGTCACCAGTTCTGTCTATTGGTTGAGTATAAATATCTGCATCTGACTCTTTCAGCTTCTTATTGGGTCTTTCAGAGGGCAGTCATGATAGGCCCCTTTTTTGTGAGCACTCCATAGCCTCAGAAATGCTGTCATGCCTAGGGGCCTCCCCTTGAGCTGGATCCCACTTTGGGCCTGTCACTGGACCTCCTTTCCTTCAGTCTCTTCTCCATTTATTCCCTGCAGTTCTTTTAAACAGGAACAATTCTGGGTCAGTCTGTGGGATGGCAATCTAATCCCTCACTTGATGCCCAGTCTTTCTGCTGGAGGTGGGCTCTACAAGTTTCCTTTTCCCAATGTCGGGCATTTCATCTTTGAGTCCTGAGAGTCTCTCACATCCCAGGTCTCTGAAAAATGCTTGAAGGTCCCCTGGCTCTTCTTACCTCCTGAGGCTGCCTGTTTCCATTCTTCCTGCTGGCCCTCAGGGCTTCAATCCTTTTCACCCACACAATCCATTTCATCTAAGTTCCCTTTCTTTGAGTCCTGAGAGTCTCTCACATCCCAGGTCTCTGAAAAATGCTTGAAGGTCCCCTGACTCTTCTTAAGTCCTGAGGCTGCCTGTTTCCATTCTTCCTGCTGGCCCTCAGGGCTTCAATCCTTTTCACCCACACAATCTCTGATCATTCCTCTCCCCCTCCCTGTCCCCTTTCCCACTTATATACCTCCCTCCCTCCCACCTCCTGTCTGCCTATTAAATCAATTATTTAGTGGATTGCTATACCAGTTAACCATACTCTATATATTAAGGCTGATTTGTGAAAATGAATTTTTCTTCTTTTTTCCTTTTTTACATATCTTTGTGTGTAGTATAAATTTATATTTATGTATGTATGTTGGCATGTGTGTAGGCATAAATGTATGTATCAAGGAGTTATTTTATATACACATGTGTTCTTGGACATATGAAGAGCCAGGGTTGATATTGAAAAAATCTTTTCTAAATGCTGCCTGATTCATTCTTTCATTCTTTTTTGAGGCATGATCCCTTTCTTCTCTCACATAGCCTCTCTCTCTCTCTTTCTCTTCTCCATCTCTTTCTCTCTCCTTCTCTCTCTCTTCCTTCACCACATATTTGATGATGATATTTTTGTATTTTGTTGTTCATTAAATACTGAAAATTGGCAAATGAGTGCTTTCAAGGTTGGGTTTCTTATTTTGGAGAATTTTATAGGATGTGTTATTATAGTACTCACCTTTTATCTTAACTCCTCCCAGGTTCACCCAGCATTTCCCTACCCATCAAAACATTTCATTTTCTCTTGGGGGACTTTAAACCCATTAAGTCCACTTGAGGCTGCCTAATATCTTTTGTGTGTCCTTCCACTGGAGCATTGTTAGTTAACAAAGGATTACTTTCTTTTTTTAATTAATTGATTGATTAATTAATTAATATTTTTAACACCATATTTTATCCCCCACCCTGTCCACGCTCTGACTGTTCCACATCCCATACCTCCTCCCCCACCCCTTGTCTCCATGAGGATTTCCCCAACCCCTATCCCCACCTGATCTCTAAACTCCCTGGGGCCTCCAGTTTCTTTAGGGTATAGGTGCATCATCTCTGTATGAACACAAATCCTGTAGTCCTCTATTGTACATTCTTAAAGAGATCTGATCCTCATTCTCTCAGCAGAAATCAATTCTCAGTAGCTCTTCAAATAGGGTAGGACTTCATATCTACCTCCCCCATCTATGCTGAGATATTATCTGGTTTGAGTTGGCACAGATCTTGCATATGTTATCACACTTAAATACGAGTTTCATATGTACAACTGTCCTGTTTTGTCTCAAAACCATTTTTCTTATAGTTATCCTCAATCTCTGTCTATTAAATTCTTTCTAACTCCACTTCTTTAGGAATACCTGACAGACCAAAAGATTTTCTTAAATTTATAAAAAATTATATTATACATATAAAAATTATCATATCAACAATTTTAAATATTAGTAATATTTTTCTGGACAAATTGAACACATACTCAATTTCTGTAGAATGTTTATATACTTCGATTAGCCACAAGTTATAATTCACATTGGTAGAAGCATTTAGATATAAAATATTTAATGTTTAATGATGTTCATTACTTTACAAATATTATCTATTAAACACATCTATTAAGCTATTAGACAAAAGAAAAATTTAGAATTGAAAATAAATGTTTTGTGTATAGATATCAATGTTTACAAGTACTAAAATCATTACTTACTCACTTCGATTTTACTTTTAGTTTTTACCCTATTTAGAAGTCAATAATAAAATTATAAAATTCATCTAGCATTATGAATTAATCTAACTTTATTACGCATTGTCTTATTACAAACATATTCTATAATTTTTCATTGTTTTAATACTAATATTTGAAGCAATGTAATCATCTATGCCCTTACTGAGCTAGATTAAGTGTAGTTTAAGTATTTATCAATTAATTACTCAAATACATTTTATAAGTTGTTTCAGAAATTTTGTGAATGCCGCATATACACTCTATATATTCTACTCTTCTGATTCCTTCTAATTTTCTGACTTGTTCTGTTTTCATTTGTTTATAATCTGTTCTCTCTGCAACCTGTCTTTGTTAATTGTCCCAGTAAAGTTGCCATACACACCTATCACACCACACAATACCACACCACACTATAGCATATCATACCTCTCTCTCTCTCTCTCTCTCTCTCTCTCTCTATATATATATCTATATATATATATATATATATACGTATATATATATACACATACATATATATATATCTGTGTGTATGTTTCTCTACACTGATTTTTTATTTTTCCACTTTAATTACATTTTTATTTATTTTTCATATTTTTTGGTTATTTTATTTATTTACATTTCACATGTTATTCCCCTTCCCAATTTCCTCTCCACAAGCCCCCCTATTCCCTCTTCCTAACCCCTGTCTTTATGAAGGTGCTCCCCTACCCTGATATCCCACTCCAGCCTCAGTTCCCTAGCATTTCCCTTTATTAGGTCATCAAACCTTCACAGGCTTGATGACCCCCTCCTATTGATGCTAGATAAGGCAATCCTGTGCTCCATATCCATCTGGAGCCATATCCTCTGGATGTATATTCTATGGTTGTTGGTTTAGTCCCTGGGATCTCTGGGGGACTGGTTGGTTGATATTGTTTTTCCTCCTATGGGGTTGCAAACATCTTCAGCTCCTTCAGTCCTTACCCTAACTTCTCCATTGGGGTCCCCACACTCAATTCAATGTTTGGTTGTGTGGGTCCACATCTGTATTGATCAAGCTTTGGCAGAGCATGGAGCTACCCACCCACCTCAAAAGTAATAATCCAGAATTCCTCCTGTCAAAAGGAAATAGAGGGGCAAAGAGGTGGAGCAGAGACTGAAGAAAGGCCTTTCAGAGTCTGCCCCACCTACGGATTCATCCCACATGCAGACATCAAACCCAGACACTATTGCTGATGCCAAGAAGTGCTTGTTGATAGTAGTCTACTCTGTTCTTATGTAACTTCTGTTTTCTGTCCTGTTCCCATTTGAGTTGGATGTATCCTATCTCTAACTTATTCTTTCAACTCTTTCTCTGACTCATCACTCTGTCTGCTCTTCAATTAGACATCATTTCAAACATGATTGTTTGTTATTTACTTCTACATATTAAACTTTATTATTATGGAATTAAATGTGTATACTAAAGGTTTGTCTGTATTTCAACCAGATAATACTGTAATCCAGGGCAAGTCTGGCATTCCTGCCTGATCTTGTAGACCTGGAAAGTCTCTGGGTATGATTCTTTGCCAGAACAGCCATGTTACTAGATTAAAATTTCTCTACAATCTGTTCCTTAGTTTCATCTCACGCCATCCCCCAACCTTCCCTTTTCCATAGAGCCACTCCTCTCTATTTCCCTTCAGAGAAGAGCAGACCTCCCAGGAATATCAACAAAACACATCATAATTTCATGTGTAATTATTTAATAGAGAATTTTACATGTATGTCCATATGGAGCATGGTTCTTTAATTTTATTTTTGAAAGGGAACTCAGTGTAGTTTCAGCACCAAATTAATAGTGGCATGATAAACATTAGCAAATATTCATTCATTTTATATTTTATGAAATAATTTGAGAAATACTGACTTTAATTTTTCCTAAAAGGGCTAGTAGAATTCTTTGCTAAGTCCATCTGCCTTGTATTTTTTGTTGTTGTTGTTGGCATGAGATTTATTTTTTACTTTTGTCTGTTTAAATTGATCATTTGGTATGTATTTTATGGTGATAGGTCATATATATGAAAACATGTATAATTTTTGTGAAATACAAGCTTTTTTATTTTTATTTTTTATTTTCTATACTTTTTGTTTACATTCCAAATGCTTTCCCCTTTCCTGGTCCCCCATTCCCCATATGTCCCATAAGCCCTCTTCTCTCTACCCATTAAAGCCATTTCTCAAGATTCTCTGAATTTCTTCAATGTCTTTCTAATACTCCTTTTTTCTTTAATTCTATAAATTTACATCTTCTCTCTGTCTCTTTTCACCTAATTCGGCTTAGAGTTTGCTAGTTTTATTCATTTTGCAAAGAATTAACAAGGTAGATGAGCTGGAATAGAAGACTGTTAAGGTCAGTGGGAAATAAATAGAGGTACACTTGGTCTGCACCAGAGAATGGAGACAATGCTGGGGTGGGTCTACTATAGGTAGATCACAATAGGTCTAAAATAAGTCAGAACAGAAAAGAATCTTCATACTTCTTTTTATTTTCTCCCAGCAAGACTAATTATTAATACTTATATTTACATGGATATAAAGCCATTGGTAGACTTTCATCCAATAGCTCTGGTTTGTACTCTTCTCCTATTCCATAAAGATCCTTAAGTCTTTGGGAGATGGTCTTCAGAATAGACATCACATTTTAAAGGTGTTCATTCTATTCTCTTGTTCTCTTTATGTTGATCATGTGTGAATCCTGCTCTTGATCTGTTGTGTACGAGTTGCTACCAAGTATACTCTCACATATTATGCTTTCTTGTGGTTAAAATAATGCCAATATAATACTGTTAGCCATTTGCAAATAAATTTCCAGCTTTCTTCAGGATTTTTTATAAAATGAGAAAATGTTGTTGATAATTTCTTTGAGTTTCAATAAAACACAGTTCATTGCATAAAAATATACTAGAGAAAAAAAGAATAGCTACTGCTGATAGATCTCCAAACTTTTCTTTATTTTAGAAATAGACTTGTCGAATGTCGATAATTCCCCCTCTTTCATCAAATTAAATTAAGAATATGAGCACCTGCTCTTAAACAATAACATTTAATGGGTTATTGTTATAACAATTCTCATTTGATGACAATTTACAAAGAAAAACAGAAGTATACCAAAACTACCAATGGATTTAGGTAAAAACAATGAAATGTTGTTTGGAGTTTCCCAAATAATGATCAGTACACACACACTCAAACCCAGTACACAACTCTAAGAACTTTAGTAATAACCTAAGAGCAGATTTTCACAGGATAATCAACATATTATTTAGCGAAATTTGTATATTGACTATAGAAAATTTAATTTTTTTACATATTTATATATTACATGACAATAATATTCACTCACATATGAAGAAAACTTTGTCAATTTCTTTTAAACAGAGAATATGAGAGTCATATTTTATTCTTCCTTTACCTTTATCATAACTATACATAGGATAGCAACTCAGAATATGAGTATGAGCTATTAAATTACCAAATAATAATTAGTTAAATAGTCACTAATAATATTCACTATAAGATTGAAGCAGTGAAAAAAATAATGATAGTAAGACATTAAAATAAAGGTTCATCTAGAACAACAACAATAACCCCTTCATCAATGAAGAAAATCAAGAAATTGGGAAAACAATCACATTCTTATACCAGAGACACATACATTGTCTTCAGTGAGTAACTTTTATGTGTAGAATAAAAGAAGACACTCCTTAGCAATGTCTCATGTTCTCCTGGGAGGAAAAACTATAATAGACTTTACAGGAGGACTAATAATCAGTGGGGACAAGAGATGTGTTCATGTTATAGCGAGATGGGGAGGAAGGAGAGAGTGTAGAAAAAGATGGTGGAAAACCTACTGCAGTGAAAACTTCCAGAATCTATGAAGGTGATCCTAATGAGGACTCCTAGCCATGACAATCTGATAAAACTATAATTTAGAAGTATATTACTTAGAGGATGTCAGTATATGAAATACAGAATCAACTGGAGTCTAATTATATCTTCAAGTTCTAACAAAGTAGATACACATATGCATTTAATATCTACTCTAGACTATTTGGCTTAAGTATGATCATCACCTGCCTCCCTGTTATATGTCATATCATATACATAAATGATAATATCTTAATGTGTGCACATGTGTATGTGCACATGTGCATGAATGTGCATGTGTGCCTGTGTGTATATTTGTGTGTGCTGCATGAGTGTATGCACATACATGTGTGTGTGTCCATGCATGTGCATGAGCATACATGTGTGCAATTAATATTCTTGGTGGGAGTTTGGCATGGATTAATCCTGAGTAGTTTTTGGAGACAAAATGATGGTGATAGAAAAGCATGAAACCTGGGTCACTTCAAGATTTCTGTATGAATCAGAGACTACTGGGATTTCCATCTATGAAGAGGTACAACTGAAAAAAATTAAATCAGAATATAAAACAGAGTAATTGCAAAGATGCCATAGTTGGGATTTTCTAGGAGGGCATGCACATACACAAACACACAAACACACACACACATGTACGCACATTCTCACACATATGCCTGCACACATGCATGCACACCCATGTGTGCACACACATGCACACACATTAAGAGATTATTTTTAGGTATTAGATATGAAATATGACAGGGAGACATATTTTTACAGTAGTCTTATATAACACGTGGAAACTGAGAAAAAATCTTGTTTGAAAACAATATAATTTTAAAAAATGATATAAACTCACATAATCACAAATGAAGGATGTTATGTACATAGGAAAAAGTCAAGGGCTCAAGACAGAGTTCTGTGAATAACCAATTAGGAATAATTGAGTGACAGTATAATCAAGAGTCCTTTGGTCTTTGATTCTACCTGAAGAAGTAGCTTCTAAAAACTGAATGGTCAGCCAGTATAATTCAAAATGGCTTTAAAGTCAAAATGGCTTTAAAGTCAAAATGGCTTTAAAGTCAAAATGGATGAGGACATATAATTATGGTTCTATGAAACCCAAATGTCATTCAGGGCTCTAACTATAATTTTAATATTACTTGACATGACTGAGTACAACAGAGAATCATAGAAGAAAAATTGTGTTCAACAAGCATAAACAGTTCTTGGGAAATTTTTACACTGTACAATTATTCAACATGGCTGACAGCAGCAGCGAGAACAGGTTGTCAACAACAAAAAATTTTATGTTGCAGTGAGCTTTGGTAACCTGATTATGTTTTCAGATTTTGAAAATGGACAAAAGAAATTGTGCAACAATATAATTTAAGACTGAACACTTTTGTTATACAAGTGTAAGATTTTGCTCTTTGGTCTTTCTGCTAGGCACCATTTACATCATGTGGAAAAGTGGAATTTAATTTCAAATGCAAGCATATAACCAAAACTCATGCCATTCTAATTCATTTCTAATTATTTATGGTTTCTCAGTTAAAAATGCTATATAAATAAAAGATACTGAAGATTTCAATTGTAGGTGGTAGATAAAGAAATTTTGAATAGTATTTCTGAAACTGATGTCAATTTTGGTTAATTTTTTCCAGGTGAATATATAAATTAAGGCAGAATGAGTATTCACTTTTATTTTCACAACTTTGAATGCGTTTGAGCATCTGTGTATATATAACTAATATTGATCTTTCCAAAGGCATCAAAATGCAGAGAAAAGGAAGAAGAAAATTGCAAGTTAGCCGGGCAGTGGTGGAACATGCTTTTAATCCCAGCACTTAGGAGGCAGAGGCATGCAGATTCTGAGTTCAAGGCCAGTCTTATCTATAGAGTGAGGGCCAGGAAAGCCAGGACTACAAAGAGAAACCCTGTCTCTGAAAAAAAAAAAAAAAAAACACAAAAAGTAAGAAAATTACAAGTTCACAGAAACTTGCAATTATCAGGATGGATCCTCCAAACCAAAGCTGGTGACAAAAAAAGACTCAGTGGACCATGGACAATGATCAAGCAGTGTGTTATTGGAGAAAGTTATAGAAAGTTATAGTTCTCAACATTGTAATGTAATGATGAAAATGAGAAGATTGTTTGAAAATGTGAATATTCTAGTAGGCATTAAGGAAAAAGTGGTAACTGGAAATACCAGGATTAAGGCATGAAGAATGAGAAAGGGTGAGTCACAGTAACATGGGAAGAGTAACAGTTACTTAAATGAAATGATTAGAGGAAATATTAAAGAATCCTTTACGCTAACACTAAAATAAAAAAAGAAAGAAAGAGAAAAGAAAATATACCGGGAAGTCTATATGAGAGTGAACATGACAAGTGGTTCATCAGAGCCCCATTCAGCTCCTTTCCTATAATTTTACCAAGAAGATGAACAGAGATTTTTATCACTTGGCATCAAAACTAGTCAAGATGTGAAAGGTTATCAACTGTGGACACAGTTTAAGTGGCTGAGACAAGATTTTCAGTCAAGGAAACATTAGTGGAGACTGAGTGGAAATTCCTGTAAATCATTACTTTATTAACAATAACACCTTAATTATTTTTCGCCTATAGAGCATTTGGCATCTTTGGGATCACTTTACACTGGTTTCCTCTGACCCTTACAGAACTCTGTGAGAAGCACGGAGACAGTCTTATTATCATGGGACAAAAATGAGACCTTGAGATGTTAAAAGTCTAGACCAAAGACTGAAGACTATTAAGAAAATGACACGTCCCAGAAATACCATATATATTGCCCACTAGAGGTATTGCTCTTCACTTTAAATAATGATGACTGTCATTTAATCTCGTTACTTACTGGTATTTAATAAATGTCCCATTATAGATTACTGAGCTTTTTTTAAAAAGCAAGTTAGGATGCTAAAAATGTGCCATTATAAGAAGTTACAGGCTACGCTTGCTCAGCAACAGTAGTTGTGTTGGAGTGTAGAAAATAATTTAGAAAATGTTTGAAAGGAAATCTAAAATCTAGATAAAAGATGATGTCTTTAAAAGAACATAAATGATGAAAAATTTTAATATTTTCTTCATAAAAATTTTTGTCTTTTTTTTATTGTAATACTTTCATCAAGGTATAAGGCATACAGAAAAGTCCTACATGGACTTTTTGCTTCTAAGGATTTCTGGGTTTTGTAATTCCTACACATTCACATATATGCACAAATATGAAAACAATCCTTTAAAACATTCATATCTTTCACATGAATGTTTAAAAAAGTTTATAATTAATACTTTTTTCTATGGTTTGCCTGAGAATATTATCAGTTTCCATTGGCTTTTAGCATGCTTAAATAGTGCTATAAGTGCACGTCAAAAGAAGAAACATTTCAGTTCAGGACCAAGTTATTAAATGTATCTATACCTAAGATTCTTCATCTGTGAAAGGTGATAACACAATATCTGCCCAGGACTGAGAAGGACAATAAAGAGGTGACAGGGAAAATGTTGTAACTGCTTACCTTCAATGGTACTATAAATAGTATTTTCTATTTCTAATTGGCACAGGTTTTAAATTTTTGAAATAAATCCATCCTTGAAAATATAAAATTAAATAAAAGTATACACCTCAAAATTTAATAATTAAATGTGACACCCCAACATAAAGGAGACCCCATTCCCTACTATTTTACAATTCTTTCCAATCTTTTCACACAACCTTTGAAACAAAATATGATAATTAGTGTTATATTTGTTCTTTTCATGCTTTTGAACTTATTGTTATTTATCATATATAATTCATTATAATTCATAATTGTATAACATAGCTCTCTATTAAAGTTAATTTCCCTTTACATAAAATTGCCCCTTATGTAGAATTTAATAAAGAAAAAGTAATTTTCATAATCAAATAATATGGAAAAACTTTTTGCTTCTAAGGATTTCTGGGTTTTGTAATTCCTACACATTCACATATATGCACAAATATGAAAACAATTCTTTAAAACATTCATATCTTTCACATGAATGTTTAATAAAGTATTATGCATTTAGGTATGCATCAGAGGATTTCATGATATTTTCTGGCAGTATTAGTGCTTAGTAAGAGCTTTCTTTGTATCAAAGATAGTTCTTGTGTCCTCATGCCTGAAAGTTTGGTAGGTCAAAACAGAACATCAAAGAAGAGAGATCCATCCATGTTGCCATCTCCCAGTCAGACAGGACAGGGAGCTACAGGTACAGGGATATCCCTAGTTTAACAACACTTGGGACACAGACTACCAGGCTTCTGCCTGTGCCAAAGACCTGGGCAGATCTGTGGTTCATTTGTGTGCCAGCCTGTTGTGGGTCCTGCAGAGTAATTGACACTGGGAGGGGTTCTCCATCGCCATCTTCACCCCCAGTCAGACAGGACAGACAGCTCCAAGTACACAGAGACAACCACAAGTTATACCTAACACCAATAGTCTTCAAACTATTCCACAAAATAGAAACAAAGGAATACTACCCAACTCATTGTATGAAGTCATAATTAAGCTGATATCAAAACCACAAAAATATCCAACAAAGAAAGAGAACTTCAGACAAATTTCTCTAATGAATATCGATGCAAAAATATACAATAAAATTCTTGCCAACTGAATCCAAGAACACATCAAAACGATCATTCACCATGGTCAAGTAGGCTTCATCCCAGGGATGCAGGGATGGTTTAATATACAGAAATCCATCAATGCAATCCACTACATAAACAAACTCAAAGAAAAAAGCCACATGGCAATTTCATTAGATGCTGAAAAAAAAACTTGTGACAAAACTCAGCATCCTTTCATGCTAAAAGTCTTGGAAAGAAAAGGAATTCAAGGCCCATACGTAAACATAGTAAAAAACAATATACAGCAAACCGGTAGCCAACATCAAATTAAATGGAGAGAAACTTGAAGCAATCCCACTAAAATCAGGGACTAGACAAGGCTGCCCCTTTCTCTATATCTTTAATGTAGTACGAGAAGTTCTAGATAGAGCAGTTAGAAAACATAAGGAGGTCAAAGGGATACAAATTGGAAAGAAGAAGTCAAACTATCACTATTTGCAGGTACTATCATAGTATACTTTAGTGACCCAAAAAACTCCTACAGAGAACTCCTACAGCTGATAAACAACTTCAGCAAAGTGGCTGGTTATAAAATCAACTCAAGCAAATCAGTAGCCTTCCTATACTCAAAGGATAATTAGGCTGAGAAAGAAATTAGAGAAATGACACCTTTTACAACAGTCACAAACAATATACAGTATCTTGACTGTATATGTGACTCTAACCAAACAAGTGAAAGATCTGTATGACAAGATTTTAAGGTCTCTGAAGAAGGAAATTGAAGAAGACCTCAGAAAATGGAAAAATCTTCCATGCTCATGGATTGGCAGGATTAATATAATAAAAATGGCCATCTTGCCAAAAACAATATACAGATTCAATGCAATCCCCATCAAAATCACAACCTAGTTCTGTATCCGCCCAAGGCCACATGTGAACTGGAGACCTGGAAGAGAATTCTGGGGATAAACAGGAAGGGGACGAAAGAGAAATGAGTCAAGATGACAGTTGCCGATAGAGACTGACTTTACTATATTTTAGCCAAAATATAAAGTCTTTAGAAAACAACCCTGACGCCCCCCCTCCCCCCAACATCAAGGAGAAGGTCAAGAACTCCTTGGCTCCACTTCTCAGCAGGTCGTCTAGCAGGTCTCTGCTGGTCTCCAGATGAGACTGCCCTGAGGCAGCCTTGGTTGTCAAGGTGAAAGCAGCTGTATTGTTCCCAGCTGAAGAAAGGCCGGAGATAACACCAGCAGAAGGCTAGGCGCTGCCAGCCAGGAATGTCGCGAATGGGCTGGGAAGTCCAGCTCAATGCTATGGGGAAGGGACATAGTTCTTTATAGAGGAATTCTCAAATTAATCTGGAATAACAAAAAACCCAGGATAGCTAAAGCTATTATAACAGTAAAGTAACTTTTGGTGGAATCAATATCCTGTCCCTCAAGCAGAACTACAGAGCAATAGTGGAAAACTGGAATACCCAAAACATAATCCACACATCAAATGAGGTACAAGAAGAAAGGAGGAGTGGCCCCTGGTTCTGGAAAGACTCAGTGAAACAGTATTCAGCAAAACCAGAACTGGGAAGTGGGAAGGGGTGGGTGGGAGGACAGGGGAAGAGAAGGGGGCTTACGGGACTTTCGGGGAGTGGGGGGGCTAGAAAAGGGGAAATCATTTGAAATGTAAATAAATTATATCGAATAAAAAAAAACAAAAACAACAACAAAAAAAAAAACTGTATGGTATTGGTACAGTGACAGGCAGGAAGATCAATGGAATAGAATTGAAGACCCAGAAATGAATCCAGACACCTATGGTCGGTCACTTGATATTCAACAAAGGAGCTAAAACCATCCAGTGGAAAAAAGATATCCTTTTCAATAAAGGTTGCTGGTTCAACTGGAGGTCAGCATGCAGAAGAATGCAAATTGATCCATTCTTATCTCTTTGTACTAAGTTCAACTCCAAGTGGATCAAGGACCTCACATAAAAGCAGAAACATTGAAAGTAATAGAAAAGAAACTGGGGAAGACCCTTGAGGACATGGGCACAGGGGGGAAGGTCCTGAACAGAACACCTATAGCTTATGCTCTAAGATCAAGAATTGACAAATGGGACCTCATAAAATTACCAAGCTTCTGTAAGGCAAAGGACACTGTCAAAAGGACAAAACAGCAACAAACAAGTTGGGAAAAGATCTTCACCAACCCTACGTCTGACAGAGGGCTAATATCCAATATATACAAAGAACTCAAGAAGTTAGACTCCAGAGAACCAAATAACCCTATTAAAAAATGGGGGAAGAGCTAAACAAAGAACTTCAGATGGCTGAGAAGCACATTAAGAAATGTTCAACATCATTGATCATTAGGGAAATACAAATCAAAACAACCCTGAGATTTCACCTCATACCAGTAAGAATAGCTAAGATTAAAAACTCAGGAGACAGCAGGTGTTGGCGAGGATGTGGAGAAAGTGGAACATTCCTCCACTGCTGGTTGGATTGCAAGTTAGTAAACCACTCTGGAAATCAGTCTGGTGGTTCCTCAGAAAACTGGGCATGACACTTCCGGATGACCCTGCCATACTACTCCTGGGAATATACCCAGAGCATTCCTCAGCATGAAATAAGGACGCATGTTCCACTATGTTCATAGCAGCCTTATTCATAACAGCCAGAAGCTGGAAAGAACCCAGATGTCCCTCAATGGAGGAATGGATACAGAAAAGTGGCATATTTACACAATGGAATACTACTCAGCAATTAAAAACAATGAATTCATGAAATTTTTAGGCAAATGGTTGGATCTGGAAAATATCATCCTAAGTGAGGTAACCCATGCACAAAAGAACACACATGGAATGCAATCACTGATAAGTGGATATTAATTAGCCCGGAAGCTCTGAATGCTCAAGACACAATTAACATATCAAACAATTCCCAAGAAGAAGGAAGGAGAGGTCCCTTGTCCTGGAAAGACTTGATCCAGTATTGTAGGGGATCAAGAACAGAGAACTGGGAGGGGGTGATTGGGGAATGAGCTTAGCTAATGGGACTTATGGGGAGAGGGGAAACGGGAAAGGGGAAAGCATTTGGAATGTAAACAACAAATACACAAAGTAATAAAAAAAGAATGGGTGCAAACACACACACATACACACTAACATCTTCAATGAAAGAAAAGGTGGCATAAATTTCAAAGACAGCAGAACAGGTATATGGGAGGGATTGGAGGGACAAAGAAGGGAAATACTGTATTTTTTTATAATATCTAAAATAATTGTAAATTTTTAAGGAAAGATATATACACCAAATTCATATATTAGCTATATGAGGTATGCAAGAAAGAGACGAAGCATCACACAAGAATTCACAACATCCAGTTTTTCCATGTGAGACAGACAAGGAGATTATGTTTTTTTCCAATTGAGATTCCTGATAATAGAACTTTAACATGCACAGGTATACCACAGGGAACACCAGTAGTATTTGAAAGTATGTTTATGAATTTAGGCTATGCATCTAATTTCTGCATCTTTTCTTTAGTATCACAACAAAGTCATGTAGCAGGGAGGCAACCTGAGCTTTCTTTCTGTGCTCAGTAGAAAACAAAAGGTTTTCATTAATACTTGTCTGTAGACTAGAATAGATGATGAGGTATGAGAGACCCATTACATTTTTAAGTTTGATTATAGTGCCTAAGAGATCCATAAAACTAAATACCTCTAACCTGAAAGTCCCTTGCCCCACAACATATACTTGGTAAGATACTAGAGGTTGCTTTTTTTATATATTTTTTATTTTCTATATTCTTTGTTTACATTCCAAATGATTTCCCCTTTCCCAGATCCCCCCTCCCCATATGTCCCATAAACCTTCTTCTCTCCATCCATTTCTCCAATCACCTCCCTCCTTTTTCTCTGTCCTTATATTCCCCTCCAATGTTAGATCAAGCCTTTCCAGGATCAGGACCCTATCCTTACCTCTTCATGGGAGTCATTTCTTCTCCTAATTGGTGTCTTGGGTATTCAGAGCTTCTGGACAAATTAATATCCACTCATCAGAGATTGCATTCCATGTGTATTTTTTTGTGATTGGGTTACCTCACGTAGGATGATATTTTCCAGATCCAACCATTTGCCTAAAAATTTCATGAATTCATTGTTTTTAATTGCTGAGTAGTATTCCATTGTGTAAATATACCACATTTTCTGTATCCATTCCTCCTTTGAGGGACATCTGGGTTCTTTCTAAGCTTCTGGCTATTATAAATAAGGCTGCTATGAACATAATGGAGCATGTGTCTTTATTGCACGCTGGGGAATCCTCTGGGTATATGCCCGGGAAAGGTATAGCAGGATCCTCCAGAAGTGTCATGTCCAGTTTTCTTAGGAACCACCAGAATGATTTCCAAAGTGGTTGTACTATCTTACAACCCTACCAGCAGTGGAGGAGTGTTCCTCTTTCTCTACATCCTCGCCAACACCTGCTGTCTCCTGAGTTTTTAACCTTAGCCATTCTGACTGATGTGAGGTGAAATCTCAGAGCTGTTTTGATTTGCATTTCCCTTAATGACTAATGATGTTGAGCATTTCTTAAGATACTTCTCGGCCATCTGAAGTTCTTCAGGTGAAAATTCTTTGTTTAGATTTGTACCCCATTTTTAATAGCGTTATTTGTTTCCCTGGGGTCGAACTTCTTGATTTCTTTGTATATATTGGATATTAGCCCTAAGAAGATAAGCCACATGCTTTCAATTCCCTAAGAAACTTTGATTCTATTACAGCAGATGTGCTTGATAACACACAGGCTGGAGATATGTAGAAAGGACATTTGCAATGTATATTAGCATCAAATTGAATAAAGGAAGGAAATATATAGCCTTGTTGGTTTGCTTTTATAAGTACATGGCCAATGGATCTTGTGGCTATTTTCTGGGAACCCTGGACTGGATGTTGAGAGAGTCTGTTATATTGGCTAATCTTCAATTAAAGCTTTCTTCAAATTTGGCTCAAAAATTGTAGTACTGGTCTTAATTGTTATCAGTGGTATTGACAGAGGTTAAGTAAAAGAATTCATTTAAACACTTCAGATAAAACCTATATACCGAGTATACATAAATATTAATATATAATTTAGAAACTGTCTGTCTTCTTTGGAGAGAGGAGTTTGAAGACAGGGTTTCCTGTATAGCCCAGCCTACCCTGGAAATCTCTCTGTAGATGAGGCTTGACAAATTGATAGAGATCTTTCTGCTTCTGCCTCCTAAAATATTGGAATAAAATCGTATGCCACCACAACTCTGTGTAACTGTCAATCTTATTAAGATTCTATGAAATAAATTTATCTTTACTTCCAAAAACAAAACACAACACAACAAAACAAAACAAAACAAAAGAGATCCAAATAGCCTGAAGTTATATATGAAGACTGGAAACTGACTCTAAAAAATCATGCAATAATGCAAAGTATATGTTTAGTTCATGATTTGAGTAACAATCACTGTTAAAGCTTTATTGTATTTAAATGAAAAAAAAGTTTATTTAGTCACACAAAATTCTCTGGCATTAACAAAGATATTTGGTTGTTCATTCCACCCTATTAAGGCAAGACTAATTTTTATTTCTGTATCATTGCTATGCTTTAGTATGCACTTTAGGGTTTCAATTTATGCTCCATTTTTTAGATCTTTAGTAGATTTTTTTTTTAAAAAAAGAGCCTGGATACAGACATTTGGGTAGGTAGAGTGATCACTCTGAGATAGTTTTATGTGGGTCACATAGAAATTTATTCAGCAATGTCCAACTTGGCATACTGCACGACTAGGCGTGTAAGTGACTACCTTGCCTTATTTTGTGATTTAACACAACAGATGATTTTTTTTCTAAAAAATTTTGTCAATTGTAGAGCATCTCAGGTGAGTACCAGAAGAGTCACAAATGATTTATGGACTTCAGTACACTAATGATGCTTCTATCACCTGATCCGTGAAAAGGTGCCTCCTTTTGCTCACCATACACAATCTGTGTCAAGTGGCAGTTCCTACCTAGTTCTTCTCAGGTCAACAGATATTCAACAAAACCCAGGCTTTGGCTTAAGCCAACTTTTATCTTTACCAAGAATTTTTAAGTGGTTTGATGAAGGTTGTTTCTTTGGAAGGATCTGTGCTAAATATTTGAATAGATATTTTTTAGACATAACATAATCAGTGTGAAGCAAGACTTGCTTCAGACCTATGTATATTTCAAGTGTATTTTTTGTGCAATGCAGATTGATGATCATTTAATTCTTTTGAATATGATATCAAAATGCCACAATCTGTGAAATACAAATCTATTGAATTTTTTGGAAGTTCAATATTGTATTTCTACTCTCAATCTTGTTGGTTTTGGTAAATCTGAAGAAGCTATTGTGAAATAAGTTGTTGACTCTCCGGCCTTCATGATTTTAAAAATATAATTTCTTATATTTTGATAATAAACTGTATTTGATATTGCCTTTCTCATAGATAATAGACTTACTTTTTTTCTAGAATATCTCAGTTTGGATCAAGTTTGAATTCCTGTTTTTTTGTTTTTTTTTTTTTTGTTTTTTTTTTACTCTTCTGTTCTTTGATTGTAACCGCATCATTCTCTTTTCTTTTCTAACTTAAGTTATCCCCTTTCCTGGTTTCCCCTCTGAAAACAGACTATTATATTCCCCCTAACCATGCTCACCAACCCACCCTCTCCCACTTCCCTGTCCTGGCATTCCTCTACACTGGGGCATCGAGCCTTCTCAGGAACAAGGGCCTCTCCTCCCTTTGATGTCCAACAAGGCATTCCCCTGCTGCTCATGTATGTGGTACGTTTATATAATGGAATACCACTCAATTATTAAAAACAATGCTCATCTCTTTCAAAGCTGACTTTCTTTATTCATTTGGTGGTAGTTAATGCTTGCATATATTTGTTTGCATATAAGTATGTGTTCACTGTAACCTGCTAGTTGGTATAATATTGCTTACATGCATTTTTTTGGATTTTAGGGTATTTTAGTATTATGTGCATGAATTTTAAAATCTAAACCACTGCAAATAACTTGAACATATGCCTTCTTTCTCCTTCTCTAGCAAAGTCATTGTTGTTGTTTATTTTAATTATTAATTCTACATTTCCCTTCACATATTATTTTTCCTTTGATTTTAGGTATTATTCCTGTCTTTTCATGTTTAACTTTTAATATGAGACTACACAACTGTTAAAATGCTAAATAAACTATGATTTATACTTATCTATATATGCTTTTGTGAATCTTCTCTCAGAATTCTATTTTCTCTAAGACTTGCAGCAATGTTTCAAAATATTTTATATTTTATTCTTAATTTCTCCCATTGTGTTTTTCCTTGGGCAAATTTCTCAGTATTGACTTCTTTTATTATTTTTCTGTATATAATAATTAATTCCATACCTTTGTTTCTTATGAATTATTGACAATATTTTCTCATTTCAAGATTTCTAACAGACTAGATTTATAAGTGGAATCATTTTAAAACCACCTTTTAAGATTCTATTTTATCAATGTTGTTTTATTTCTTATCCCTAAGTATCTCTAGAATATTTATTGTTGTTTTTTCATTTTCATACTTTGATATGAAGACTCATGTTCTCAAGAATTAATATGTTGGAATTTGTGTCTTAGAAAAATCACAAAAGGAATGAAAGCTTAAAAATAGACCCAAAAATTCTCTTTCATCTTACTCATCAAGAGAGAGTAATGCTAGAAAATATCTCTTCATGAACAAGAAAGAGACCATTGTCAAACACTGTTCTTCCCAAAACTTTGATCTTTGCTTCTCAGTCTTTAGATGGTGATAAATAATTTCCTTTTGTCTGTATCATTCCCACCATACACTATTGTTTTATAACACAATGTGACACTAAGATTATTATTCTTATTCCATATAGATATAAATACTTCTGATTGACTTATCAACATCAATTATCCAATTCTAAATTCTGTTTTTTTCTAGTTCATGCTAGGTGAATAGAATCCCCCCCCTTGATATGAGGGTGTGATTTAATTTTATATATTATGTGGGATTTTTGTTACTTTGATTTTGCCCAAGTAGTAGCAACAAGACCTTAACAGCTTGGCTTTTCATCTGCCCAGTGGTGACAATGACATAAGAGATTCCCAGCAAGACAGAGAACATGACCTTATCTAGGTGACTACAATTTATTCCATGTCTACATTATTGAAAGACCTAATAAGAACATGTTTGTTTAATAGCCCTTCAAGGAAAGTAACCTAAGTTCCTATCTTGCCTTATAATTTTTGTCAAGATGTTATGACAAAATTTGTTTTACTTTTACTTTGAAAATAACATTGTCCTTGTCCCTGGTTTAATTCAAAACCCTGAAAATAACAGGTTTACTTGTCAAATCTGCTAAAACTTGCTTGTTGCTTTGTATTTGTAATTTATATGAAGATAAATGCATGTTGTGAGGGTTAATGGCTCATTCAAAACTATTCTTTTTCATAGTATTTCTGACTTCATTGCATGTTTAGAATTGTTCACAGGAGTTGGATAACTTAAGTCCAACCATTTGATTCATTATTGATTGCAAGGTTTTCATTTTAAGTCTTATATCTATATCTACATTTTATGATTAGTTACTATATTAACAAAGAAACAATCTTTTTTGTTTAATGTCTTACAATTTCTCTCTGTGTGTGTGTGTGTGTGTGTGTGTGGTGTGTATGTGTAGGTAAGTGCATGCATGTGGATATAAGTGGACAACTGGATGGTGTTGTCATGTGCTCTCTCTTTCTACTACAGGGTCCCCAAGAATAGACCTGAGGTCATCAAGTCTAGCATCAACTACTTTTATAAGAAGGCTACTGGCTTCATTTTTTTTAAGTCAAGTTGATATATCATTAAATAATTGTAGTCCATTTCAGCCTAGAACTCATGGATCCTCCTTACTTAGCTACCCAAATCCTGGGATTATAGGCATATAACATAACAGAATGAGAAATTGTTTTCCAAACATGTTAATAATTTTCCGAGGTATTTCTCCAGGGGATTCTGCTTAAATCATCTTATAATCCGAGTAGCATGTGAAACACAGACCTTACAGCAAACAAACTGTTATAGGCTTTGTAAACTAAAGAGAAAATATTTTATTGTACTGTCTAACATTACAAGTAAAATAGCCATTTAAAGTAATAAATATATGTTTGTATTGAACCTGCTGTTTGTTTTATATCACTAAAGAAATTATAGGCAGGTAAACCTTAATTAGGCAGGTAAATTATAAGGTAAACCATATAAGGTCCTCTGAGTCACCATTTGTCATGTATACCTTCTTTTTATTAAAGATTTATTTATTATCTGTAAGTACACTGTAGCTGTCTTCAGACACTCCAGAAGAGGAGGTCAGATCTAGTTAGGGATGGTTGTGAACCACCATGTGGTTGCTGGGATTTGAATCAGGACCTTCGGAAGAGTAGTCAGTGCTCTTAACCTCTGAGCCATCTCTCCAGTCCCATGTATAGCTTCTATATGATGTATTTTAACGATATATTTTTATGCTGAACAAAATACTAGAAAATAATAGTATAAAATGTACTTTATTCACTCAAAGCAGTACAGCTTAACATACTTTGTGACTACTAGTGTATACTCAATCACCATCATAATTTCAGATTTGAATGTGAGTGTTACAGTCAACTAACATCATCTCTTCCTGAATATGTGCTCATATAACATCCCCTTGAACATTTTCATACCAAATGGTATCACAAGGGAAGGAGTCTTGATCTCTTGGGGAAAAGGACAAGTATCAGTGTTTGTTCCTCTGATGTCTCTTTTTTTCCCTTCAACATAACTTATGAAACAATACTCATGTTTTTGCCTAAAAAGGCGTCTCTCAAATTAGTGTCTACAATTATCACTCACAGCACCCATGAGACTCCATGAGAACTCTGGTTTTACTTTAATTTCATGCTTTTATTTACCATATCCATTTTTTACTGTATAGGCAATATATGTTCCATTTTCAGTATTTTGGTAAAATGAGCCACTGCACAATGTAACAGAAATGTAACACAAAATTCAGGATAAAAAAAAAACTATAAAATAATGCAGTGTGTGTTGCCTGTGTTGATTTATAAGATGTAATTTGTTAAACTCAACCCATGCTAATTCTATTGCAAGTGCAATGCATTTCCTAAATTCTGTAAATTCTGCAATCTCACAAATAATGGATACTGACCTCTGTCTAGCCTGGAAACTAGTCCTGACCTCCCACCTCTCTTAAACATTCAGCAACATTTTTTCCACTTTTACTTGGCCTTACATCATTTCTCAAAGATATTTGACATAAGCTTAATGAACTGATCTTTAAGTTCACTCAGTGCCCTGAGATATAATTTTTCGGAGCCAAAATTCTTAAATGCATTAGTAAGCTACTTCCTTTCTTAAAATTTTTCTCAATATATTTGATTTATTGTGCTAATTAATTTTCCTTCCAAATGCCTTTAATATCCTTCCAAAATTAAAGAGAAATGGGAAACATAACAGCTCAAGGATTCAATTCCATCTTTTTCTATACGATTTTGACTATAACTTTTAATATCAGACATTTAGCTTCTGTTCATTTTTTTTTCATCACTGCTTATAAACAACACTTCCCATTCCAGTTTGCAGTTCCGTAAGGAGAAATTAGTTAACTCTGAATGTTAGGTCTCTATTTTATTCTGATATCTCTATACAAACAGAACAATCTGATAGTTAGATGGGAGGCAAGGTTGTGTTGTTACTGGTAAAAGCATAGAAGGAGAAAGAAAAAGTAGAAAGAGATGAAGGAGAAGAGAAAGGAACACTTATTTTGAATGACTGACTTAAAGCAATAAAGAAGCTGTGAAGAGTTCCAGTATAATTCAGTAAGCTGTAGATCCACAGTGGTCTATGTGGCTTCACTCCTAAAGGCTAATAAGAACAAGCACAGGAAAATCTTGTATTCTCTCTTCAACCTAAATATGCACGTTAGGTGGAGAGAATAAGATAGCAGCTTGAAGACCATCAGGTCACATAAATTGTCCTGTTCTACCTGAGTCATTGCCTGTCATTCTATTTAGACCTTCAAATTTTGTGTCATGCCTCTCATTAAAGAAGGAAGCCTAATTTATGTAATGGACTGTCTTCACTGCAAGGTTTATTACAAAAGATCTACACAGAATCAGAACAACCCCTCTCCAAAGAAACGTTTTGACACGTATATAGACTTATCTTGCCCACTAAATATAAAATACAGTAACCATTTCTTAACATTGATTTTTGTAGACTTTGCCATATACTCTTTATAGTTAGTTATGAATTCTAGCCATTTTCCTGAATTTTATTCTTGTGACAGTGTGTGGTAGATAAATGTACACTGTTAAAGTATTAGATATTTATATTCTCATTTACATCTATTCATGCTATATTTGCAAAGTATGTTTTAATGTTTTTGTGAAAAATATGAATATATCAGAAACAAATGCAGCTACTAATGCCAACTTTTTAAAACAAATGTAACTAAAACCAGAAAATTCTAATAGGATTCATAGGAAAATACCTGATTGAATTTGCCTTGTTTTCACATTTGAAAAATCCCACAGTCTCAACCTTTAAAAATGCCCACAATTTACTGCAGTGCAAAATTCCCAAGGAAATGTTCCATTCTGCTGGTTATGGTGTGATTCTAATATGTCAATATGATTTGGAGAAAAAAGCTCACTCTACTTTTACTTTGGGCTGCAATCTTTACAATAGCTTATGATCATTATGTTTATTTTAGATACTTATATTACTGTTATTTTTCTGATTTAAGTCTAGAATACTAAATCATTATTAATCATTTTAACTTTTGCTTCTCGATGGTCATTAATAATAGTATATTAGTTTTCATCTCATGTTTATCAGCGAAGTCATCATACATTTTAAAAATTTGTCTAATGTAATAGTAGCCTTTATTGCTTTTTCAATATTCTGGGAAATAAAATAGAAAATCTTGGTCAGAAGTATTTTACACAGTTGGATTATTCTGCCACTTTTCTGTTTACCACGGCCATTTCCTGGCCCTGTTGTAATTCAGTAAGGTTTAGTGAGAGCACGCCCCTCATTTTATCCCATTTTGCCCATTTGTGGTTTTCTCTATTATATTATGTTGTTGCTGCCAATTCTAATTTGCTCTGTCGTTTTTATTTTTTGTGTGTGCATTGTTAACTAAAACACCCACCTCACAAATCATCCACTGCACTGAGTACATAATTGCTTCTCTTACTGAGTGCAGGAGAGTCAAGTCGAAGTAGCACAAAAGGAATGCTCTTGCATTCTCTTTTCTAGCAATTTTCTGATGTTTCTCGTGTAGCATCTGTGTGTTTTGTAATATTGTATCTAATATAGTTTTAATTATCCTTTCTTCTCCCTTTATTTGTTGTTTGATTTAGTTGTTTTTAATATGTACCTAGAATTGAAGTTTAAACATTCTGAATGGCATAGTTTTACATACTATTTTAATTTCAGCTCTGTGTCCTATATTCCAAAATGCAAGTAGTAAGAGTCTTAATAAGCACAATCAAATTTTCACCATATTTTGATAGTATTTAATAAGATCAAGTTAACCTTTGAAATGTATATCAGCATGAATTAACTACAAGAATTGTATAGATATAGAATTGTGATTTGGTTTGTAGTATCTTTTCTTTGTGTGTGAATGGGACTGCATTCTGTTAGGATATATTGTGTGCATCCATGCAAAATAGGTATGTGTCAAAGCAAGATTATATGGTTCATCACTCATTTTCTTCTTTGTTACCATGAGAAAGTATCTTTCAGTGATCTTTGTGATTGTAATTTCTGCCTTCCTGATTGCCCAGGGAATACTTAGGATCTATTATCTCAAACCCAAAGAGAGGGTTTACTTTTTCATTCAGGCACACCTAGGTCATAACAAAGGCACTGGAGATTTAGCTAATGTCCTCATGTTTGTAGAGGATATATTACATATGCTGAAACATCTCCCAAGTTCTTATAATTGGTCTTCTTTTATAATCTGAGTGTAGGTTTATATTGGAGAAAGACAGTGAGGCATGGAGGGAAGAAGGAAGTTAAGGAGATAAAAGAAACAGACATAGAGGCAGAGAGACAGAGAGAGAGAGAGAGAGAGAGAGAGAGAGAGAGAGAGAGAGAGAGAGAGAGAGAGAGATTTTATAATCTAAAGACTTGGAAGAGAAGGAAAAAAGAGCTGTTTCTAGTTCTTTTGCAGAGTAACAGGTATAAAAAATGTCAAGTGCTTTAAGGTTAGCTTCTTCTTTGAGTTATGAATATAGGACCTTAAGGAAGATGACTCCTTAGTGGTCACTATCTACATGTTAGCACTTAAGTCTTATTTATTATGATAAAATTGTTTGATGACTTTGTAAGGAAAATAAGTTCTGTGACTTCTAAACTAGTAAAAATAATCTATATTAGCTTCTGAAATGCATTGAGTCTATCAACTAGAAACTGAAAGAAAGAAGTAGAACTCATATCATTAACCAAAGAAAACAACATTAAGTTTTCTGCCCTATGTACAAACATTTCTGTCCATGTTTTTCATCTTTACTCAAAAATGCTTTACAGTTTCTATTAGTGAATCCATACAATGATTGTTCAGATCTACAACTCAGCCTAAATATTTTTCTTTTTTATTGGATACTTTATTTATTTATATTTCAAATGTTATCCCCTTTCCTTGTTTCCCCTACAGAAGCCCCATATTCCATCCTCCCTTCCCCTATCGTACCCACCCACTCCTGCCTCCTTATCCTTGCTTTCCCTTACACTGGAGCATTGAGTCTTCAGAGGACTAAGAGCCTCTTCTCCCATTGATGACTGACAAGGCTATCCTCTGCTACATATGTGGCTGAAGTCATGGGTCACTCCACACGTTGGTGCGTTATTCCCTGGGAGCTCTACGGGGTTTGGTTGGTTGATATTGTTCTTCCTATGGAGTTGCAAAGCCCTTCATCTCCTTCAGTCCTTTCTCTAACTCCTCCATTGGGGATCCCATGCTCAATCCAATGGTTGGGTGTGATCATCCACCTCTGGTATTTGTCAGGCTCTGGCAGAGCATCCCACCTAAATAGTTTTTAACAATGTAGTTATGATAGCTATGGTATAGTTAAATAGAAAGGTGATAGCTAGATTGATAAAGATATTTTTATCTAAGTGAGCACCTTTCTGGCTCTTCACAAAACTATATTTGTTTTGTGAACAATATAGTTCACAAACATAAAACTCCTTTCTTGTCACTACCTGATGCATGTGAAGATACAGTAACTAAAGAATGCATACTACTCACTCCTTATTGCATTCTGTGACCAGAGGGAACTATCTGAATCTTTTACACAAGGAATCACATAGAATTCATGCACAACAGATAGTTTATTCTAAAAATACTATACAAAGAGTACACAAATTTTATCATGAAATTTTAACAGCAGTATAAAAGTAACACAAGCATAAGGACTCATGTCCTTTAGAAGGTGAATGTAAGAAAGCCGTAAACATGTGCTGCCACATAGAGCCCTTCCTGTAAGTTGCTCCAAGCAGTATAGTACATTATGTAGACAACAGAAGTATTGATCTTCCTATGTTGAGAATATGGCAATACTGAATACAAATACTTGCAGAAAGAGAAATCTAATGGAAAGTTTAGAAGAAGATAGTGCTGGGAGGTAAGAACACCAACACATAGAAACTCTTAAATTAAAAAGGAAAGACATTATTGCCAGTTGGCAGTTGCTCAGGAAACTTATCCAAATCAGGTAGTTCTGAGCCTTGTAGCTATTTTTATGCCATCCATAAAAACCACATCCTGGTCGACACACTTCAATGAGCAAGAAGTGAAACTATAAAAGCCACAAAACAAGACTATTACACTTAAAATCATAATAGTTTGGATTTTTTAGGAAAAATGGTCTAGGTTTTCTTACCAGACAGGTATTAGGACCTATATATCAGCTTTAAGAGAATGATGGGATGCCTCAGTTATCACCGGTAGTGTTAAGTTCTGAAGGCCTTTTGGAACATTATAAGGTTGTATTCACAGGGTACTTAGTATACACTGTCAAAGAGACAATAATGAGAAAAAAATCTTAAAGCTACAAACACATATCTACAAGTAGGAATTGTTTTTATAATTAAGAAGTTAAGACACTATTTTTTCCCAGAGAATTTTCAAGCTGTTTTATAGTTATTATGTACAAAGAACCCATTCTTTCAGATATTTTTAAGTCTGTGGAAACTCAGATGTGAAAACTCTTCTTTCTTAACAATCTTATTTCTTCTGTATGAGTGGGTGAGAGCTGTAGTCATAATATAAATATATAAGCATGTATATGAGGAGATTTATATGTTCACTAGGGCTGCACTCTCAGCATAACTATGGCCTTTGTAGCATATATTCTTTACAGACTGTCACACATGTGAGAGGAGAGGAAGAAGGCAGCTATGGGCTTGGGGATGATGCTTTCTTTGCTTTTAGAGTAGGACTTCCAGTGTTTTCGCTTATCATTAGGCCATTTATGTGGCTAATTCTAACAATGAATACATTGTCTATTGGGCATTTCTAGCAATAGTAATAGCAGTATTGATAATAAATAAATAAATAAATAAATAAATAAATAAATGAATGAATAGATAAACAAATAAACAATTAAATATTTGTAGCAACCATACCAATGGTCATTGTCTGTAGTTGCTTGAATAGAGGCTTCTCTGTGAAACATCAACCATGTTTGTTCTTCCAGGTCAGCCATTTTAAGTGCTAACGGACTATGTTCCATTTGAAGATTAATGCACCATCCCTTAAAGTTGTATCTTTATTTAAAGTGGTAGCATGGTAGCCAGGGAGTCCTCTTTCTGTTTTACTGAAATAATATGGGGTAGTTCTTTTCATCTCTCCTGGTTTCCTGTTGCTGTGGCAAGCATTGCTCCAATGTAATCCTCTCTGACTTCTGGAGTTTCACTAAGGGAACATTCTATTATGCGCCTTGAGAAATGCGTTATTTACTAAAATTCAGTCTAATACTTGGGCTCCTTTGCCTGTAATTGCTTTCCACAGATATTTCAGACTATCTCCACCTCTTTTCTGATATTGAAAATATCCCCAAGATAAATGTAAATGTTAATTTTGGTGTCTTGGTTCCTATGATATTAATTGATATCCCAGAAAAATGTTCTATTTAACTATGTTTTCTTTTCAAAATTGTATTTTAGACACTATAGATGGAATTTTGAAATTTTGGTAAAATGTTAAAATCATTGAAGACAATAGCTAAGAAGGTTGTTGTATGTGTCTATATTAACATAATTCATAACAACAAATCTTATAAGAATAAGAATTATATAAAACCTTACTTCTTGAAGTTTTCTCAGATGCTACATAAAATTAGTAAATGACTTATGTCATAATTATAGAGTTACCATTTTGCATATGTTCATTTGTTTAAAACAAGTACTAAGAAACCATTTTGAAGAAACAAATTTTAAAGAATTGAAGTACTTTGAGATGCAAAGTAGGACATGTAACTTCATAGTTTTGTGGATGAATTTATAGCTTACCACATTTCAATCAATTGAATTCATTTATTTTGCAAAAGAAACACTCTAGCAAACAGTAAATAGCTCATTTTAACATTGAAAGGTTACAAAAGCCACCATGCTGTGCTACAGAGAAACATTTAATTTAGTGAGAAAGCAAAACAGAAATCATCTTCACTAACAATTACAGCAATTTTCCCTACAAAGTCCGAGAGGGGTTTTGAAATAATTCTTTCTAAAAGACTAGAATAAATGTTGATCCCTGCTAAGGATAGGGAATGCTGTAGAATGGTATACAGAGAAAATTTATTGGTAGTTTTACTTGTGGAAATGGTCTCTATATTCCTGAGAATTGCTGCTGTAAAATCCAAAAAGCAAATTGAGCTAAAGGCATCTCCCCCACCACACATGTGAAATAAAATAGGCATATCCAATCTATAATAGGCTATTGTCATGATCTAAGACATACTTTTCAAATGCAGCCATTTTTCCATCAAGTTTTCAGATTTCATTCAGAAAATGAATTCATACATAAATCTCAAAGCATCTGTTGGGCCACTAGAACTTGCATCAGAATAAACAATTGTTCTGTTTCTTTAAAGGCATGGGCTTCTGGATTCTGTTGGCATTTTCTAACTATGGCTGGTAACTACTATATATATTTCTGGGTTTTGCTTAAAATCCTTTCTATATATATAAAGTCTCTACACACACACACACACACACACACACACACACACACACACACACACACAGAGAGAGAGAGAGAGAGAGAGAGAGAGAGAGAGAGAGAGAAACACCCGTGACAATGTTCAGGTTGTGTCATCAAAGTTGATCAAATTCCTTAGAAAAACTATAACAAAATCTAATTTTTCAAGGAAAAAATTAAATTTTCCAATTTCTTCCTAGGGTCTAAATGAGACAGAAAGAAACAGAACTCTGTGAATATCTTTTAAAATAGTGTTCTGGGCCCCCTCTACCAGTTCATTTATTTTACATCATTATAGTAATACGAAATGCCAAAAATTGATCAAATATGCCATAGGGAATGATACCCTTGTGGCTGTAAATAAAATTGGTTTGTAAATAAAAATTATTAAAGACATAATCACTAATGTTTCATGGGATTTATCAGCTTTATCATTTACATTTCCAGCATGTACAATTTTGGATCTCTGAAAAAGTCAAACTTATTGTCATATAAGACATGTTGATGAGACAAATTCCGCTGCTCATTTTGAATCACTTCTTTTACTTTTAGCCACAATCCAGTTTATCAGTATACTATGGGCACAACCTTGACTCAGTTTTATTAATGTGCCATTTACAGGATAGGTATAGAAAAGAACATCTTTCTCCTGAACTGCTTTTGCATTTATTTTTCTACTTTTCAAAATGCAGTTTAAGGGTCAGCATCTAAATCATTAGTAGCTTATAAGAAATAAAAGAAGTTATGTTTTATGAGAGAACAAGTATTACAAAATTGGGGTTTTAAGGATTTCTAAGTAATGTATATAGGCATTGACTTTATCATAATTTTCATAATGTCTACACACTAATATCTTCTCTAATATCGGAATAATAAGATTGGAATAATGTTCAATAATACAGGAAACTTATTTGCAGTTTTCTAAAAAAAAAAGTTGTCTTTTATTCTGGACATAGAAAGTTTTTTTTTTTTGTACTGTGATTAGTACAAAAGAACAATTAAAAACTAGTACTCCTCAGATTAAACAGTCTTGAAGAGAATACAGTAGTATACTCATTCAAGTAAAATATAAGGGATAGTAAACACATGTTTAAAATGTCAGCAAACTATGTATGGTACCATCCATTGTAAAAATAAAATGTGCTAGTTTTATTTTTTTTCTTTCTACCAGTTCTGGGCCCCCTCTACCAGTTCATTTCTTTCTACCTTTCTACCAGTAGGCACAACACTGGCATGAGACTGATAAGAGTCAGGACTGATGAGAGAGTCAGAACCTGGAAGTGAGACCATATATGACATTAAACAAAACAACTCACACACACACACACACATACACACGCACTCACAGCATATACAGGCAGTGATGGAAGACTAAGCTCTAGTATTGACCAGGTGACCAATGTTCAAGAGGTCATTCCATCATTCATGGAATCATTACTATATCAGTTCCAAAATGGACCACAGATAAGGAAACCAAGCAGTTGAATATGGGTTTTATATCCCCAGCAGGTCCCATGAGGTGACAGGGTGTGATGACTCAGGGTATGCTGCCTTAGTGGGACAGAAACAGACTGCACTGCCCCAGTTATTCCTCATCCGTCTGGGTATCGTCTATTCTAAGCACGTAATCCTGTTATTCTTAAAACTGACAAGTGAAAAGGAAAGAAAATGTGAAGGCAGGTGAGACATGTAAAGACTTGTTACATTCCAAGATAAAAGAAACAAAAGTTAGGAGAAAATTTGGGTAACTTAGAAAAAAAAGAACTATTAGGAATACAGTCCCATTGGAATTTGAAATGGAGAATAAGTAGAAATTGGAAAAAAGACTTTTCAACGTGTGAGTGACAGTCCAAATATTTATAGATGCTATTGGTTTTCTGTTTGTTTATTATTTTTTTACATTTTTGTTTGTGTAAACAATGTCATTGGATCTATATGAGAAGTATATTAAAAGTAACACTAGAGAATAAATTAATTTACTAATATGTAGCTGATGGCAAGCTATATATTATATTATTATATTCAGAAAGTATTTTTACTAGAACTGAATACAAAAAAAAAAAAAAAAAAAAGCAATTGGAGAGCCATTACTCAACTCTGCTTGCCCAGAACATTGAAGTGTTGCTAAGTGCTTCAGTCTGGCATCCATATCTATTCTGCCACGATGGGATGTGTAACCTCATAAATATTCTCTCCTCTCTCTGAAATTTCCTTTGTAAGGCATTGGGCTGAAGCAGCAGGAAGCATAATTGAACCATATTTTGCTTTCTCAGACCATGCTCTACCCTAAGTGACAACATATTTTATAAAACTTTTTTTTTTTCTGTGTTGCCTGACCCTAGAAGGCTCCATTTCACCAAGAAGTCTTTTTTTTTAAAGGATGGATTTACTTATTATGTATACAGCACCCTGCCTGCATGCAAACCTGCAGGCCAGAAGAGGGCATCAGATCTCATTACGGATGGTTGTGAGCCACCATGTGGTTGCTGGGATTTGAACTCATGACCTTCAGAAGAGCATTCAGTGCTTGTAACTGCTGAGCCATCTCTCCAGCCCTCACCAAGAATTCTTATGTTTCATCATTATGAAGGAGGATGACTCTAGTCCTTCCTGCCTGGTTAGACTTGCAAATCACTTTCTGTTATCAACATCTGTCAACACAGACTGATAAGTGTCATTTTCTTTAAGATAAAAAGCAACCCATCCTATCAATTTTTAAATGTGAATTGAAACCATTGGACTATGTGGATTTATCTGAAAAAAAAAAACAAGCCCCAAAAACTTAGCAGAAAAAGCAAAACAATAAAAGGCTATGCTTTCCTTATTGCTCCATAAAGTAATAGAAATCTACATGGTCAATATATGGCCCCACACCAGTCTATTATCTGACAGTGGGTGTGGGTGTCTCAAGTACTGAAATGCAGAGGAATTGCCAACTGTCCCTAAAGCACAGCTCATTTAAATTCCATGGTTGTCTCTCCATATACTTACCTTTTTGAACCTGTAGTTGAACCCAGTCTATTGGCTTACCCTTCTGAACCAGTAGTTAAAACAGCTGTCTCCTGTTCTGGTCCCTGTTGAGCCTTCACCTTGTTGATAGCTTTTATACCCTGATTCCAGTAGCTCCATCCCCATTTTCCTCCTAACTCTGCGCTGGTTCATCTTCTCAGTGTATTCTTAAGCCTTTCAAATTTTGCTATATCTAGGTTTACTCATTCTGGAAACCACATATATTGAGATAGATGTACACGTATATAGTTTGTGCTTTGTACTATCATATAGGATTTAATATTGGTAATTATTATTAGAATAAAGCAAGTTGTAACCTCCTGGGCCAGTTTATTAGGTTAGCTTCATGTTTTAATGAATGACACTGCAAATTTTCAAGCATGATTTTTAAAGTAAGGTTTATAAGAGTTCTCTCCAGTTTCTGATGATTTTGGTTTTATACATTAAAGTTCCAAACCACATTTCTATAAATGTGTTGAACTTAATTTTGACTATATTCTCATCCTGATATGCAACAACAACCAGAACAACAACAGAAAAAGTAGGAATTTCAACCAGTGTTATTCTGTAATCTTGCAAAATAAGTTTGTTAACAGGTAATTTATAGACAGTTTAGAATGACTAAAACTGACCAGTTAGCTTTGTTGCCTCCACAGACAAATAATAGTGAGAACTTCATTGCATTTAAAGAAAAGAGAAAGAGTGAGGAGAAGAGAGGGAGTAAGGGAGGGAAGAAAAGTAGAAATGAAGGAAGAAAGGAAAGAAGGAAGGAAGGAAGGAAGGAAGGAAGGAAGGAAGGAAGGAAGGAAGGAAGGAAGGAAGGAAGGAAGAAAGGAAGGACCTGGAAAACGCATGAAAGAATTAAGGCATATGCTGGTAAAGAATCAGATCTCATATACCTAGCATGCAAGTATGCAGAACTCAGAATTTCAGATACATTCTATCAAAATGTTTCGAGCAAATGTCAATTAATCTGTTGTATCAGATCCTGTGATATCTTTGTGAAGCACTTCTGAGAGGAAATTAACATGCAAATACTTCAGTAAGATTGAAAATTCATCATATACCTAGCTCTTACTGTTAAATATGAAATAAACATAATGTGTTAGTATTCAATTCTATTTTAATTTCAGTGTTATATTTGCACACTCAATTTTATAATTCTAATTTTATTATATACATATATATGCAAAGGCAATTTTGTCTACTAATAATAACTTTAATTTCCAATTCTTCTTTCCCAGGAAAGATGAAGTTATTATAAGACATGACTAATGAGATCAGGTTTTGTTTTGATTTAATAGTAATTAACATATAATGCAAATTTTATTCAATATTTATCAATATTAGTTATGTGCAACATATATTCAACAATGTAGAGTAATAAGTAATAACACAAAAGGTCATTTAACCATAGACATATAGATATGTTCAACTTATAAAGTGCTGCATTAATAATTTCTTTAATACAATATTACTAAAATGACTACTAGAGTTTTTCAAGTTATTTGATAACACTAGTTAGCCTATTATGATAATATTAAAGGTTGATAGTGTTGTACTTTTAATGGAGACATAAAAATCAGAAAGATTTAATTAAGTTTCGTTTAGTATGATATTTATTAATGTCTTAAAGTGAAGATAATGATATTAAATCAATAAATCTTAGACATGTTTCCTTAGTAAAATTAAAGTGATTTTGTTATATGATATATTGTAACATAGGGGTATTAGCTTTAGTACTATGTTCTACTTTAGTTGTATTTAAATGTTTACTTTATTGCACCTACTTAAAGAAGGCATTTTAAAATATCAGAATATTTCATTAGAAAAATATCTAGTCCTAATTAAATTGAAATATTTATATTCTAAAAGTCTGAATGACATAAGTTACATTAAAAATATGGGGAAGGAGATGGTGGAGAAGTACAGAGGGTCAGGAATTTGAAAGGAGGTGTGTAGCAGTGGGGAGGGGGAACTAGGGATAGCCACTAGAAAGTCTCAGATGCTGGAGACCCAAGAGGTTCCCAGGACCCAACAAGGAGGACTTTAGACAAAATATCCAACAAAGGAAGGATAGAACTTGTAGAGAACATATCCAGTGGTTAGGAATGGCCCCTGGTTGAGAGATGGGGCCACCAACCCACCTTAAGAATATTAATCTTGAATTCCTTCTGTCATAAGAGTGGAGCAGAGATTGAAGGAAAGGCCATTCATAGACTGCCCCACTTAGGGGTCCATCCCATTTGCAGACACCAAACCCAAACACTATTGCTGATGTGGAGAAGCAGTTGCTGACAAGAGCCTGGAATAACTGTCCCCTGAGAGATGAGTGGCCCCATTCTCTGCCAGAGCCTGACCAATACAAATGTGGATGCATGCAACCAAACATCAGACTGAGCACTGCACCTCAATGGGGAAGTCAGGGCATGGACTGAAGGAACTGAGGGGGTTTGCAACCCAATAGGAAGAACAACAAAGCAGACTCTGCAGATCTCCCAGGGACTAAAGCAACAATTAAAGAGTACACATAAGGGGACCCTTGGCTCCAGCTGGATATATAGCAGAGGAGTGCCTTAGTGGGCATCACTGGGAGGGGAGCCCTGTGGAGGCTAGAAGACCTAGCATAGGGGGATGCTAGGGTGCTGAGGCCGGTATGGTTGAGCAGGTGGGAAAGTACCCTCATAGAGGCCGTGGATGGGGAATTAGGGGAGAGGACAGAAGGTTTGTGGAGGGTAAGATGGGAAGGGAATAATATTTGAAATGTAAATAAAGAAAATGGGAGCTAACCACATTTATGAGAAATATTGATGTTTTTATATTTAAGAGTTCCTTTTTCCCAGAGACAAAACTACCAACCAAAGAGTATATATGGAGGGATCCATGTCTCCAGCTGCATATGTGGCAGAGGATGGCCTTGTAGGACATCGAAGGGAGGAGAGGCCTTTGGTCCTAAGAAGGCTCAATGCCCCAGTGTAGGAGAATACCAGGACAGGGAAGCAGGAGTGGGTGGGTTGGTGAGCACGGGCAGGGGGACATGGGATAGTATGTTTTCGGAGGGGAAACCAAGAAAGGGGAATAACATTTGAACTGTAAATAAAGAAAATAACCAATGAAAAAAGAGTTCCTTTTTGATTCAATAATTTTTAGTTACTCATGGGTTAATATTTCTAATGGTGTAGTACATATTAGGAATTCAGACAAATACATTGAAATTCTCAGCCAGCAAACATAATTCTTTCTTCCTCTGTACTTTCACTGTATAAACACCTCAGTTACTGGAAATTCACAGAGAAATCATAGGTTCAGTTAACCAATCTGCCTTTGAAATTTGATTATTTACAATACCCTTTTTTTGTGTTATATTCAACTTCTTCAACACTACCTAGAGTCTTCATATCTTTAAATCACTTTCTTTACTACATATTAAGTATTTATCTTAATGTGATAGGCTAACACTATCAATAGTGATTTGGGGCTTTTCATTTTGCAAAATTTTGGACGTATTTATTCCCTGGGCATATTTGATTTGTGCTATTTGGACAGCAGTTTGAGGACTTAAAAATTAAAAGATTTTGTAGAAAAATTACGTACGGAATTCTTCATTTTGACTCTACAAATAATAGTTTGTGAAATTAACTGTCAATTGGTATATAGGCAGGAAAATGTACAGATGAATTAATCTGTCAAAATAGTTATACTCAAAACACAGAATGCCAAAAATAGGGCATATTTTGAAATTTAATACTATTTTAACATACACAAAAAAAAAGAACTTCAGAAGTTGAGAATACTAAGGAGAAGAAGTGGCCCTGTTTGTGCTTACTGAAAGTAAGCAGATGAAAATCCACTGAATGAGGTTTTCTTTTTGGATTTTATATTTATCACACTTCCAGTATTTAAATAAATGGATGTACATACATGTGTGGGTGTGTATGGACATCATGTGTATGTATGTTTGTGTGTGTATAGAAATATCAGATAGGATGTTAAATAGGCAAATAAGAAACTGTTTACATAATTCATCAACTTAAACATTCTAAAAATATGGTTTTCCAATCTTAGGTGTCCAAAGGAAACAGAGCGCGTGAACACAGATGTTCTTTTCTAACACTATATTCCATGTAGATAGTCTCATTTTATCCAAAACCAGGGAAGTTCTGAGGTTGCCATTTCCTCCAATTTAACAGTACAGGAAAAGGAGACTCTAAAATTTGATAGTTATTTTGTCCTTTCAGATGATGGATAAAATTGCTTACAATGTGTCTCATATTGAGAGAATAAGTGGTGAAAATCAAGGTGCTCTTTACAAGGACTTATCATTATTTTTTGAGTGTCAAAAAACCTTTCAAAAATAAAATTTCTCTTATATGTTTGATTATTGCCAAAATCCAATTTTCTGTTTAATGTCATTGGTCACTTTTTATTTCTAATAGTTTCTATTTTTATACTATATTCACTAAAACTGATACAGCACTGATTCCTATTTGCCATAGCTGTCTGTTTTTTTTAATTTTTATATTATAATTAAGAATATAACCATGATATTAATTATTATATGTTTTTCCACATTGTAAGATATATCTTGAAAATGATCTCTCTTAATCTAAACTCAATATTGATAGGTTTAGACTCAGGAAGACAGCAATCTTCTAAGGAAAGGAGCCATCAGTATGTTCATATGTAAAATGAGGGAAGTCCTTCTGATGTGTTGGGTAGATCGAGGCTGCACCAAATGCTTTCTATTTGTATTCTCCTCCAGAGACTCTGGAGAAAAGAGAACCTGCCACACAGCTGTATCAGGGTATTCTTTGCCATATGTTGAGTTGCTTCGTACAAGGTTTGAGAAAGGTGGCATACCTCTGGCTAGGTATATGAACAGTGAATCTACAGTGTTGCTGCAGAATTCTTCAGCTGACATTCAAAATCAGGTTCTAAGTCTTTACAAGGTAGTCTATAGGCTACCTATTGGTCCTGCAGAAATCCTCCAGTAACCATGACTCTCAATGAAGTTTGTTTTCCATTCAGCTGGTGATTCAGTTTCATGAGGATTTCCTCGCTGATTTGTTGACCATTTGTATGCTTTCTTTCCAGAAATGTACGTTCTGATCATTTGCTTATTTCTATCTAAATATGTTGCATATCAAGTGTTAATCTGAGAAGGGTGGTCTTTTTGTAACTCTTTTAAAGGCTGAAACTCTACATATGTTTTGAAATGTAATTATATCATTTTCTGTTCCCTTTCTTCCTCCAACTGCTTCCTCTAAAACTCATGGTCTCTTTTTCTTTTTACTTTGTTAAATATATATTATTTTAGGGATGGTCTTATAAAGGGCAATTAATTAATGACTATTTTCCCATATTTTTCCTGGTTTCTGATCAGATTGAGATGGCTGAAGCTTGTGTACTGAGCCACACCTGGGTTCTCAGGCACTCTAATGTAAAAACCGCCATTGTTGGACTATTAGCATAATATATTACCTTTTAATATACACACTCATTCTACTAGATATGAGAAAACTGAATACATAATTTGGATCTTCTATTATATGGGTAATAAAGCTGCAGATATTAGTCATTTATTTGCTTTGTGTCCTCAAAGTTCAAGTTCACGGTTTATACAGAATTTTTTTGAGGTTTTACTTCATGACATGCAAATCAGTCTCTCTCTAATGTGTCCACATGATCTTTATTTGCATACTTGGAGCAAGAGAATGTATTGTTGACACTAACTACACAGAAGTGCTGCCCTTAACAAACAGGGATAACTTTTCAAATAGCTACAAGCATCCAAGATGCAATATATATATGTATATATATATATGTGTATATGTGTATATGTATATATATACATATAGCAAAAAATAGGATTTTTTAAAATTCTGTCTATCTATCTGTCATCTGTCTGTCTGTCTGTCTGTATGTATGTATGTATATAATATTATAGAAAAAAATTTAATCCAGCAACATGCCTACTCTGGCATATAATGGTATCATCCAAAAAAATCTTCTAAGTCTCTGTGCTTTAGATGAAATACAGATATCCCTTTAATCCTTGAAGACATAGGCAAACTGTTCTCACAGTTCAAAGCCAGCAAGTTTCAGGTAACAAAAAGCTTAGGTCCACCCTTAGTAGTATAGGCCTTTAATTCCAGCACTCAAGAGACAGTGGCATGCAGATCTCCGAGTGCTAGTCAGACAGTTCTTTTGAGTCAATGATTGAAAGCAATGTGGTAGAGTTCATGGCAGTCAAGAGGCAGTTATTATGGTACAGTTTTACAGAGGCACATTGCAAAGAGAACAAGCTAGACACAGAATGTGCCAGAGCATGAAAAGGAACAAAAAGATTAAAACAGCTTGTTGGAGTTTGTTTGTAGTCAAGCAATTCAGTCAGAAGCTAAGAAAAGCCTAAGGACTTTGATTTTTCCAAACATACTTTAATAAGAGCTCCCAACACTTCTATCTTCTTCAAAGGTAGGGAAGACAAGATGGTAGATAGGGCAAAGGGGAGGTAACCCATTCACAAAAGAGCACACATGGAATGCAGTCACAGATAAGTGGATATTAGCCCAGAAACTCTGAATACCCAAGACACAACTCACATATCAAATCATTCCCAAGAATAAGGAAGGAGAGGGCCCTCGTCCTGGAAAGGCTTGATGCAGCAATGTAGGGGATTACCAGGACAGAAAGGTGGGAGGGAGTTGATTGGGGACTTGGCAGAGGGAAAAGGGCTTGTGGGACTTATGGGGAGGGGGGAACCAGGAAAGGAGAAATCATTTGGAATGTAAACAAAGAATATATAAAATAAAAATAAGAAAAGATAAAATAGAATCTACTTATTCCCTTTTAAAAAATTAGGTCAAGGGGATCTGAACCTGTGTAGAAGTAGTTCTTTGGGATCACTACAATTTCTTTTGTCAGGATACCAGCTGTCCAGTTCAGTAGTGTCAGGATACCAAACATAAGGCATGATACAGCATAAACAGCCAGGCCTCCACCAAATTGGCATAAGTCTGCAGGAGCAGCCAGAAACAGATGGGATTCCAGAAACAGTCTTCCCCTGTGCCTCTCTCAATGAAGTGTTGTAAGGCTAGCTATGAAAACACCCTGTCACTATCTGCTGAGTCCTACTTATACTATCTCTAAACAACATATATCCTATGAACCATGCCTCAGCAAAATTCTATGAGTCTGCCTCAGCAAAAACCATGTGAGTCTGCATCACATGACACAAACAAAGCTTCCACTAAAGAATCCAGTTTGAATTGGCTAACTTGGAGAGGACCTTGAGCCAGAACAGCTGAATTGTATGAAACAGTGAGAATTTCCAGAATTCAGAAAGAGCTAGAAAGGATATGCTTATTCAGCAGTATGACCTCGAGACAACAATTATATCAGGCAAATAAAAGTTACTTTTACATAGCATATATATGTGTGTATATATGTACACACATATATATGGAAAATATTTTAATTTAATAAATATGGGAAATATTTAATTAAATCTAGGATATATAAGTATATAGAAAATATTTTAATTTAATATATATGGGAATTATTTTAATTTTATCTAGGATAAATATATATTTCCCTGGTGAAAAGTATTTTGTCATCATAAATTAAATAAAATACATTTGTAAAATATGCAATTATTCATTTTGAAAATGCTTGACAAAGACTATTTCACATTTGAAAAATCATGATAGCCCTTTTTTGTTTTTTAATAATGAACAGTAACATAAAATGAATTTAGAAATGAACATAAGAAAGGATACACTCATCATATTGATAAAATAAAAACACATCTTTTAGAAACATTTTAAGGAATCTTTGAAAGGAATCTTTAGATTTCACCATGGCATATCCTAGAGACATCCGAAAGGAAGACTTGATTAAGAAACCATCTCTATCAGATTGGCCTGTTGATGCATCTGTGGAGGAATGATTCAATTAATAATTGATATGTGGTCAGGGATTAGCTCAGTGGTAGAGAGCTTGCCTAGCAAGAGCAGGGCCTGGGTTCAGTCCCCAGCTCTGTGAAAAGGATAAAATAAAATAAAATAAAATAAAATAGAAAAATAATTGTTGTATGAGGGCCTAGAAACTCTGTAAAGTTTCATCCTGGGATGGATGTTTGCTTTCAAGGAAGTTTGCTTTGCGTTTAGCTGGTGACTAAGTCTCATAACAATATTGTTAACTATTTGTTGGTAATTTCTAATTTTTTTTCTATCCAAAAATACATGTTCAGATCATCTGCTTACCTCTGACTAGGTTGTTTGCACATTAAGTTTTAAATCCGGGAAGGACAGCACAATCTTTATTTTAAAATTTAGTTTTTATTCACTTTACATCCTGATAGTAGCCCCCACCCCTTCTTTTTTTTTATTATTCGATATAATTTATTTACATTTCAAATGATTTCCCCTCTTCTAGCCCCCCAACTCCCCGAAAGTCCCGCAAGCCCCCTTCTCTTCCCCTGTCCTCCCACCCACCCCTTCCCACTTCCCCGTTCTGGTTTTGCTGAATACTGTTTCACTGAGTCTTTCCAGAACCAGGGGCCACTCCTTTCTTCTTGTACCTCATTTGATGTGTGGATTATGTTTTGGGTATTCCAGTTTTCTAGGTTAATATCCACTTATTAGTGAGTGCATACCATGATTCACCTTTTGAGTCTGGGTTACCTCACTTAGTATGATATTCTCTAGCTCCATCCATTTGCCTAAGAATTTCATGAATTCCTTGTTTCTAATGGCTGAATAGTACTCCATTGTGTAGATATACCACATTTTTTGCATCCACTCTTCTGTTGAGGGATACCTGGGTTCTTTCCAGCATCTGGCAATTACAAATAGGGCTGCTATGAACATAGTAAAACATGTATCCTTATTACATGGTGGTGAGTCTTCTGGGTATATGCCCAGGAGTGGTATAGCAGGATCTTCTGGAAGTAAGGTGCCCAGTTTTCGGAGGAACCGCCAGACTGATTTCCAGAGTGGTTGTACCAATTTGCAACCCCACCAGCAGTGGAGGAGTGTTCCTCTTTCTCCACACCCTCTCCAACACCTGCTGTCTCCTGAATTTTGAATCTTAGCCATTCTGACTGGTGTAAGATGAAATCTTAGGGTTGTTTTGATTTGCATTTCCCTAATGACTAATGAAGTTGAGCATTTTTTAAGATGCTTCTCCGCCATCCGAAGTTCTTCAGGTGAGAATTCTTTGTTTAACTCTGTACCCCATTTTTAATAGGGTTGTTTGGTTTTCTGGAGTCTAACTTCTTGAGTTCTTTATATATATTGGATATTAGCCCTCTATCTGATGTAGGATTGGTGAAGATCTTTTCCCAATTTGTTGGTTGCCGATTTGTCCTCTTGATGGTGTCCTTTGCCTTACAGAAACTTTGTAATTTTATGAGGTCCCATTTGTCAATTCTTGCTCTTAGAGCATACGCTATTGGTGTTCTGTTCAGAAACTTTCTCCCTGTACCGATGTCCTCCAGGGTCTTCCCCAGTTTTTTTTCTATTAGCTTCAGAGTGTCTGGCTTTATGTGGAGGTCCTTGATCCATTTGGATTTGAGCTTAGTACAAGGAGACAAGGATGGATCAATTCACATTCTTCTGCATGCTGACCTCCAGTTCAACCAGCACCATTTGTTGAAAAGGCTATCTTTTTTCCATTGGATGTTTTCAGCCTCTTTGTCGAGGATCAAGTGGCCATAGGTGTGTGGGTTCATTTCTGGATCTTCAATCCTGTTCCATTGATCCTCCTGCCTGTCACTGTACCAATACCATGCAGTTTTTAACACTATTGCTCTGTAGTATTGCTTGAGGTCAGGGACACTGATTCCCCCAGATTTCCTTTTGTTGCTGAGAATAGTTTTAGCTATCCTGGGTTTTTTGTTGTTCCAGATGAATTTGATAATTGCTCTTTCTAACTCTGTGAAGAATTGAGTTGGGATTTTGATGGGTATTGCATTGAATCTGTATAGTGCTTTAGGCAAAATGGCCATTTTAACTATATTGATTCTACCGATCCATGAGCATGGGAGGTTTTCCCATTTTTTGAGGTCTTCTTCCATTTCCTTCTTCAGAGTCTTGAAGTTCTTGTCATACAGATCTTTCACATGTTTGGTAAGAGTCACCCCAAGATACTTTATACTGTTTGTGGCTATTGTGAAGGGGGTCATTTCCCTAATTTCTTTCTCAGCCTGCTTATCCTTTGAGTATAGGAAGGCCACTGATTTGCTTGAGTTGACTTTATAACCTGCCACTTTGCTGAAGTTGTTTATCAGCTGTAAGAGCTCTCTAGTGGAGTTCTTTGGGTCACTTAGGTAGACGATCATGTCGTCTGCAAATAATGATAGTTTGACTTCTTCCTTTCCAATTTGTATCCCTTTGACCTCCTTATGTTGTCGAATTGCCCGAGCTAGTACTTCAAGTACAATATTGAAAAGATAAGGAGAAAGGGGGCAGCCTTGTCTGGTCCCTGATTTCAGTGGGATTGCTTCAAGTTTCTCTCCATTTAGTTTGATGCTGGCTACCGGTTTGCTGTATATTGCTTTTACTATGTTTAGGTATGGGCCTTGAATTCCTGTTCTCTCCAAGACTTTAAGCATGAAGGGATGCTGAATTTTGTCAAATGCTTTTTCAGCATCCAATGAAATGACCATGTGGTTTTGTTCTTTGAGTTTGTTTATGTAGTGGATTGTATAGATGGATTTCCGTATATTGAACCAACCCTGCATTCCCGGGATAAAGCCTACTTGATCATGGTGGATGATCGTTTTGATGTGTTCTTGGATTCGGTTGGCAAGAATTTTATTGAGTATTTTTGCATCGATGTTCATAAGGGAAATTGGTCTGAAGTTCTCTTTCTTTGTTGGATCTTTGTGTGGCTTTGGTATCAGCGTAAGTGTGGCTTCGTAGAAGGAATTGGGTAGTGTTCCTTCTGTTTCTATTTTGTGGAATAGTTTGAAGAGTATTGGTGTTAACTCTTCTTTGAAGGTCTGGTAGAATTCTGCACTGAAGCCATCTGGTCCTGTGCTTTTTTTGGTTGGAAGACTTTCTATGACTCCTTCTATTTCTTTAGGAATTATGGGACTGTTTAGATGGTCTAGTTGGTCCTGAGTTAATTTTGGTATTTGGTATCTGTCAAGGAAATTGTCTATTTCCTCCAGATTCTCCAGTTGTGTTGAGTATAGGCTCTTGTAGTAGGATCTGATGATTTTTTGGATTTCCTCAGTTTCCGTTGTTATATCTCCCTTTTCATTTCTAAGTTTGTTAATTTGGATACTTTCTCTGTGCCCTTTGGTCATTCTGGCTAAGGGTTTATCTATCTTGTTGATTTTCTCAAAGAACCAGCTCCTGGTATTGTTGATTTTTTGTATGGTTCTCTTTGTTTCTACTTGATTGATTTCGGCCCTGAGTTTGATGATTTCCTGCCTTCTACTCCTCCTGGGCGAAATAGCTTCTTTTTGTTCCAGGGCTTTCAGGTGTGTCATTAAGCTGGTAATGTATGCTCTCTCCATTTTCTTTTTGGAGGCACTCAGGGCTATGAGTTTTCCTCTTAGCACTGCTTTCATTGTGTCCCATAGATTTGGGTATGTTGTGTTTTCATTTTCATTGTGTTCTAAAAAGTCTTTAATTTCTTTCTTTATTTCTTCCTTGACCAAGTTATCATTGAGTAGAGTATTGTTCAGTTTCCACGTGTATGTGGGCTTTCTGTTGTTTCTGTTGCTATTGAAGATCTCTTTTACTCCATAGTGATCAGATAGGAGGCATGGGATTAGTTCGATCTTCTTATATTTGTTGAGGTCTGTCTTGTGACCAATTATATGGTCGATTTTGGAGAAGGTACCATGAGGTGCTGAGAAAAAGGTATATTCTTTTGTTTTAGGATAGAATGTTCTATATATATCTGTTAAATCTAATTGGTCCAAAGCTTTAATTAGTTTCATTGTGTCCCTGTTTAGTTTCTGTTTTCCTGATCGGTCCATTGAGGAAAGTGCAGTGTTGAAGTCACCCACAATTATTGTGTTAGGTGCAATGTGTGCTTTTAGTTTTAATAAAGTTTCTTTTATGAAAGAGGGTGCCCTTGCATTTGGGGCATAGATGTTCAGGATTGACAGTTCTTCTTTTTGTATTTTTCCTTTGACCAGCAAGAAGTGTCCCTCAGGGTCTCTTTTGATGACTTTGGGTTGAAAGTCAATTTTATCTGATATTAAAATGGCTACTCCAGCTTGTTTCCTGAGACCATTTGCTTGTAAAATTGTCTTCCAGCCTTTTACTCTAAGGTAGTGTTTGTCTTTGACCCTGAGGTGTGTTTCCTGTAAGCAGCAAAATGTAGGGTCCTGTTTACGTATCCATTCAGTTAGTCTGTGTCTTTTTATTGGGGCATTAAGTCCATTGATGTTAAGAGATATTAAGGAATAGTGATTGTTACTTCCTATCATTTTTGACGTTATTTTTTAAATTTGAATGCTTAACTTCTTTTGGGTTTGATGAAAGGTTACTATCTTGCTTTTTCCAGGGTGAAGTTTCCCTCCTTGTATTGGTGTTGTCCTCCTATTATCCTTTTTAGGGCCGGGTTTGTGGATAGATATTGGGTAAACTTGGTTTTGTCATGAAATATCTTAGTTTCTCCATCTATGGTGATTGAGAGTTTTGCTGGATATAGTAGTTTTGGTTGGCATTTGTGTTCTCTTAGAGTCTGCATGAGATCTGCCCAGGACCTTCTAGCCTTCATAGTCTCAGGTGAAAAGTCTGCTGTGATTCTGATAGGTCTTCCTTTATATGTTACTTGGCCTTTTTCTCTTACTGCCTTTAGTATTCTTTCTTTGTTTAGAACATTTGGTGTTTTGATTATTATGTGACGGGAAGTATTTCTGTTCTGGTCCAGTCTGTTTGGAGTTCTGTAGGCTTCTTGTATATTCATGGGCATCTCTCTCTTTAGGTTAGGGAAGTTTTCTTCCATAATTTTATTGAAGATATTTGATGGCCCTTTAAGTTGTAAATCTTCACTCTCATCTATGCCTATAATCCTTAGGTTTGGTCTTCTCATTGTGTCCTGGATTTCCTGGATATTTTGGGTTACAAGCTTTTTGCATTTTGCATTTTCTTTAACTGTTGAGTCCATGGTTTCTATGGAATCTTCAGCATCTGAGATTCTTTCTTCTATCTCTTGTATTCTGTTGTTGATATTTGTATCTCTGTCCCCTGATTTCTTCCCAAGGCTTTCTATCTCCAAAGTTGTCTCCCTTTGAGTTTTCTTAGTTGTTTCTACTTCTGATTTTAGATCCTGGATGGTTTTGCTTAGCTCCTTCACTTGCATGTTTGTGTTTTCCTGTAATTCTTTAAGAGATTTTTGTGTTTCCTCTTTCATGAGCTCAGCCTGTTGACCAAAGTTCTCCTGTATTTCTTTAAGAGATTTTTGTGTTTCGTCTTTCATGACCTCAGCCTGTTGAGCAAAGTTCTCCTGTATTTCTTTAAGTGTTTTTTGCATTTCCTCCTTGTTGGCTTTTGTATTCTCCTGGATTTCTTTCAATGATTTTTGTATTTCCCTTGCAAGGGCTTCTAACTTTTGATCCATTTTCTCCTGAATTTCTTTATGTATGACCTTCATGTGTTCCTGTACCAGCATCATGACCAGTGATTTTAAATCCAAATCTTGTTTTACTGGTGTGATGGGGTATCCAGGACATGTTGGTAGAGGAGAATTGGGTTCAGATGTTGCCATATTGCCTTGATTTCTGTTAGTGACGTTCCTGCGTTTGCCTTTTGCCATCTAGATCTCACTGGTGTTAGTTTATCTTGTCAGTGCTGGACTCACCAGTGCAAGCTGCCCCTTCCCAGTTGGCCTCTGGTGCACAGCTTACCTCCTGCACTGCTTGTAGACAGTGTGCTGCTGCCCAGGCTGTTCAGATCCCAATGCAGGCACCCGAAGGCTCCCGCTGGGGCCCGCTGGATTCACTGGAGCACACTGACTTCTCCCAGCTGGCCGCCCGGAAGCCCAGCTAGCCACTTGCAGGACTTGGAGATGTAATGCTGCCGCCCAGACTGATCTGGATCCGGAAGCGGAGAGAGTAGAGCTAAGGGCTTCTGCCTGAGGCCTTGCCCCAGATTGTGTCTGTGGAGCAGGTGGAGCCCTTGTGCACTCCCAGGGAGTGCCGACGGTGTATGCTACTGTGACCTCCCCTGTGTTCCGCTCACTCTGCTGGGCAGCCGATCTGCCAACCGGGCTGTCGCACACAAGGTTAGCCTGGCCGGCCAGTCCCTGAGTCCAGGCAAAAGCCTGGGAGGCCAAGGTCCGAGCAACGTTCCCCTAGGGCTATGACTGTTAATTGGGTTTGCCAGGTGACTAGGATGGCGGGCGTGCGCGCCCGCGCTCCCTGAAAGCGCTGGGAGAGTCTGCTTTGCTAACAATCACCTGGGCGGGTTGACTCACAGATGGCCCACCAAGCTGCCCAGTTCTTGGGGTCAGTCCTGTGCCTTTTGGGGCCTGGACCCCCGCTTTGTTAGCCTTAGGCTATGCCTGTTACAGGTCTGCCCGCCTGAGCTCTCTGTCGTCCTGCAGGCAAAATGGCGGCGGCGCGCTCGCAGGCCTGGGCAAAAAACCTCCTGGTTGGGTTGGCACCCCAATGGCCCCCCGACCCGCCCAGGGCCTGGGTGCAGGCCAACGCCCGTCGGGCTCAGACCACCGCGGTGTTGGCCTCGGATTATGTTTGTGTACCTCAGTCTGTCCGATTCCTGGAGTACGGAACCAAGATGGATGCTCCTCTCCTGACTGGTGGGAGGCCGAGTTCTGAAGTGGCCTCCGTGCAGGAAAGGCGCCGCACAACTGCAGCTGCTTGCTGCCCGGCTGGTCAGCGAAGGTCAGTGGTCGTGGGCGCAGGGTCTAACTGGTCCCTGTGACGCCTTGGTTCCACTGCTGATGGCCCTTCAGCTGGAGCAGCCACTGCTGCCGCCGCCCAGCCCCGCCCCCACCCCTTCTATACTCCCTGTTCCTTTCTCTCACCCACATTCTTCTCTTTCTCCCCCCGCCCACCCACCTCATCAAGTCTCTTCAGTGCTAAGCTTGTTCTCTCCTGCTGGGGACAGACATGGAAGCCCAGCTAGTGAAAAGTGATCCAAGACGGGCAACAGAGTCCAAGTCAGAGTCATCCCCAGCTCCAGTTGTCAAGAGACCACAGAAAGATCAAGCTGCATATCTGCTACATATATATAGGGTACCTAGATCCTGTTGGTGCATGGTTTTTGGTTGGTGGTTCAATGTTGTGACGAGCCATCATGGTGTCCCCATGGGAACAAATGAGTTGACTTTGTAGGGCTTCTTTTTTGAATTATTGTATAGTTTATTTATTTACACTTCAAATGTTATCCAATTTCCCCATTTGCCCTCTGCAAACCCCCTATTCCATCTTCCCTCCTCCTGCCTCTATGAGGGTGCTCCACTCCCTCCTCACCACCCTGCATTTCCCTACACTGGGGCATCGATTCCCCTACACCAAGGGCCTCTCCTCCTATTGATGTCCGACAAGGCCATACTCTGGTACAAATGCGGCTGGAGCCATGGGTCCCTCCATGTACACACTTTGATTGGTGGTTTAGTCCCTGGGAGCTTTGGGGGTGTCCTGATTGGTTGATATTGTTGTTCTTCCTATGAGGTTGCAAACTCCTTCACCTCCATCAGACTTTTCCTTAAATCCCCCATTGGGGTCCCCAGGCTCAGTCCAATGGTTGGCTGCAAGCATCTGCTTCTGTATGTAGCCTGTGCTGGCAGAAACTCCCAGGAGACAGCTATATCAGGCTCCTGTAAGCAAGTCCTTCTTGGCATCAACAACAGTGTCTGGGTTTGGTGTCTGTATATGGGATGGATCTGTAAGACTTCTGATCCTGCCCTTGACCCCTTTGTCTCCCCACTCTTCCAGAAGACTTCCTGAGCTCTGCCTGACGTTTAGATGTGGGATTCTGCATCTGTTTCTATCATATGCTGGATGGAGCCTCTCAGAAGACAAGTAAACTTTAGGATTCAATTTTCTCCTTGAATGGCTGACACTGATAGTTCGATAAGGATTATGGGTGCTTCTGGGTTGTTTTGAGTAGTATGGCTACATGGATACTTAGCAGTTTTATTTTCTATTGAAAAAAAGTGGACACATTTATATAATGTTATTTATCATTTTTGTTATTATTTGGCATGCTTGCTTGTTTTAGTTTTAGATTTAAATACTGTTATATTTGACATTGGTATGGATAGTAATGCTTAGTTTTAATTTCATTTGCATAAGATTATTGTATTCTAATTTTTACAATTAGTCTCTTTGTGTCCTATGAGAATCTTTACAATTATTTTGTGTATGTCCTATAAGGTGACATGATGTCATCATTAGGGACTTAGATTTTAAAAAATTAAATAATTCTATTTAGAGTCAGATAAACTAATTAGTCCATGTGCATTGAAGATAATACAATTTTTATGACAGACACTCTCTAACCTATTTTACATTTTGCCTACTCCTTATTTCTTTCCTTTCTATTTTTTCCCATTCAACATTCCGTTTTTGTTATTTAGTCCCTTGGTATATTTTGATATTTAATTATTTTATTTATTTATATCCCAAATGTTGCTCCCTTTCCCTGGTAAATTAAGTCACTACAGGATTAGGCACCTCCTCTCCCACTGAGGCCAGACATGGCAGTTCTCTGCCTGATGTTTGGATGTGGGTTGCTGCATCTGTTTCTATGAGCTGCTGGAGGAAGCCACTCAGTAGACAAGTAAAATTTAGGATTCGATATTGTCCTCAGAAGACTGGCATTGATAGTTCATGGCCTCAGCACATATGTGCAGGGGCCTCAGATAAGCCCATGTATGCTCTTTGGTTGGTGGCTTAGTCTCTGGGAGCCCCCACAGGTCCAGGTTAGTTGACACTGTTGTTCTTCTTTTGGCCTTCTTCTTTGTTGTTCTAACTTTTCCATAACGGTCCCTGACCACAGTAAAATGCCCACATGGGAGAACCTGCATTTGTCTCAGTCAGCTGCTGGTAGAGTCTCACTGAGGAGAGTTATGTTAGACTCTTGGTCTGCAAGCACAACATGGCATCAGTAATAGTATCAGGGTTTAGTGTCTATCACAGGATAGATCCCAATTTGGACATATCATTCGTTACCTTTCCTTCAGTCTCTGCTCCATTTTGGTCCCTACATTTCTTTCAGACAGGAACAATTCTGGGTCAAAGATTTTTAAGGTAGGTTGTTAATCCCATCCCTACACTCGTAGCCCTTTCTATCTACAAGTGGCTGACTGCTCAGGTTCCTAAAGAGAACAGCAATTGCTCAGGCAATAATCAATAATTGATAAATGGGACCTTGTGATACTGAAGAGCTCCTAAAAGGCAAAGGATACTGTCAATAGGACAAAACAGCAAACTGGAGATTGAGAAAAGATTTTTACCAACTCTATGTCTGGCAGATGGAAAAATATTCAAAACATATAAAGAAGTCAAAAAGGTAGAATCCAAAACACCAATATGTCCAGTTATAAAACAAAACAATACTGGGTACAGAGATAAACAGAAGACACTTCTCAACAGAGGAATCTTGAAAGGCCAGGAAGCACTTAAAGAAATGTTCAACATTCTTAGTCATCAGGGAAATGCAAATCATAAGGACCCCGAGAGTTTACCTTATATCAATCAGTTTAGCTATGATCAAAAACTCATGGGCCAGCAAATGCTGGTGAGGATGTGGAGAAAGTGGAAAACTTCTCCATTACAGGTGGGATTGCAGGGTGGCACAACCACTCTGGAAATCAATCTGGTGGTTCTCAGAAAATATTTTATATACTGTTCATAAATCTGTGTCTCGCTATTACAGAATTTTGGGTTTTGGATACCATAGGCTTACAAAAAACATTTCACACAGTGATGATAATGTGTTAGAACTTTAGCATAATTCTGAAGGGAAGAAGAGAATATTTAATGATAGTAGTAATTGTAATAAAACTCCCTATTTTCATTTTTATATATTTAAATATTTGATATATAATTTTATATCTTCATGTTCTTTTTCTTTACATGGCAATGTTGTTATTAAATCAATTGCTTTTCTCAATGTCTTACTAAGTGTATGGATTATATAAGTTCATAATAATAAAGACATTGAATTTATTTTTAATTTTCTTTTTTTTATCTTCTGATGTTTTTATCTAACTTTTTATATTTCTTGTATTTCACTTTGACAAAACTCTGAGAAGACTAATCTTACTTGTCAACTTGACATAATTTACAATCTACTAAAAGCCAAGCCACCTGGAAATTCTGAGAGGAATTTTTCTCTTTTGTATCACACATAAACCAATCTGTTCCATTAGTGAATGCTGACCAATACAGGTTTTGAGAATTATTCTCATAGTTCTTATGTTTCCAATTATATCTTCATGTCTCTTCCATTCTAACAAATGTCTTTTCTAATTTGGTATGGTATCTTTCTTCTCCATGTAGTTCCTTATATACTTAATAATGAAAATATCCCTCCATACTGGATTCTAAGTGTTTCTGCAATGTCTTGTTTTGTTTCTGGGTGCTTTGATGTTCATCTATTTTATTTTACCTATGGTACCTGAATTATATATTATGAGCAATATTCCTTCACTTTCTTTCTTTCTTTCTTTCTTTTTTTTTCAGTTTTTTTCATTTTTTATTCGATATATTTTTTATTTACATTTTAAATGATTTCCCCTTTTCTAGCCCCCTACTCCCTGAAAGTCCCATAAGCCCCCTTCTCTCCCCCTGTCCTCCCACCCACCCCTTCCCACTTCCCCCTTCTGGTTTTGCCCTAAACTTCTTCACTGAGTCTTTCCAGAACAAGGGGCCCTCCTCCTTTCTTCTTGTACCTCATTTGATGTATGGATTATGTTTGGGGTATTCCAGTTTTCTAGGTTAATATCCACTTATTAGTGAGTGCATACCATGAGTCACCTTTTGAGTCTGGGTTACCTCACTTAGTATGATGTTTTCTAGCTCCATCCATTTGCCTAAGAATTTGATGAATTCATTGTTTCTAATGGCTGAATAGTACTCCATTGTGTAGATATACCACATTTTTTGCATCCACTCTTCTGTTGAGGGATACCCAGGTTCTTTCCAGCTTCTGGCAATTATAAATAGGGCTGCTATGAACATAGTAGAGCATGTATCCTTATTACATGGTGGGGAATCCTCTGGGTATATGCCCAGGAGTGGCATAGGATCTTCTGAAAGTGAGGTGCCCAGTTTTCGGAGGAACCGCCAGACTGATTTCCAGAGTGGTTGTACCAATTTGTAACCCCACCAGCAGTGGAGGAGTGTTCCTTTTTCTCCACACCCTCTCCAACACCTGCTGTCTCCTGAATTTTTAATCTTAGCCATTCTGACTGGTGTAAGGTGAAATCTCAGGGTTGTTTTGTTTTGCATTTCCCTAATGACTAATGAAGTTGAGCATTTTTTAAGATGCTTCACCACCATCCGAAGTTCTTCAGGTGAGAATTCTTTGTTTAACTCTGTACCCCATTTTTAAATAGGGTTGTTTGGTTTTTTGGAGTGTAACTTCTTGAGTTCTTTATATATATTGGATATTAGCCCTCTATCTGATGTAGGATTGGTGAAGATCTTTTCCCAATTTGTTGGTTGCTGATTTGTCCTTTTGATGGTGTCGTTTGACTTACAGAAACTTTTTAATTTTATGAGGTCCCATTTGTCAATTCTTGATCTTAGAGCATACGCTATTGGTGTTCTGTTCAGAAATTTTCTCCCTGTACCGATGTCCTCAAGGGTCTTCCCCAGTTTCTTTTCTATTAGCTTCAGAGTGTCTGGCTTTATGTGGAGGTCCTTGATCCATTTGGATTTGAGCTTAGTACAAGGAGACAAGGATGGTTCAATTCGCATTCTTCTGCATGCTGACCTCCAGTTGAACCAGCACCATTTGTTGAAAAGGCTATCTTTTTTCCATTGGATGATTTCAGCCCCTTTGTCGAGGATCAAGTGGCCATAGGTGTGTGGGTTCATTTCTGGATCTTCAATCCTGTTCCATTGATCAGCCTGCCTGTCACTGTACCAATACCATGCAGTTTTTAACACTATTGCTCTGTAGTATTGCTTGAGGTCAGGGATACTGATTCCCCCAGAATTTCTTTTGTTGCTGAGAATAGTTTTAGCTATCCTGGGTTTTTTGTTATTCCAGATAAATTTGTTAATTGCTCTTTCTAACTCTGTGAAGAAGTGAGTTGGGATTTTGATGGGTATTGCATTGAATCTGTATATTGCTTTTGGCAAAATGGCCATTTTAACTATATTGATTCTGCCGATCCATGAGCATGGGAGGTTTTCCCATTTTTTGAGGTCTTCTTCATTTCCTTCTACAGAGTCTTGAAGTTCTTGTCATAAAGATCTTTCACATGTTTGGTAAGAGTCACCCCAAGATACTTTATACTGTTTGTGGCTATTGTGAAGGGGGTCATTTCCCTAATTTCTTTCTCAGCCTGCTTATCCTTTGAGTATAGGAAGCCACTGATTTGCTTGTGTTGATTTTATAACCTGCCACTTTGCTGAAGTTGTTTATCAGCTGTAGGAGTACTCTAGTGGAGTTTTTTGGGTCACTTAGGTAGACTATCATGTCATCTGCAAATAATGATAGTTTGACTTCTTCCTTTCCAATTTGTATCCCTTTGAACTCCTTATGTTGTCGAATTGCCCGAGCTAGTACCTCAAGTACAATATTGAAAAGATAAGGAGAAAGGGGTCAGCCCTGTCTAGTCCCTGATTTTAGTGGGATTGCTTCAAGTTTCTCTCCATTTAGTTTGATGCTAGCTACCCATTTGCTATATATTGCTTTTACTATGTTTAGGTATGGGCCCTGAATTCCTGTTGTTTCCAAGACTTTAAGCATGAAAGGATGCTGAATTTTGTCAAATGCTTTTTCAGCATTCAGCATGAAATGCCCATGTGGTTTTTTTCTTTGAGTTTGTTTATGTAGTGGATTGCATTGATGGATTTCCGTATATTAAACCAACCTTGCATTCCCAGGATAAAGCCTACTTGATCATGGTGGATGATCGTTTTGATGTGTTCTTAGATTCGGTTGGCAAGAATTTTCTTATTTTTGCATCGACGTTCATAAGGGAAATTGGTCTGAAGTTCTCTTTCTTTGTTGGATCTTTGTGTGGCTTTGGTATCAGCATAATTGTGGCTTCCTAGAAGGAAATGGGTAGTGTTCCTTCTGTTTCTATTTTGTGGAATAGTTTGAAGAGTATTGGTGTTAACTCTTCTTTGAAGGTCTGGTAGAATTCTGCACTGAAACCATCTGGTCCTGTGCTTTTTTTTGGTTGGAAGACTTTCTATGACTCCTTCTATTTCTTTAGGCGTTATGGGACTGTTTAGATGATCTATTTGGTCCTGATTTGACCTATTTTGGTATTTGGTATCTGTCAAGGAAATTGTCCATTTCCTCCAGATTCTCCAGTTGTGTTGAGTACAGGCTCTTGTAGTAGGATCTAATAATTTTTTGGATTTCCTCAGTTTCTGTTGTTATATCTCCCTTTTCATTTCTAAGTTTGTTAATTTGGATACTTTCTCTGTGCCCTTTGGTCAGTCTGGTAAGGGTTTATCTATCTTGTTGATTTTCTCAAAGAACCAGCTCCTGGATTCGTTAATTCTTTGTACGGTTTGCTTCGTTTCCAATTGATTGATTCCAGCCCTGAGTTTGATGATTTCCTGCCTTCTACTCCTCCTGGGGAATTGGCTTCTTTTTGTTCCAGGACTTTCAGGTGTGTTGTTAAGCTGCTAGTGTATGCTCTCTCCATTTTCTTTTTGGATGCACTCAGGGCTATGAGTTTACCTCTTAGCACTGCTTTCATTGTGTCCCAAAGTTTGGGTATGTTGTTCCTTGATTTTCATTAAATTCTAAAAAGTCTCTGATTTCTTTCTTTATTTCTTCTTTGGTCAAGGTGTCATTGAGTAGAGTATTATTCAGCCTCCATGTTTATGTGGGCTTTCTGTTGTTTTTGTTGCTATTGAAAATCACTCTTACACCATAGTGATCTGATAGGAGGCATGGGATTAGTTCGATTATCTTATATTTGTTGAGGTCTGCCTTGTGTCCAATTATATGGTCGATTTTGGAGAAGGTACCATGAGGTGCTGAGAAAAAGGTATATTCTTTTGCTTTAGGGTGAAATGTTCTATAAATATCAGTCAAATCCAATTAGTCCAAAGCTTCAATTAGTTTTACTGTGTCCCTGTTTAGTTTCTGTTTTCCCGATTAGTCCATTGAGGAAAGTGGAGTGTTGAAGTCCCCCACAATTATTGTGTTAGGTGCAATGTGTGCTTTGAGCTTTAGTAAAGTTTCTTTTACAAATGAGGGTGCCTTTGCATTTGGCGCATAGATGTTCAGAATTGAAAGTTCTTCTTGGTGGATTTTTTCTTTGACAAGCAAGAAGTGTCCTTCTGTGTCTCCTTTGAAGACTTTAGGTTGAAAGTCAATTTTATCTGATTTTAGAATGGCTACTCCTGCTCGTTTCCTGTGACCATTGGCTTGTAAGATTGTCTTCTAGCCTTTTACTCTAAGGTAGTTTTTATTTTTGACACTGAGGTGTGTCTCCTGTATACAGCAAATTGTAGGGTCCTGTTTCCTTATCCAGTCTGTTAGTCTATGTCTTTTTATTGGGGAATTGAGACCATTGATGTTAAGAGATATTAGGGAATAGTGATTATTACTTCCTGTCATTTTTGATGTTCTTTTTATATTTGAGTGGTTATCTTCTTTTTGGTTTGATGAAGGAAGGTAACTATCTTGCTTTTTCCAGGGTGTAGTTTCCTTCCTTGTATTGGAGTTTTCCTCCTATTATTCTTTGCAGAGCTGGGTTTGTGGAAAGACTATTGTGTAAATTTGGTTTTGTCATGGAATATCTTGGTTTCTCCATCTATGGTGAATGAGAGTTTTGCTGGGTATAGTAGTCTTGGCTGACATTTGTGTTCTCTTAGAGTCTGCATGAGATCTGCCCAGGATCTTCTAGCTTTCATGGTCTCTGGTGAGAAGTCGGGTGTGATTCTGATAGGTCTTCATATGTTACTTGGCCTTTCTCTCTTACTGCCTTTAATATTCTTTCTTTGTTTAGTGCATTTGGGGTTTTGATTATTATGTGACAGGAGGTATTTCTGCTCAGGTCCCGTCTGTTTGGAGTTCTGTAGGCTTCTTGTATATTCATAGGCATCTCTCTCTTTAAGTTGGGAAAGTTTTCTTCCATAATTTTGTTAAAGATATTTGCTGGCTCTTTCTGTTGTAAATCTTCACTCTCATCTATACCTATAATCCTTAGGTTTGGTCCTCTCATTGTATCCTGGATTTCCTGGATGTTCTGGGATGCAAGCTTTTTGCATTTTGCATTTTCTTTGACAGTTGAGTCAATGGTTTCTATGATATCTTCGGCATCTGAGATTCTTTCTTCCATCTCTTGTATTCTGTTGTTTATATTTGCATCTATGGCCCCTGATTTCTTCCCAAGGTTTTCTATCTCCAAAGTTGTTTCCCTTTGTGATTTCTTAGTTGTTTCTACTTCTGTTTTTAGGTCCAGGATGGTTTTGTTCAGTTCCATCATTTTTTTGTCTGTGTTTTCCTGTAATTCTTTAAGAGATTTTTGTGTTTCCTCTTTCATGACTTCTGCCTGTTGACTCAAGTTCTCCTGCATTTCTTTAAGTTTTTTTTTTTTTTTTTTTTTTTTTTTTTTTTTTGCCTTTCTTCTTTATTGGCTTCTATCTCTTGGGCCTTATTCTCCTGCATTTCTTTAAGTGTTTTTTTGTGTTTCCATTATACGGGTTTCTAGCTTATTCATGTTCCCCTGTATTTCTTTAAGAGATTCATTCATGTCCTTTTTGTGTTCTTCTAGCAGCATCATGAACAGTGATTTTAAATCCAAATCTTGTTTCTCTGGTGTGTTGGCATAACCAGGACTTGCTGATGTTGGAGAGTTTGGTTCAGATGCTGCCATATTGCCTAGATTTCTGTTAGTAGCGTTCCTGCGTTTGCCCTTTGCCATCTTGTTATCTGGAGCTAATTGGTCTTGTCTCTGGCTGGTGTTTCAGCCTCCTGAGAGGCTCTAGGGCTATTTCTGCAACACTGGAGGGCAGGGTTTCCCCTGTTGCAGATTGCTAATGTGCTTTCCTCCTCTTGGGTGCCCTTGCAGCCCTAGTGTTCTTTGTCCCAGATTGTGTCTGTGAGCCAGAAGGTGCCCGTTTGCTCCTTCAGGGAGTGCTGAGGCTGTATGCGGCAGGGACCTTTTCTGTGTGCTGATTACTCTGCTGGGCAGCGGAACTCCCAACCGGGTTGGTGCACACAAGGCTAGCCTAGCTGCTCAGGCCCTGAGTCTAGGCAAAAGCCTGGCAGGCCAATGTCGGAGCAAATTTCCCCTCAGCTGTGAGTGTTAATTGGGTCTGTCAGGTGCCTAGGATGGTGGCGTGTGTGCACGCTCCCTGAGAGTGCTGGGAGAGTCTACTGGACTAACAACCTCCTGGCCGGGTCGGCACACAGATGGCCCACCAAGCAGCTCAGGGCCTGTGGGCAGTCCAGGGCCTGACCGTCTGAGATCCCTGCTATGTCCGCCTCAGGCTATGCCTGTTAGCTGGTTTGGTTTTGCCTGCTAGGTCTCTCTGGCTTCCTGTAGGCAAAATGGCGGTGGTGTACAAACCGGCCGGGATAAACAACCTCTAGGCCGGGTCAGCACACAGATGGCCCACCGAGTAGCCCAGGGCCTGGGGGCAGTCCAGGGCCTGACCGTCTGGGACCCCTGCTATGTCTGCCTCTGGCTATGCCTGTTAGCTGGTTTGGTTTTGTCTGCTGGGTCCCTCTGGCTTCCCATAGGCAAAATGGTGGCGGTGCGCACGTGCGCGCTGGCGGGGGGGGGGGGGTGACCTCCTGGCCAGGTTTGCACCCAGGTGTCCCCCCACCCCCCACCCCCGATCAGCCCAGGGCCTGGGTGCAGGCCAACGCCCGTCGGGCTTAGACCCCCGCGATGTTGGTCTTGGGTTATATTTGCGTACCTCAGTCTGATTTCTCTGGCGACCAAGAACCAATATGGAGGCCTCCTATCTGACTGGCGGGAGGCAGAGTTCTGATGTGGCTTCTGTGTGGTGAAAGGCACCGTAAATCCTCCACTGCTCGCAGCCTGGCTGGCCAGCGATGGCCAGTGGTCGTGGGCGCAGGGTCTGCCTGGACCCTGTCCGCTTGGTTCTACTGCTGATGGCCCTTCCTCTGGACCAGCCGCTGCTGCTGCTGCTGCTGCAGCTGCCGCCGCTAGTCTCTTTCTTTCTTTCTTTCTTTCCTTCCTTCCTTCCTTCCTTCCTTCCTTCCTTCCTTCCTTCCTTCCTTCCTTCCTTCCTTCCTTCCTTCTTTCTTTCTTTCTTTCTTTCTTTCTTTCTTTCTTTCTTTCTTTCTATCTATCTATTTATTTATATTGTTTTTTTGAGACAGGGTTTTTTTGTGTAGCCCTGGCTGTCCTGGGACTGACTTTGTAGACCAGGTTGGCCTTGAACTCAGAAATTTCCCTACCTCTTCCTCCCAAGTGCTGGGATTAAAACATGTGCCACCACTGCCCCATTTTTTTTTTTTGTTTGTTTGTTTGCTTGCTTGCTTATTCCTTCACTTTCTTGTACCTAGATTTTAGTTTCTACTTTGGCTCTGGAAGCACTCTATCATCATTTCTTTGGATCTTTTTTCTACTTCTGTCATCTAAAAATTCTTCCTGAACATCCCCCTTCCCAAAAAATAGCCACGACAAAATAAATAATAATTCCAGATTGCATTTCTTTTTTGTTTTGTTTTGTTCTTTTCTTTTTTTTTTTTTTTTCCTGAGACAGGGTTTCTCTGTATAGCCCTGGCTGTCCTAGAATTCACTCTGTAGACCAGGCTGTCCTCGAACTCAGAAATCCACCTGCCTCTGCCTACAAGTGCTGGGATTAAAGGCATGTGCCACCACCGCCAAGTCAGATTGTATTTCTTAAATAAATAATAATGCACTTTTATTTATATTTTCTTTTTGTGTCCACTTGGATTCTCTAAAGAGACTGTTTTTGAGGTCACTAATTCTTTGTTTTGTTTTATTTTGTGTCTATTAGATGTTAAGTCAGTTTAATGTGCATTTAAAAAAATGTTTTCACCCTATATAATGGCTGCTATGTGCCCGTTAAGAATATTTTAGACGTATTTTTTTTGTTTTTAGAGATTATAATTACATAAATCCTTCTCCATTCTTTTTATCACTCTGAAATCTCTCACAAATCACTCCTTTCTCTTTCAAAGCATGAACTCATTTTTTATTATACACACACAAACATACACATAGATATAGATATAGATTTCTAGTATCTTTTTAAAGTAGAATAATGTTTCAATTCTCTTAGACATTTTTGAACATTCATAAAGACTATTTTCCATACAGGATATTTCATGCACTGCTGACTAGCTGGTCAAGTTCAGACATTTTACTTTGAGGCTATTAATTCCTGAAGGTTTTATGTGTGAGATCTGGAAATTGAAAAACAACTTACTCTGCTCTTCATCATCACACTTGTTTGTGCCTCTTTTTACAAAAATTCTAAGAAGGAGTCTTATTTCCTGTTGATCTATAGCTACGTCTGTTTTGTAAGCACAAGCTGATACCCAGACTCCAGGTGTGCTAAAAAAATCTACAGTTGCTGCATCACCACTATCTACACAATGAAGAGTGACTCAAGACCAGTTTGTTCGAAATGTGTTGTAAAATATGAATCAGAATGATTTAAAATAACACATCCACCCATCTTCCATACACCTCTGAAAATTTATTAGCATCAGATCCATAATTCACAACTGTATTTTGCTTTGTATTCTGAACACAATCATACTGTATGAATTATCTCCAGACACATGGATGGCTACACTCTGAGACCCAAGCATGTAAACACTAGTATAGCACTGTAATCAGACCAAGGTCAACACTGGTCTAGAGTATTAATGACTAATGTGTCCTCAAAACCAGTTGGCCTGCCATTGATGGCACCACATGTTTCTGCAAGACACTGAGACACCTGCTCTAGCATTTCAAACTACAGATATTAGCTCAAGGACGGGAATTATCTGAATCTTCCTGGTGTTAGTTCACAGGATTTACAGTTAATTTCAGGGCAATAATACCTAGCAAATGACTCTACCTTACCTTCAGCAAAAGAAATGTCTTGTGTCAATAAAGTTGTAATAAAGTTGAAGAAGGCAATTTTTTGCTCACTATGACTGTTCTACAACTTGGTCTTGTTTGGGTCTGACAGATCCAGAATATACATAGTTTTGGATTGTAGTTGGTCCTTGACACAGCTGACAATACAACAGACTGTGATGTAGGTCTCTGCCTGGTACCAGACATGTCTAGTCATTTCGTTTATCAACACTGCTTTGTTTACAACAGTGGTATTCTCGTTCTCAGGTGGGGAATGAGTTAATGGTCTCTTGGCTGTGAAGGCTGACATTAAGTTCCATTGCTACAAAGAACCATCCAAACTATTGTGAAGAGAGCCTCAAGGCCAATTCTGAACTGGCAAATAATATTAGTGGAACCTCCCTTGTATACCTTTGCAGCTTAGTTTATAACCTGATGCTAAGATAGGAGTGAAATTTCCACTTATGAGTCCTGATCTGGATATAGACTCTGTTCTTTCTACAGTGGGTCTAGTTACAAGCTCTAAGGCAAAACCCTGTGCTAAACTTAAACCGTCATTCTTTTCTGACTAGAATCTCATTCCCCATGTGATGTTCATGTTTAGGAGAGGGAATGTAGAGGAAATTATTGTTCCAGGAATTTAGTTGTTAGGAAAGAAATGTTGTGAGAGTCTGTCTAGTACAAGATATCAGGTTGGTTGACTTGATGGGTCTTACCTATAAGGGCTGAAATAACCCCTATCTTTTCCCAGGTGAGATGTGCCTTTCTTCATGCTGTTTGCAGATAGAGAATGGACAGTACTGAAGACATTTTCTTTTTGCCTTCTTCAAGATATGTTTTGTTTGTATTATATTACATTCAAGCACTGTGTCTTTCAACTTAGTCAATCATCTTCAGTTTAGTCAAGCTGAAATCATTCTTGGAGAACTACCTACCTATAAAATCTTACCCCATCACCTTGTCATATTTATGGCATATTATTTTTTCTCTATTATTTTTTGAAAATGTGACAGCTGTTGAATCTCACCAAAAATTTAATTCAATCATCATTTGTTTAACCTCAGTGTTTCACAATGTTTGTAGCATTTTACTTCCCTAACACCAATGGATAAAGGCCATTTCCCCCACATCCTAGACAAGTTATATTACTATTACCTATTTGTTTGCATGTAGTGATCTAATAAAGGACATGAAGTCTTATTTTCTTGTGGTTTGAATTTGTAGTTTTTCATTTATCTATGTACATTTCATCAAATTTTTCGGGGTGGTCGTAGATGTAAAATAAATTGTTTTAAAGGAGAAGAAAATACTTATTTTAAAGCAAGTATGCATGTCCATGTCCTAAAAACAAGGATTCAAGCCCTACTTGATGTATACTTTAAGAAGTTTAGGGTAATAGATAACTTCTTATGCATGTGGGTTTGTGAGTGTTTCATGTTTCTCTGTGGGATGAGTTATGTGGAAGCCAGAGGTTGACCTCAGGTTTCTTTCTCTCACTCTTCATGTTGATTATTTAAGGACACATGCTCCACTATGTTCATTGCAGCCTTATCTATAATAGCCAGAAGCTGGAAAGAACCCAGATGCCCCTCAATGGAGGAATGGATACAGAAAATGTGGTATATTTACACAATGGAATACTACTCTGCAATTAGAAACAATGAATGTAAATAAAAAATATATCGAAGAAGGTAATATCTACTTATCAGTGAGTGGACACACATGGTATACACTCACTAATAAGTGGATATTAGCCCAGAATCTCAGAATACCCAAGACACAATTCACAGACCTAATGAAGCTCAAAAAGAAGGAAGACCAAAGTGTGAATGCTTTGGTCTTTCTTAGAAGGGGGAACAGATACAGAAACAAAGTGTGGAGCAGAGACTGAAAGAAAGACCATGCAGAGACTGCCCTACCCTGCCTTCTATCCATATACAGTCACCAAACCAAGACACTATTGTGGATGCCAAGAAGTACTTGCTGACAGGAGCCTGATATAGCTGTCTCCTGAGAGGCTCTGCCAGTACCTGACAACTACAGATGTGAATGCTCTCAACCAACCATGGACTGAGCACAAGGTCCCCAATGGAGGAATTAGAGAAAGGACAGAAGGAGCTGAAAGAGCTTGCAGCCCCATAGGAGGAACAACAATATGAACCAACCAGTACCCCCAGAGTTCCCAGGGACTAAACCATCAACCAAAGAGTAAACATGGAGGGACCCATGGCTCTAGATGCATATGCAGCAGAGGATGGCTTTGTCAGACATCAATGAGAGGAGAGGCCCTTGGTCCTGAGAGGGCTCGATGACCTAGTGTAGGGGAATGCCAGGGCAGGGAAGCAGGAGTGGGTGGGTTGGTGAGCGGAGCGAGGGGTTGCAGAATGGGATAGGGTGTTTTCAGAGGGGAAACCAGGAAAAGGGATAACATTTGAAATGTAAATAAAGAAAATATCTAATAAAAAAAATGATACCCAAGAATGATACCAAGAAGAGGGAAAGAGGGCCCTGGTTCTGAAAAGAGTTAATCCAGCATTGTAGGGGAGTACAAGGACAGGGAAATGTGAGGGTGGTGATTGGGGAATTGGTGGAGGGAAGAGGGCTTATGAGACTGATGGGGAGGGGGGAACCAGGAAAGAGGTAAGCATTCAGAATGTAAACAAAGAATATAGAAAATAAAAAAAATAATTGAATTTGATAAAGGGTCTCTAACTGAACTGGGACTTCATCTTTTCAGCTAGGTTGGCTGGTCAGTGAGATACTGGTATCTGCCAGGTGAGTTTTCTAGAACTGAAGCTATGAGCTTGCACTATTGCTTGCTTTGACTTAGATCCTGGGATGTCCGACTCAGCTCCTCATTATTTTGTTGAATACAGGTTCTCTCTATGTTGCCCTATCTGTTCTGGAACTCTCTTCATAAATCATACATACCATACATTCACAGGGATCTACCTGTCTTTATCTCTTCCTGTCAGTGTTGTGAGTAAATGTGTGCTCTACCACACTAGGTCAGATCACCAAGCTTGCACAAGCTCAAATAGACTGAAGCATCTGCCTGGTTCCTTCCCTAACTTCTCATGAAAGCTCAATGACTTAGCAGATGTCTGTTCCTCCACATTTCTAAATATTTTGTTTGCAGCACAATGTAAAGATGTGAGCATAAATAAATACAAATCAGAGGATCTCCAACCACTTCAAGAGCACTGAAGCTGTGCACTGTGTTCTTCTGTGACAGCAGAACAAGCTAATGACAGCATGCATCCTTTACACCAGGAAAAAGTAGACAAGCACTGTCACTTAAAGTCATCATATGAGAAAAAGACTAAAGACTTCAAAGGGAAAGCAACTAGTTTCTGATTTTCAAAATGAGGAAGCCTGGTTGTATTTTATTCCTAAACTTTCCTCCATAAATTACTATGTCACTGTTACTGATGTATTCATACAGTTATTTAATGAAACCACTTCCCCTTCATGATTAGTTGCATTGTATATTTCCAAAATAGGTATTTAGATAATAAGTATATATTAACCATTCACACACTCCCATTATATGTTAAAAATTTATAATTAAGGAAACATTTATATTTCTGTTATTGTTAAATACAGCATATAATGAATACATATGAAGCTAATCTATAAGATACATATATGTGAGGCAGAGAAATAGGGAGAATTGGAAGGAGAGGGGACTGTGATCTCAAGTTACTCAACATGGATTTTGAAGGAATTAGGGTTATTCTATAAATGATCTAAGAAATTTTCCTTGAAATTTCATGAATTTATAGTAGCATCATGAATCTGGTCTATATTGTACAATAAGATATCTATAATCTATGGAAAAATCACACATTTATTCTCATAAGTTTTAAGGAAATTCATTTCTAGAAAATAATTTTTATCTTTGATCATATTTTAGAATGCAGTCTTACTTTGCAATTTATAGTTTAGGAATAAACAATAATTATAGGTATAAATTTTATTAATAGTTTCTTAACAGGAGGGTATATAGAGAACTCAGTGGCCATCTCCTGTAGCCAGGCTGAACTTCTGGTGGAGGGAAGGGGCTCAAACCACCCACAAAACCCTTAACCCAAAATGTGACCTGCCGACAAGATCCTCAGTGGTAATTATGGTGCAGAGTCTGAGGGAATGACTGGCCCAACTTGAGACCTATCCCATGGGAAAGTTCCAACTCCTGACACTATTAATGATAGTCTGCTGTTTGCAGACAGGCACCTAGCATAACTGTCTCCTGAGAGGCTTGATACAGCAGCTTATGGAAACAGAAGCAGAGACCCACAGTCAAATATCACTCAGATCTGGCAGTGTCATAGAAGAATAGAGGATAGAAGTGAGCAAGCAGGAGGGGTCAAGGTCAACACAAGGACTTACAGAGTCAGCTAACCTGGACACATGAGGGCTCACAGAGACTGAACCAACAACCAAAGAACGTTCATAATCATTAGTACCCGAGTTTGGCAACCCAGAACCTACAGCCCCACAGACACACATTTGTAGCATATGTGCTGCTTGGTTTTCATGTGGGTGCCCTAACAGTAGGAGCAGAGACTGTCTCTGACTCTGAGGCTTGCCATTATATCCCTTTGCTCTAGTTGAACTGCCTTGTTGCACCTCAGTGGAAGATGATGTGCTTTGACCTGCTGGGTCTACATGTACTAAGGAGGGCTTTCTCATCTCTGAGGACAAAGAAGTGGGTAATGATGGGAGGGATTTGTAAGGGCAAGACTGGGAAGAGTGGACAGTGGGATCTGTGATCAAGATGTAAAATGAATAATAAAAAAACATTATTGAAGAAAAGAATGAATTCCTTGTTTTTGGCTTGAGGATACATCTTTATTTTTATTTTTTTCAGAATGCCCTCTCTGAGGAAAAATATTCCAGGTAATTCACCTCAGGGACTAACTTATTTATGTGAGTGTGGGCTAGATAAGCTTTCATCTTTGTACACTGTTCTAATAAGTACGTTTTCCATATTGGAACTGTTAAAAATCTGTGCCACTTTCTATAACCTGTAACTTTTAATGATGCTTCAAGCCTCCCACTTTTAGTGTCCATTCCTGAATAATTTTTTGGTCATTATTTTTGCTACTTTATGCAATTATAATTCAATTACCATTTCTCTCTTTATTTCCTTCAAATTACCTTCGATTTCCCCCTCCCGGCTTCGATTCGGCTTTATGCCTCTTTTTTCACCAATTGTTATTGCATTCATGTGTGTAATTGAATGTAATTATTCACTTGGTCTTTATTGTTACTGATAGTAGTAAAGTACAAGTTCCCTTACTGTTGGCTGATAAATCATTACCACTGGATCTCATTTTGTTGTTGTTGATGATGATGTTTATTTTGTTATGTTATGTTTTATTTTTCATATCTCCAGTTTTGTAGTCCTAGATCTGCTCATCATATCTCTTCTGCTGCTCCCATTAAACAGGACATCAGTTCTAGGAATGATGGCCCTGTATTCTAATTCAAATTACGCCCAGACACTAGTGTTAGTATCTCTTCTGCACTGGCTCTTTTTACAATAAAGTAGCCTTGAAATTTTGATAGTCTATGATGCTTAATAATGAAAAGTGTTCTGATTATAATTATAGATTCTCAGGTTAGTCCCATTAGTCAAATATTCTAAAGCATTCAGAATATTTCTACCTATGCTGCTAAAGTAGGACAGAATCTAGTCTCATGGGAAATATTCATCTGATTTGGAGGAGGAATGGAAATTGCAGATCAGTGTAAATGTTCATTAATTATACTGACAATGTCACACTTGCTCAGTTTTGGAACTCTTAAAAATTTCAGTATGGCTTCAGATCACATCTGAACATCTTAGATATTGCAACATCCTTAATATGAGATACTAAGAAAGAGGAAGCTTAATCAGATTTTTTTGTAGTTGTTCAGAGGTAGATTATAGGGGTAGGAGGTGCTTAGATTAAAACATATCCTTGAAGTTCATCACTCAAGACTGAAGAATAGCACAAGACATATACGCATATCTGCTCTTCATGCTTCTTGCCAAGTGACATCAGTGGCTTCCTCAGGTTTGTGAAAGCAGAGTTATAGACAGAAGTGCAACTTCACATTGCACAGCTAGAGTCATGAGTTACAATTAATCATTAGGAAAATTACCTAGCCACAATGATGTCATCACAGCAATGACAGGCAGACTAATATAAATAACCCCTTTCGTGGAGCATCTACAGAGGACAATTGAGTATTAGTTTTTATGTATTTTTAGGTGTTAACACAGATATATTTTCCGATTTCCACAAAATGGTATGAGTAACTTCCATTATTCTTTATTATCCTGTAAACTCTACATAAATATTTACATCATCTCATTTAGAAGCTTTTCACTTCAAAATAGCAAAACATGTTATAATTTGAATATTACATTTAAGCAAGTAGATTTTTATATGTTAGAGTAAATTACAATTATTCAGCAGTAATTTAAAAATTCTGTTTAGATATTCATGCATGAAAATGCACAAAATAATTTATATATGTAATATATAAAATAAAAGAAATCAATGACTCTGCATTACTCTGCAGTCATCTATCACAGAATAATGCTTCTCATCCTATTTTATTTCATTTAGTTTAGTTTAGTTTAGTTTAGCTTAGTTTAGTTTTTCGAGACAGGGTTTCTCTGTATAGCCCTGGCTATCCTGGAACTCACTCTGTAGATCAGGCTGGCCTTGAACTCAGAAATCCACCTGCCTCTCCCTCCCAAGTGCTGGGATTGAAGGCATGTGCCACTACTGCCCATTGCTTCTCATCTTATATGTGATCATTTCAAATATGTTTCTTTTCAAGAACATTGACAAAATCGTAAAAACATAGGAAATACTTTTATAGATTTAAATGCAATATAAAAATCACCCCTACAATTTTCACTGACTGATACTCTGCCTAACATTTCATTGTGTAAAATATGTATAATAACAAACAAATACTCATATCAGGAAAATTTCATAGTACTTGGTCACAAGTTTATTTGTTACATATTTCATACAATAATTATTTTACATGAATTTTATGACAATAACTTCATATACTCAAGTTTACATACAAACAGTAAGTTGGAGAATCACCACACCTCCAGATATAATGCAAAATACAGACCATTTCCAGTTAAGATACCTGTTTATTTCAAGTCAGTAGTGTTTTGACTTCAATTCAAAAGAATTTTACACTACTCTATTTGGCATGTCTATACATGGTCTTAATAAGACTTATTTTATTTTTCCAAAATCCAGGGCATTTTAGGCATTTAATAATTAAATGTGGATTATAAACCATTTTCTGCCATACAAATGGTAGTTTGAATTGTAAAATTTACAATAAAGACACTAAAAAAAAGGGGTTGATAGCAGCCAGATGGCTTTTTGAATGTTTTAAAATATGCATGAAAGATTTTTAATAATTTTACCACCATATGGGATAGGTATAAAATTCACTTCTATGGGCAGTAAACTCCAGGTATAATCTGGCTCAGTGTCTAACTCTAACTTCTGATTACATTCATGGACTCATTTTGGTTTTTCTTTCCCATCATTGTAAAGGAAAGAATAATTTTCCTTTGGTTAGGATGACATGGTTGAAATTTCTTCACACTAAAATGGGGAACTGCAGTCACAAGGCAAATGTTGATGTTCACTCAAATCCTAGGGCTTTTGACCCATGAAGCCTATTATGTAAATAACTTGTAACTGTGACCATATGTTTTATTTCATCCTTATACAACACATGGAAACTTTCAAATTGAATTGTGATCTTTCTAATAAAACATGAACTCTTTTCAATTTTTATTATCCATTTATAGACATAGAAAATATGTACTCTTTTTAGTGAACATCTGACCTTAGGGAAGCAGATGAACCCTAAAGTATTAAGGAATCCTATTCCTTATCTCATCACTCAGGGTGACAGAATGAAAGATTCCTGAGCAATTGTCTAATCATGAATTGTTAGCATAATCCCTTCCCAGTATGTACTGTACAGTAAACATGTGTGTTAAAAGACTACGGGTAAGTTAAGTAATAATAATAATAATAATAATGTAAATAATAATGATAACATGTGACTGAGGCAAATTCTCAAAAAAATCTACAGTGTGTAATATTCATTTCTTAGCACTAAGTTTTCCAAACACTGAGCTAGATTATCAACACATGTAAATGCATTTGGCTTATGACAAGGTAGGTTACTGAGCTGTGCAGCATACAAACTTACATGAGTTTAGATAGCTATTTGAGGCTAATTAATTTTAGTTTACTAGCCAACACATCTACAAAATATTGCCACTCACCAGATTAAAAATAAATAGAAACTGCAATATGACTCAGTTAATCTTTCAAGGGAAAGATAATGGAATTTTATTTAATAATTGGAATTATAAGCATATCTACCTTGAAATTGATTGGAAGTTAAGTACATGCTTTAATGTACTCCTTTTTGTGTAATAAGGTTGTTTTTCATAAATGTTAATAACATTTTGTAGCCATATTTAATTAGTTTTTAATTTAATGCAAGTAAAAATGCATACACATTAAGTTATAAAGTAAGTGTATACAGGCTAGTGAGGTGACCCAGTTAAGCTTGCTTAGTACTTTTTCAGAGAACCAGAGTTCAGGTCTGAGTACACATACTGGGTAGTACACAATCATCTATAACTCTAGATCTAACATGCTCTTGCCTCAATATGCACTTGTGTTATTATGGGTGCATGCACGCGTGCGCGTGCACACACACACACACACACAGACATACACATACACACACAGACATACACACACACACACACACACACACACACACACACACACACAGAGGAATCATTATTAAAATCTGTGAATTGCAAGTTTGTTCTGATTTTGTATCTCCTAGAAGTATCGGAGAAGTTACATCCATAAATTCTCAACATATTCCTGACTGTGGTATTTTGAGAAAAATAGCCCCATAGGAAACATAAATGAAAACAAACCTGAGAGCCCGTCTTATATATATCAGAATAGCTAAGATCAAAGAAACGTGACAGCTCATGGTGATGGGGACACACAGCAAGAACACTCCTCCATTGTTGATGGGCATGACAACTTGTACAGCCTCTGAAGATGGTTTTGCAAATTGATCTGAACTTAAGACCCAGGTATACCACTCCTTGGTATATATCCAACAGATACTTCATCCTACAAAAAGGACATTCTCAACTCTGTTGTTAGCAGCTTTATTCATAATATGCAGAAACTGGAAACAACCTAGATGTCCCTCATCTGAAGAATGGATAAAGAGAATGTACATTTAGAAAATGGAGTATTACTCAGGTACTGAAAAAAATCATAAAAGTCTTCTGGGAAATGGATGAAAAAAAATCATCCTATTCAGACCTAGAAAGACAAACATGATATACTTACTTATAAGTGGATATTAGTTGTAAAATAAAGAATAATCATGCTACAATCCACAGACCCAGAAGCTAAGGAACAAGGAGGGGTCAACTGAGAGACACATGAATTTCCCCGGGAAGGTGAAATAGAAAAGGCATCACAAGAGGACTTGGGCTAGGTGAGGATGCACACAGGAGGAGACAGGCAGGGAGAGTATGAAGGGAGAGAGATAGCTTGAATTCAGGGGCAACTTGGAACAAACTAGAAACGTTTTGAGATGGAAAATCCCAAGAGTTTATGAAGGTGGCCCTAAATAGGACTCTTTATAATGGGGGGATATGGAGACTGAACAGGCCATCTTGTGTAAAGACTTCCAGTAGAAGAATTGTGACACCAACCCTGCTTAATAAAAACAAAACAAAAACTATAATTTATCTTGCCTGCAAGTTGTTCTTGGGTAAAAGAGACCAAATAATGAACAGTGCATCTTGGGACCCATCCTACAAAAGGCATGGTCACTGCATGGTGGGTGCACTTATCCAGAGGCTGCAAAGCCCAAAGACCTCAGTTAATTGAACAGCAGCATCAAAAGTAATGAAATGATTCCTAATGATATTCCTCTATGCTCATAGAAAGGTTCCCAGCCCAATTGTCATTATAAAGACATCACCTAGTAACTGGGGGAAATAGATGTAGAGACTCACAGCCAAATATTAGGTGGAACTTGGGGAATCCTGCTGAGGAAGGGAAGGAAGAATACTAAGAGCCAGAGAGTTCAAAGACACCAGAAGAAAACTTAGGGACTCAACTAAGAGGGGCTCACAGAGACTGAACTGACAATAAGGGAGTTCCCATGTAACTAGGCCCAAGCAGTTATGTTACAGAAGTATAGTTTGGTATACTTGTGTGACTTGCTTTTGGGACATATTTTCCTTTATTGGGTTACATTGTCTTGTCTGTCTTAACGTTGGGGAACATGCCCAGTCTTCTTGCAGCCTGATATGTCATGCTTGGTTGCTATTCCTTGGAGTTCTCCCTTTTCTGAAGGTAAATGAAGAAGTGGATGGATGGGAGAGAGGAGAATGCAGGGAGGGGCTTGGAAGACAGGTGGGAGGGAAACTATAGCTGTTGGAAACTATAGTTGGATTGTAATAAATGAGAAAATGAATTTAAAAATATTTTTACAAATGAAAAGAAGGCTTATAGGCACTGTCATTATTGGGAAGTCTGGCCTTGATGGAGTAGGTGTGATATGGTTGGCAGAAGTACCTCACTAAAGGGTGTCTTTAAATTCTCCGAAGATCAAGTCAACCCTAGAGGATCAATGACTCTTTCTTCTGCTTATGGATTCGGATGGAAAGTTCTCAGCAACTTCTCTAGTACCAGCTCTTTCATCTTGTGGTGGCACCCAAGGGGAGCTTTGCCTTAGAGAAGAAAAGGGGGTAATGAGAGGAGGCATTTGTAAGGAGAGACTGGAAAGAGAGGAGTAAGAATATGTGATTGAGATTGCCCGTGAATAAATTTTACAAATTAAATTATAAAAGAAAAAACATAAAAACTTATTATAAAAGGAAGAAAATATAGAGGAAATCTCCCCAACAAACAAAATACAGACACATTTAAAATAGCTCCATAGAGTGGTGAAATGCTGCACTATAGTTCCCACTCATAGAAGAAATGACAGCACTCAACAGATACTGTGAAATCACTTAAAAAACACAATCGTAACAAAAATCCTAAATTGAGACATTTGAATAATGCCTCTGAGATTATGTAAAATTGAGCAGTACAAAGTAAAGGCGAGTTTACATTTTCCTTTAGTTTTAGAATGTGCAAGTCAACTGTCATACAAATAAAATAAAATGTTTGATTTGATTCAGAGCCATAAGTGTTGTGCTTTAGTGAGGTCAAGGGTGTGAGACTACATTTCCTCACTGATACTCATTAGTTTAATGTAAAGTAAAAGTTACTTGATTTCTGGGTACTGTGGATCTCATTTATAGTACAAGTGTTTGTGCTGGTTTGTAAAACTATAGTTTTATAAGTCCACTAAATATCTTATACAATATTATATAATACAGAGCACTGCACATTCCTTGTAGTATGTAATCTTACATACTTTCAGGTTTTTATGTTGTTAGCAAGTAAAAATGCCTTGGTCACATTTAACGTAAAACTTTAATACCCCATGTATTATATATATATATATAATATATATAATACCCCATGTATTATATATATATATATGTAAGAATATATTACCTAAGTATATATTATATTATATTTTATTATATTATATTACATTATATTATATTATATTATATTATATATATTCTTATATATGTGTGTGTACATATACATATACACATTCATGATGAAACAACTAACATTTTACATGGGTCATTGTGGATGCAATATATTGCAAATATTTATTATTGGCATTTTATTTTGAGATCTGGTTTATATGTTAGACTGAAATTGCAGAGATCAGACCTCTAAATTTGTTTCTATTCACATTTTTTTGTACCGGTAAAATTTATTATTTGTTTCAACTGTCTATTAAAGGTAATATTGGGATAAAATATATCATGGGACTATGTTTTTATAAGGTGTAATTTTTTTACTCCAGATTGCATATAATCAAATATTTTACATGCTACAACCTATGTAAATAATTTAAATATTCAGAACCACAGCCACATTACTTTAGACAGTTCCAAAACAAGTTCAAATGTGCTCTTGTTTTCTGACTGATTTGAATGACAAAGAAGTTGTTGTTTGGGCATAGCAAAATCATTACAATAGTGAATCATATTAAAATAATAGGAGATAACAAAAAATGTTGAGTAATAAGCCTTTATTTTATTGCACATTTTTCCCTATGATTTTGACAATTGTTCAGAATGTCTCCAATTAACAGTTTTGTGCTGTATCTGACATTGCCTTAATTTCTTTACTTTTAACTAGAAAGAGAAAGTTATAGTCTACATGATTAGGTAACATTGCCAAAAGCCTTACTTTCTCAGATAACACAGAAAAAACATAAATGTGCTCAAATATGCTTTGTTTGTATCTAAATTATTATGGCTTGCTATCATGTTTATTTCACTTTAATTTGAACAATATTATTGTGAAAAATAAACACAATGAACATTCCTTGTCATCCTACTATGTGCAGTAGAGAATCTGACAATGTAGCAACTTTCAAGAAACATTTATTTAAGGAGATAAACTTAAACATCCCCAAAGAGCCTTCTTTTATTTTTTCAATGTATTTTTATTTTATTCGATATATTTTTTATTTACATTTCAAATGATTTCCCCTTTTCTGGTCCCCCACTCCCCGAAAGTCACATAAGCCCCCTTCCCTCCCCCTGTTCTCCCACCCACCCCTTCCCACTTCCCTGTTCTGGTTTTTGCCTTATACTGCTACACTGAGCCTTCTTAATTGATGTAATGAGTCTTTGTTTCCAAAGCCACCAAATGTTTTTCTCGGTAATAGAAAGGACTTCCTTTTAACAGCCAAAGGTAAGTCAACACGTCCTGTGTGTTTCCATCTAAGAAAACTAGGCCAATCATGACATCGGTGATCAATCACAGCACTAATATTGTTTAACTATATCACAGTAAAAAGCAAGCTTATGTTCTCCATGGATTAATGTTCATTCTGCAATCTATTATGTTTTAATACAAAATTCATAATTATAGCAATATAACATATGATAAGTATGAACACTAATTCATATCTCTGTGCTTAGTTTATTCCTTTTAATTTGACAACAGCACACTCATAAAGCTATGGAGTTGAAAAAATTCATATGGAATATTTAGAGTAGCAATTGCTATGGAGTATATGCTCAGCATATCAATTCTTGTTTTTTCTCACTTATGACCTGATTGTACAGTTATATGAACATTTATATAAACAATAATGTACACAGTTAATTTCTAACTTAATGCTGAATTATACAAACATGTGAATGTCTGACCCAACTGCTCTGGCTTTGTTTACTGTATTTATTTTCACTATTTCCTTTTCAATCTGTAGTTAAGGTGCTTGTGTGTGTGTGTGTGTGTGTGTGTGTGTGTGTTTGTGTGTGTATTACTACAGGATGTTTTAAAATGTGATAATCTTTTAGAGATAAGATTACCAGTTATTTAATAATATTTGAGCCCAAAATGATAGGTATGTTTATCAAAAGGTCTTTTGAATAATCATAATTAATAGTAGCAAGGTGTTGTGGCAAACCTCATTATGAGAGCAGAGGGTCCCCAATGGAGGAGGTAGAGAAAGGACCCAAGGAGCTGAAGAGGTTTGCAGTCCCATAAGAGAAACAACAATATGAGCCAACCAGTACTCCCAGAGCTCCCAGGGACTAAACCTGTACAGAGCCATATTGGGGAAGTCTTGCACTTGGTCAGAGTTTGACTATGGTCAAGGTTAACTCCTCCCAGATAGCCAGGATCCTTCTCCACCCAGGGTGGAGTGCTCGAAGTAAAGGTTAAGTTCATTGTTCCTCCAGGTCTAGGAATTCCTGAATTAAACAGGTGACCCACCCAGCTGCCGGAGCAGTCAAGACGAGGACCTCCAAGAGAAGCTAGACAACTTCCACCGGAACTCAGCCTGGAGTCTGGGGGGAAGGGTTTGCCCAAACTGTTAAAAGGTCTGGCGCCATTAAAGTTTCCGGCTTTGATCAGTGAATATTGTCTTAGCCGTACTTCTTTTCGCCCCTCTTCCCTATTTATTCCTCAGCTTCTGTTCCAGAAACCCACTTCGTAATAGCTGCAGGCAGCTGCAGTCCCATAGGAGAAACAACAATATGAGCCAACCAGTACTCCCAGAGCTCCCAGGGACTAAACCACCAACCAAAGAATACACATGTAGGGACCCATGGCTCCAGCCAAATGGGTAGCAGAGGATGACCTTGTTGGACATCAATGAGAGAAGTTCTTGGTCCTATAAAAGTTCAATGCCCCAGTTTAGGGGGATGCCAGGACAGGGAAGCAGGAGTGGGTGGATTGGTGAGCAGGGGGAGGAGGGATGTGATAGGGAGTTTTCAGAAAGAAAATGAGGAAAGAGGATAACATTTGAAATGTAAATAAAGAGAATATCTAAAAAAGAAATAAAAAAGGAATGGACTAAATCTCTGAAACTGTATCCAAGCTTCCAAATAAATAATTTCTTTATTATAGTTACCTTTTATGATGTCTTTTCACAGCAATAAAACAAGGACTAAAACAATGCACAATAACAGTTTCACAAAAGCATTACACATAGTGATACTCACTCCTGTGCTTTACAATTTCAGAGTTATCAAACAAATGATATGAGGCAAACATATATCAACTTTGAAAAAGAATTTTAACCCGTAGTCTATTACTGGTAGCCTAATAATTATCATCAAATAATTTTCTCTTAGGGAAGTGTTGAGAGAGAAAACATAACATGTAGAAAGATGACAAGTACCAAAAATACTAACAAGAATCCTTTGTGCTACATTCCTATTAAGCTGTTACAATGCATCATAGAACTTTGAGTCATTTTTAGTATTTACTATTTTAAAAATAGTACTATTTTTTTAAGTGGAAAGTGTGACAAAATTAAGTCAGATGAATGGAATATGTAAGTAAAAATGCTATGAGGAGTGTCCAAGCTGAAGTCATTTTGAGTGACATTTCTCTTTTGAATAGAGGACAAATCAAATTTACCTTCTCAAGTCCTCCCTGGTAACAGATATATGCATGGGTAGACAGAGACATATACATGGTTAATTGGCATCCTGTTTGGTAAATTGAAACCTGAATACTAGGCAAGTTAACGCACCACAGTTGAATAAACAAACCAATAAGAACATGATAATTATGCCATAAAGAAATGTTCCTGGGAAAGTCACGTATAGTAAATCCTGATGCATGTGAAGCTGTAACTGTAACTTGGCATAGATGTTGGTGGCTTTTAAGTGTAACAGCTCTATACAATTTTGGGTTGGGGGTCACAGATCAGTTCCTGAGTCTTTTTTGCATATTTAATGGATGCATGATGACTTGATTATGATAAAATGCCATTTCCTGCATTTATCTAATGTTTGAGTCGTGTTGGTTCAAAACAGGTGCCATATAAATACATGTTAAATTAAAAAGTACATTATTTTCTCATGTGAGGCATTCTTAGATACAAATATAAGAAGATCGAAATAATCCCATGCCTCCTATCAGATCACTATGAAGTAAAAGAGGTCTTCAATAGAACCAAAAGCAACAGAAAGCCCACATGCACATGGAAACTGAACAATACTCAATGATACCTTGGTCAAGGAAGAAATAAAGAAATCAAAGGTTTTTTAGAATTTAATGAAATGGAAGACACAAATACCCAAATCTATGGGACACAATGAAAGCAGTGCTAAGAGGAAAACTCATAGCCCTGAGTGCCTCCAAAGAGAAAATGGAGAGAGCATACACTAGCAGCTTAATGACACACCGGAAAGCCCGGAAACAAAAAGAAGCTAATTTACCCAGGAGGAGTAGAAGGCAGGAAATCATCAAACTCAGAGCTGAAATCAATCAAATGGAAACAAAGAGAACCATACAAAGAATCAACAAAACCAGGAGCTGGTTCTTTGAGAAAATCAACAAGATAAATTCAGCATCCTTTCATGCTAAAAGTATTGGAAAGAACAGGAATTCAAGGCCCATACCAAAACATCATTAAAGCAATATACAGCAAACCGGTAGCCAACATCAAACTAAATGGAGAGAAACTTGAAGCAATCCCACTAAAATCAGGGACTAGACAAGGATGTCCTCTCTCTCCATATCTTTTCAATATAGTACTTGAAGTTCTAGCTAGAGCAATTAGACAACATAAGGAGGTCAAGGGGATACAAATTGGAAAGGAAGAAGTCAAATTATCACTATTTGCAGATGACATGATAGTCTACTTAAGTGACCCAAAAACCTCCACCAGAGAACTCCTACAGCTGATAAACAACTTCAGCAAAGTGGCTGGTTATAAAATCAACTCAAGCAAATCAGTTGCCTTCCTATACTCAAAGGATAAGCAGGCTGAGAAAGAAGTTAGGGAAACGACACCCTTCAAAATAGCCCCAAACAATATAAAGTATCTTGGTGTGACTCTAACCAAACAAGTGAAATATATGAAAAGAACTTCAGGTCTCTGAAGAAGGAAATCGAAGAAGACCTCAGAAAATGGAAAAATCGGCCATGCTCGTGGATTGGCAGGATTAATATAGTTAAAATGGCCATCTTGCCAAAAGCAATCCACAGATTCAATGTAATCACCATCAAAATCCCAACTCAGTTCTTCACAGAGTTAGAAAAAGCAATTCTCAAATTCATCTGGAATAACAAGAAACCCAAGATAGCTAAAACTATTCTCAACAACAAAAGAAATTCTGGGGGAATCAGCATCCCTGACTTTAAGCAATACTACAGAGCAGTAGTGTTAAAAACTGCATGGTATTGGCACAGTGACAGACAAGTAGACCAATGGAATAGAATTGAAGATCCAGAAATGAATCCACACACCTATGGTCACTTGATCTTCGACAAAGGAGCCAAAAACATCCAGTGGAAAAAAGATAGCCTTTTCAACAAATGGTGCTGGATCAATTGGAGGTCAACATGCAGAAGAATGCGAATTGATCCATTCTTATCTCCATGTACTAAACTTCACTTCAAGTGGATTAAGGACCTCCATGTAAAACCAGACACACTGAAACTAATAGAAAAGAAACTGAGGAAGACCCTTGAGGACATGGGCACGGGGGAAAAGTTCCTGAACAGATCACCAATAGCTTATGCTTTAAGATCAAGAATTGACAAATGGGTCCTCATAAAATTACAAAGTTTCTGTAAGGCAAAGGACACTGTTAAAAGGACAAAACCGCAACCAACAAATTGGGAAAGGATATTCACCAACCCCACATCTGATAGAGGGCTAATATCCAATAGATACAAAGAACTCAAGAAGTTAGACCCCAGGGAACCAAATAACCCTTTTAAAAATGGGGTACAGATCTAAACAAAGAATTTTCACCTGAAGAAATTCGGATGGCCGAGAAGCACCTTAAGAAGTGTCCAACATCATTAGTCATTAGGGAAATGCAGATCAAAACAACCCTGAGATTTCACCTTACACCAGTCAGAATGGCTAAGTTCAAAAACTCAGGAGACAGCAGGTGTTGGAGAGGATGTGGAGAAAGAGGAAAACTCCTCCACTGCTGGTGGGGCTGTAAGATGGTACAACCACTTTGGAAATCAGTCTGGAGGTTCCTCAGAAAACTGGACATGAGACTTCCAGAGGACTCTGCTATACCTCTCCTGGGCATATACCCAAAGGATTCCCCGGCATGCAATAAAGACACATGCTCCATTATGTTCATAGCAGCCTTATTTATAATAACCAGAAGCTGGAAAGAACCCAGATGGCCCTCAAAGGAGGAATGGATACAGAAAATGTGGTATATTTACACAATGGAATACTACTCAGCAATTAGAAACAATGAATTCACAAAATTTTCAGGCAAATGGTTTGATCTGGAAAATATCATCCTAAGTGAGGTAACCCAATCACAAAAGAATACACATGGAATGCAATCTCTGATAAGTGGATATTAATTAGCCCAGAAGTACTGAATACCCAAGGCACAAATTGCATAACAAATGACTCGCATGAAGAAGTATTGAGAGGGTCCTGATCCTGTAAAGGATTGATCTAGCATGGGAAGGGAATATAAGGACAGAGAAAAAGGAGGGAGGTGATTGGAGAATGGATGGAGAGAAGAAGGTTTATGGGACATATGGGGAGAGGGGATCCAGGAAAGGGGAAATCATTTGGACTGTAAACAAAGAATATAGAAAATTAAAATATTAAAAAAAAAAGATAGATAAACCTTTAGCCAGGCTAACCAAAGGGCACAGAGACAGTATCCAAATTAATAAAATTAGAAATTAAAAGGGGGATATAACAACAGAAACTGAGGAAATTCAAAAAATCACAAACAAGACCACAATGAACATAGTGAAACATGTGTCCCTGTGGCATGGTGGGGCATCTTTTGGGTATATTCCCAAGAGTACTATTTCTGGGGCTACAGGTAGATTTATTTCCAATTTTTTGAGGAACTTCCAGATTGATTTCCAGAGTGGTTGTACCAATTTGCAATCATACCAGCAAGGGAGGAGTGTTCCTCTTTCTCCACATCCTCACCAACATGTTGTCACCTGAGGTTTGGATCTTAGCCATTCTGATTGATGTAAGGTGAAATCTCAGGGTCGTTTTGATTTGCAATTAAGGACTTTGCATATTTCTTTAGATGTTTCTCAGCCATTCTATATTCCTCTATTGCAAATTCTCAGTTTAGTTTAAAACCTCATTTTTTGATTGGGTTCTTTGGATTTTTGGTGGTTAGTTTCTTGAGTTTTTATATATATATATATATATATATATATTGGATATTACCCCTCTATCAGATGTGGAGTTAGTAAAGATTTCTTTGCCAATCTATGTTACCAATTTGTCTTATTGACTATGTTCTTTGCCTTACAGAAACTTTCCAGTTTCATGAGGTTCCTTTTATCAATTCTTGATCTTAGAGCATGAGCCATTGAAGTTTGGTTTAGGAAATTTCCCACTGTGCCAATGAGTTCAAGGTTCTTTCCCATTTTCTCTTCTATTAGATTGAGAGTATCTGGTTTTATGTTGAGGTCCTTGATCCACATGGACTTGAACTTTGTGCAAGGTGATAAATATGGATCTATTTTCATTTTTCTATAAACATAATGGATATATTTTTATTTTTCTACATACAGTCAGTTAGACCAGCACCATTTATTGAAGATGCTTATTTTTTCCATAGTATATGTTTGGCTTCTTTGTCAAAGATCAAGTGTCTCTAAGTGTGTGGTTTTATTTTATGGTCTTCAGTTATATACCATTGATCAGCATGTCTGTTTCTGTGTCAATACTTGCAGTTTTTAATCACTATTGCTCTGTAGTGGAGCTCGAGGTCAGGGATTGTGATTCCCCTTGCCATTCATTTATTGTTATGAATTCTTTTTGCTATTCTGGGTTTTTTGCCTTTCCAGATGAATTTGAGAATTGTTCTTTGCGTGCTTTTGAAGAATTGTGTTGGGATTTTGATGGGGATTGCATTGACTCTGTAGATTGCCTTTGATAGGATGTACAGTTTTACTCTGTTAATTCTGCCAATCCAAGAACATGGGAGTACTCTCCATTTTCTGAAATCTTGGATTTTCTTTCTAGAGAGACATGAAGTTATTGTCATAAAAATCTTTCACGTGTTTGGTTAGAGTTAACCCAAAATATTTTATATCATTTGTGGCTATTGTGAAGGGAGTTGTTTCCTTAATTTCTTTATCAGCCTGTTTATCATTTGTACAAAGGTAGGCTGCTGATTTATTTGAAGTTGTTTATTAGCTGGTGAAATTCTCTGGCAGAATTTTTGGAGTTGTTAATGTATACTATCATATCATCAGGGAACTTAAAATTATTATAAGTAATTCAATTTTAGAAAGACTTTTAAATAGTTTATAAATTTAATCATTTCATCATTTAAATATATAACATACATGCTAATGTTTTTAAATGCACTTTTGGCAGTTCTCAACTAGTTGATTTCACTAAAACCTCATAAAATTTTATTTAAATTCATATGATGCTTTGAAAGACAATGTCTCCATAGGTTCACAGGGAATGGTACATTGGAAGCTATAGTCCTGTTGAAGTCAATGTAGTCTTGTTGGAGGAAGTGTGTCATTGTGGGAGGGATTTAAGGTCTCAGAAGCTCATTCAGGACTAGTACCCCAGTGTCTCTTCCTGTTACATATGGTTCCCAATGTACTAATCTCATCTCCTTCTCCAGCACCATGTCTCCCTTGATGCTGTCATGTATCGTGTACCATGATGATATCAGACTGAACCTCTGAAACTATAAACCAGCCCCAATTAAACATTTTTCTTTATAAGAGTTGACATGATTATGGTGTTTAGTCACATCAATAGATAACCTAAGGCAATTAATAAGACTCTTATCTTAATTTTACTAAGATGCAAAGTGTGGTTTTAAAAGAACCAATTCTTTCTTATCTATAACTGTTTGAGAAACTGAATCACTTTGGAAAGGCCCAAATTTCATTAAAATGTTCCTTCATATATATATATATATATATATATATATATATATATATATATATATATATATTTCTTTTGCCTCACTGTCCAGTGACTGTCGATTTGAAGGAGAAGCACTCCCAAGTACTTCATTTATATAGTGAATTTCTTTAAAAACCTGAAAAAATCTTGTAGGATGTAAAGTTGGACTTAGATATCTGGGCAGGCTGAAACTACAATTTCAAGTGAGGATTAACAACCTTTCTCAGGCAATGCTTAGCTTTTCATTTGCAATGCTTTAAATAGCATTGATGCTTTTAGTTTTTATTTTCCTTTTACTGAAATGAGAATCTGGATTCCATATAATGGAGCTGTAGAGAAGAGTTTAGGGAACTTCAAGTATATGTATTAATTATAATGGAACCCACAAAACAATCGATGGTATCTGCTGAATAAGAAGAAATGAACTCAAGAACAAGCACTTTCACACCGCATGCTTTCTCTCCAAAGAAAACGTAATAACTAATCAAACCAATAAGTTTGTTCAGATAAGACCTAATATATTGCTTTCACTATCAAACATCTTTTTACTTAAGACAAAAAGATTTAAGAAGTTTCATATTATTTTCATATATCACACTGTAAAGAAACTTTCACTCTTGCGGGTGAAGAGATCCACAGCTCACTGTTAAAGCACTTGCTTGACAATGTGACTTTGAGAATGTGCCTTAATTTTGTAATGGTTATGTCATTTCTTATTATAATGTACATTCATATTTTTAACCACAGTTCCTAAATTTTGATATGGTTATGCAATTCCTTATTATATGTGCATAGTTATTTTTGCCACAGTGCCTTAATTTTGCTTTGGTGGTGTAATTTCTTATTATAATTCACATTCTTACAATTAATTCACAAAGAGATGGACTTATCAAAGAAATGAAAGCTCCCCTCCCCCATTTAGGTATAGGTAAAGGCTGCTAGAATGCCATAGGGTATACTCTCATATGTTTGAAAAGGTGATGTGATTATACTCCTTGGTACAGGAACAAGGAGATTAATGTAACTATAAAATTACTGGGAATTCACAAGGCCTCACCCCTACATGACTAGATTCAGAAAATTAATGAGGGCTAAGAGGAGGCAGGGTATCAGGTATAGATTTCTAAAAATAAATACACATGAGTAACATGAAATGGGCTGCAATTTCATTTATATATATAAATTGATAAATATTAATATGTGCAGATGCAACAATAATAAAGAAGAGATCTTAAATTGGAGAGGGAATTGGCAGGGCAATATAAATTATGGCCTGGAAAAAGGAAGTGTAGGAGTGTAGAAACCGGAAAATTGTGGAGAACACAGAATAAAATAGGCCGCATAAGGAAAGTGTAACAAACAGCTAAAATTCAAACATGAAACAATAAGTAAATTAAAAGGTGAGGAAGCGATAATGTATTAAAAATGAATGAAAAATGTAAGATTATCATAGAAAACATTTAAGAAGTAAGATATTTGTGGATAGAGACAAATGAAACCAACATTATTGAAAAGGAAATAAATATTTAAATATTTACACAGTTCATTTGAGAAGCAAATGAACAAGATAATTGTAACCAAATACCAAAAGTATTGGAGACTTGTGGAAGGAGCTACAGTTATGTGATTAACATAGTCAATACTCAACCAAACAGACAATTTAGCATGACTTGAGCCTCAAATTACATTAGTGTTTATAGTCTTGTATTGATTGTCTGTCAATCTAATAATCGCAAAAGCTCCACCCACTCTTCTGTCAATTAAGTAAACAGTCTCAGAAAAAGTCTTGATTTATTTGAAATGGATAAACTTTGTATCTAAGAACCTGCAAATATGCAAAGTATAATCAGTTTGAATTCAGCTGATTTTTGTGATTATTTTAGATATAAGAATATTAGAAAATGAAGTTCAAAATATAACAATACTGTCATTGAAATATTTAAATGCTTGAGTAGTTCCAATCTGGTATTAGACTGACAGGAGATTCCTAGAGAGCTCTATTCTATATAGTAATGCTGAGGGAATGGGTTCTAATCCCATTTAAGATAAATTTCAGAAATGAGATAAATGAAATTACTAGAAACAGTAAGGATAAACAGAGAAAAATCAAACTATTCTTTCTTCCAAGTTTTATATATATAAAGGCTGCCATCAGAAATCATGGTCCATATTTTTGATGGGACTTCTCACCTCAAATTAACCAATCAATAAAATCCTTCACAGTCATGCTCAGCTCATTGACTTTTAGTTGATTCCTGATCTAGTCAAGTTGAAAAGCAAGATGAGTCATCACAAGTGTTAAACCCTGGGTCTCACACTTATAATGCAAGTATTCTGTGGACACTCTGTTAACTCTTGGTTCTTAGTTATGTTTTTGTAATGTTAGTTCTCTTCATTATAAAAATTACTATTTTATTTTCTATACTGTCATCTTGTCAACCCTGCCATTGGTATTTTTTCTACATCATGGTTGGTTTTTAACACATTAGTCATCTGAAAACTTCAGACCACTGTAATTTTGTGAATTTTAAATTTTATTTAGTGATAGATGAATAATGGTGTCCATCGTTTTAGCTATCATTAGGTCTGAAGTCATGCCTTGCCTGGAAAAGCCAAGGACAAACAAACCTCATTTCATGTGAAAGAATATTGATGTTTCTACTTTGTCTGTGTTCATATATTTACTTCATGTTTCTTTTCTGCAACAGCTCACTTACTAAAAGCTATATATTAAATGTCTGCACATAATAAATGATTTATTGATTTTTCTTGCAGTTCTTAAATTCAGAATTGTATAATTACAGGAGTCTGGAGTTTTCATGACTTTGCTTCTTCATCTCTCCTTGACTCCACACTCTTTGTTTAAGGACAGTTCTATCCCATTTTTGTCCATCTCTTTATTTTCTATTTAATGTAATTTAATAAAGCATGACATGACCTTGAAGAGAGTTTGGGAAAATCACAGTTTTAGCTTACCTTATGTTGATTATAGTGACTACATGACCTTGCTAATCTTTTCCAGAAATCTCACACAAGACAATCCAGGCTAACATGTAATTATCCAATAAACAGTTATATGAATGATGTTATATAGAAATTACATAGTAAACTAAACACATAATTTATAAGCTTATGAGAAACTTATAAATTGATAAGAAAATTAGATAGTAAATCTAGGGATAGAAAACTACATAGTAAATCTAAACACAACATTTTTAAGCTTATGAGAAAATGTTCTTTTGCCAGAATGGGTTTAGCCTTATACATGTGCACCATTTTAATATTTCATTGACATAAAGAAATGTCAAATGATTTTTGACTTTTAGAGGTATGTACATATACATTTTGTTGTATGACCACAAATTGACAAAATTTTATCATATGTCTGCACATATGATATATACAAGAGTGACAGTATCTCATCCCTTTCTTTTAGGCTGATTTTTATTGCTAAGATCTCTTTTCTCTTTGCTTTTTATCTTTGTTATACACAAAGTTGGGTATAGTTGTCTTAACAGCCAATACATTTGTTGTGATTTATGGTGCCTGGCATTCCTTTTAATATAGATAAAACTTCAGATAACAGGAAGAATTAAAAATTACTTGGGGCTTGTGGTTGTTTGAAAGAGAATGATCCCATAGACTTAGATATTTGAATGTCTGGTTCCTATTCACATGAGCTGTTTGGGATCAAAGATCTCATGGGAGTATGTTTTATAAGGCATTTTCTATTAAAGATTGCATATAATCAAATATATTACCTATGTAAGTGACATAAATATTCAAAACCAAAGCAGCATTATTTTAGACAGTTCTTAAACATGTTCAAAGGTGCTTTGGTTTTCTGACTGTTTTGAATGAAAAAGAGGTTGTTGTTTGGGCATACCAGAATCATTACAATAGCAAATCATATTAATATAATAGGAAATAAAGACAAAGTAGAACAATAAGTCTTTATTGCAATTTTCCTATGATTTTTTTTCAATTGCTCTTAATGTCTCCAATTAACAGTTTTGTGACATATCTGACATTGCCTTAATTTCCTTACTTTTAACTAGAAGGAGACTGTTACATCCTACATGATTAAGTAACATCACCAAAAGCCTTACTTTCTCAGGTTACACAAAGAACAGACAAATGTGTTCAAATATGTTTTGTTCATGTCTAGATTACTGTGTCTTGCTATCATGTTTATTTAACTTTAATTTGAACAAAATTATTGTGAAAAATAAACACAGTGAACATTCCATGCTATCCTACTAAGTGCAGTAGAGAAGTCGATGATTTGGCAACTTTCAAGAAACATTAATTTAAGAGGATAAACTTAAACCTTCCCAAAGAACCTTAGTTAACATAAGGAGTCTCTGTTTCAAAGCTACCGTATGTTTCTCTCAGTAATAGAAAGGAATTCCTTTTAACAGCCATAGATAAGTCATAGGAAGTATGGCTGTGTTAAAGGTGATGTGCAACTAGATGTGTGCTTTGAAACTTTCCCTTATTCATGCCTACCAGCTTCCTTGAATGTTCCCCATCATGATGATCATGAATTCACTGTCTGTAACAATAGGCAAACCCACAATTACATGCTTTCTTTATGAGTTCCTTGGCCATGGTGGCTCTTCCCATCAACAGAAAAGTCACTAAGACAGTGTTGGTGAGATGGATCAGCAAGGAAAGCCACATGCAAAGTCAGGCAAGCAAGCAGAGTTGATCTCCACAACTGCAGCAATGGAGATAAAGTATAAATTGTCTTCTTACCTCTCCAAGAGAGTCTCAACATTAACAATCCCCTTCTCTCATACCAACAACTAATACAAACAAATAAACACTGTAGAGAGCCTTATTGAAGTGCCAGGCCACTTGACAGGAGCGTAACATCTCAGCTGGAACTCCTGTGTTAGCCATAATCCCCTCCACCTGGGGTGGAGTGCTTAGCCCAAGGTGAAGCCCATTGCTCTTGAAGGACCTGCAGTTTCCTGAGAAACACTAGCCACCTGCGGAGCAACTCAACAGGTTCTGCTGAAAAACTTCCAGCCATTGGAAGAAGGGTTTTTCCTCCACCTATATATTTGGAGTTCTTCATTAAACTTTGAGACCTTGAATAGCAGGTGTTATCTTGGTCTCCATTTCTTTTTGCCGCCTTCCCATACACCCCCGGCTTTTTTTCCAGGTAACCAGTTCGATGTAACTGCAGGCAGTTATGAAACACTAGCCTATTGGCCCCATTCTCTGCATCACTGCCACTATTTATAAAGTATTAAAATGTTTGAGCAAACATGGAGATGATTGAGATGGTTAATTTAAACTCAGGAGCTCAGGTTTACCTTTACTAAAGTGTATATATATATATATATATATATATATATATATATATATATATATATATGACTTATAAAACTTGTTTTCTTCAGAGATCTATGAAGGTATTTTAATTAAATATAGCATTTGCTGGAATGCCTGAGTAGTAATTGGCATCTCTATATCAGCACATACTTATCCCAAGCCTCCAGGGCCATTGCACAAGACAGGTTAGAAAGATTGTGATAGCAAGACATTAGGTACAACAGGAGCATAGCACACATTAGGACTTTGGGACTGATAAGCTCTGGGCAACTGTGATTGCATGCACTAAAATTGCACAAAATATAAACAGTCAACATTCTAACATGGAAGTGAGGAAGGATTATGAGGCTCTACCCATGAAGGAAGTGCTATAGACAGTTAATGGCTTCTTGGTAAAGGAGGATCAGATTTTTTTCAGGGTATGGCCTTTCTACCTACAGCTCAATATAGCAGATGGATTTATACCTGTGAATATATGGATAGCACAAATTAGATTTTGTGGGATTTTAAAAATTTAATGGTCGACACTTTTGGGAGGTTATAGGGACTTGCGAGTTGGACTTGAGAGGAGGTAAGGAGAGATATATTGAAACTGTTCAAAATATGTTTGAAAATTTCAATTAATTAATGAACTGCACAACTGAGACTCTCTTGCAGTGCTCTATCTTCAGTTTCCAGGATTAAATAAACCAAACTTCCCAGCAAATATGTAAAATATGTCTCTCTACATTCTATAATTTATATTTATTATAAGGCTCCTAGTAATTAGATAGACTGCAAATGTTGCTTTTATTTCCTTAGATCAAAGATGGCATAAAAGTCTTTTTTTTTAATTTTTTTATTCGATATAATTTACTTACATTTCAAATGATTTCCCAGTGTATTTAAAGAGAGAAAGATATATTCTGATACATTGTAGTATTTTTCCCTAACATATAGGAATAAAGTCTAGGATGGTAGGGATACTGTGACAAAGTGAAGAAGGTGTGATCCTTCTCTATACATATCTATACTTTCTGTCAAACTGGTTAGATTTCTAAATATTTTGAATATATAAGTACTAAAAATAGGGACTTATATCAACTGCAGTTAACCTTTTATTTTATTCAATATAATTTTTTATTTACATTTCAAATGATTTCCCCTTTTCTAGCCCCCCACTCCCCGAAAGTCCCATAAGCCCATTTCTCTTCCCCTATCCTCCCAACCACCCCTTCCCACTTCCCCGTTCTGGTTTTGCCGAATACTGCTTCACTGAGTCTTTCCAGAACAAGGGGCCACTCCTCCTTTCTTCTTGTACCTCATTTGATGTGTGGGTTATGTTTTGGGTATTCCAGTTTTCTAGGTTAATATCCACTTATTAGTGAGTGCATACCATGATTCACCTTTTGAGTCTGGGTTACCTCACTTAGTATGATGTCCTCTAGCTCCATCCATTTTCCTAAGAAATTCATGAATTCATTGTTTCTAATGGCTGAATAGTACTCCATTGTGTAGATATACCACATTTTTTGCATCCACTCTTCTGATGAGGGATACCTGTGTTCTTTCCAGCATCTGGCAATTATAAATAGGGCTGCTATGAACATAGTCGAGCATGTATCCTTATTACATGGTGGGGAATCCTCTGGGTATATGCCCAGGAGTGGTATAGCAGGATCTTCTGTAAGTTAGGTGCACAGTTTTCGGAGGAACCGCCAGACTGATTTCCAGAGTGGTTGTAACAATTTACAACCCCACCAGCAGTGGAGAAGTGTTCCTCTTTCTCCACACCCTCTCCAACACCTGCTGTCTCCTGAATTTTTAATGTTAGCCATTCTGACTGGTGTAAGGTGAAATCTCAGGGTTGTTTTGATTTGCATTGCCCTAAAGACTAATGAAGTTGAGCATTTTTTAAGATGTTTGTCCTCCATCCGAAGTTCTTCAGGTGAGAATTATTTGTTTAACTCTGTACCCCATTTTTAATAGGGTTGTTCGGTTTTCTGGAGACTAACTTCTTGAGTTCTTTATATATATTGGATATTAGCCCTCTATCAGGATGTAGGATTGGTGAAGATCCTTTCCCAATTTGTTGGTTGCCGATTTGTCTTCTTGATGGTGTCCTTTGCCTTACAGAAACCTTGTAATTTTATGAGGTCCCATTTGTCAATTCTTGATCTTAGAGCATACGCTATTGGTGTTCTGTTCAGAAACTTTCTCCCTGTACCGATGTCCTCAAGGGTCTTCCCCAGTTTCTTTTCCATTAGCTTCAGAGTGTCTGGCTTTATGTGGAGGTCCTTGATCCATTTGGATTTGAGCTTAGTACAAGGAGACAAGGATGGATCAATTCCCATTCTTCTGCATGCTGACCTCCAGGTGAACCAGCACCATTTGTTGAAAAGGCTATCTTTTTACCATTGGATGTTCTCAGCCTCTTTGTCGAGGATCAAGTGGCCATAGGTGTGTGGGTTCATTTCTGGATCTTCAATCCTGTTCCATTGATCCTCCTGCCTGTCACTGTACCAATACCATGCAGTTTTTAACACTATTGCTCTGTAGTATTGCTTGAGGTCAGGGATACTGATTCCCCCAGATTTTCATTTGTTGCTGAGAATAATTTTAGCTATCCTGGGTTTTTTGTTGTTCCAGATGAATTTGATAATTACTCTTTCTAACTCTGTGAAGAATTGAGTTGGGATTTTGATGGGTATTGCATTGAATCTGTATATTGCTTTTGGCAAAATGGCCATTTTAACTATATTAATTCTACCAATCCATGAGCATGGGAGGTTTTCCCATTTTTTGAGGTCTTCTTCCATTTCCTTCTTCAGAGTCTTGAAGTTCTTGTCATACAGATCTTTCACATGTTTGGTAAGAGTCACCCCAAGATACTTTATACTGTTTGTGGCTATTGTGAAGGGGGTCATTTCCCTAATTTCTTTCTCAGCCTGCTTATCCTTTGAGTATAGGAAGGCCACTGATTTGCTTGTGTTGATTTGATAACCTGCCACTTTGCTGAAGTTGTTTATCATCTGTAGGAGCTCTCTAGTGGAGTTTTTTGGGTCACTTAACTAGACTATCATGTCGTATGGACCTTGAATTCCTGTTCTTTCCAAAACTTTAAGCATGAAAGGATGCTGAATTTTGTCAAATGCTTTTTCAGCATCCAATGAAATGACCATGTGGTTTTGTTCTTTGAGTTTGTTTATGTAGTGGACTGCATTGATGGATTTCCGTATATTGAACCAACCCTGCATTTCCGAGATAAAGCCTACTTGATCATGGTGGATGATCGTTTTGATGTGTTCTTGGATAGGGTTGGCAAGAATTTTATTGAGTATTTTTGCATCGATGTTCATAAGGGAAGTTGGTCTGAAGTTCTCTTTCTTTGTTGGATCTTTGTGTGGCTTTGGTATCAGTGTAATTGTGGCTTCGTAGAAGGAATTGGGTAGTGTTCCTTCTGTTTCTATTTTGTGGAATAGTTTGAAGAGTATTGGTGTTAACTCTTCTTTGAAGGTCTGATAGAATTCTGCACTGAAACCATCTCGTTCTGTGCTTTTTTTTTTGGTTGGAAGACTTTCTATGACTCCTTCTATTTCTTTAGGCATTATGGGACTGTTTAGATGGTCTAGTTGGTCCTCATTTAATTTTGGTATTTGGTATCTGTCAAGGAAATTGTCCATTTCCTCCAGATTCTCCAGTTGTGTTGAGTACAGTCTCTTGTAGTAGGATCTGATGATTTTTTGGATTTCCTCAGTTTCCGTTGTTATATCTCCCTTTTCACTTCTAAGTTTGTTAATGTGGATACTTTCTCTGTGCCTTTGGTCAGTCTGGCTAAGGGTTTATCTATCTTGTTGATTTTCTCAAAGAACCAGCACCTGGTTTTGCTGATTTTTTGTATGGTTCTCTTTGTTTCTACTTGATTGATTTCGGCCCTGAGTTTGATGATTTCCTGCCTTCTACTCCTCTTGGGTGAATTGGCTTCTTTTTGTTCCAGGGCTTTCAGGTGTGTCATTAAGCTGGTAATGTATTCTCTCTCCATTTTCTTTTTGGAGGTACTCAGGGCTATGAGTTTTCCTCTTAGCACTGCTTTCATTGTGTCCCATAGATTTAGGTATGTTGTGTTTTCATTTTCATTGTGTTCTAAAAAGTCTTTAATTTCTTTCTTTATTTCTCCCTTGACCAAGGTATCATTGAGCAGAATATTTTTCAGTTTCCACGTGTATCTGGGTTTTCTGTTGTTTCTGTTGCTATTGAAGATCACTTTTACTCCATAGTGATCTGATAGGAGGCATGGGATTAGTTCGATCTTCTTATATTTGTTGAGGTCTGTCTTGTGACCAATTATATGGTCGATTTTGGAGAAGTTACCATGAGGTGCTGAGAAAAAGGTATATTCTTTTGTTTTAGGATAGAATGTTCTATATATATCTGTTAAATCTAATTGGTCCAAAGCTTCAATTAGTTTCATTGTGTCCCTGTTTAGTTTCTGTTTTCTTGATCGGTCCTTTGAGGAAAGTGCAGTGTTGAAGTCACCCACAATTATTGTGTTAGGTGCAATGTGTGCTTTGAGTTTTAATAAAGTTTCTTTTACGAAAGAGGGTGCCCTTGCATTTGGAGCATAGATGTTCAGGATTGAGAGCTCTTCTTGTTGTATTTTTTCTTTGACCAGCAAGAAGTGTCCCTCAGAGTCTCTTTTGATGACTTTGGGTTGAAAGTCAATTTTATCTGATAGTAAAATGGCTATTCCAGCTTCCTGAGACCATTTGCTTGAAAATTGTCTTCCAGCCTTTTACTCTAAGGTAGTGTTTGTCTTTGAACCTGAGGTGTGTTTTCTGTAACCAGCAAAATGTAGTGTCCAGTCAGTTAGTCTGTGTCTTTTTATTGGGGCATTAAGTCCATTGATGTTAAGAGATATTAAGGAATAGTGATTGTTACTTCCTATCATTTTTGACGTTAGTTTTTAAATTTGATTGCTTAACTTCTTTTGTGTTTGATGAAAGGTTACTATCTTGCTTTTTCCAGGGTGAAGTTTCCCTCCTTGTATTAGTGTTTTCCTCCTATTATCTTTTGTAGGGCCGGGTTTGTGGATAGATATTGGGTAAACTTGGTTTTGTCATGAAATATCTTAGTTTCTCCATCTATGGTGATTGAAAGTTTTGCTGGGTATAGTAGTTTTGGTTGGCATTTGTGTTCTCTTAGAGTCTGCATGAGATCTACCCAGGACCTTCTAGCCTTCATAGTCTCAGGTGAAAAGTCTGCTGTGATTCTGATAGGTCTTCCTTTATATGTTACTTGGCCTTTTTCTCTTACTGCCTTTAATATTCTTTCTTTGTTTAGAACATTTGGTGTTTTGATTATTATGTGATGGGAAGTATTTCTGTTCTGGTCCAGTCTGTTTGGAGTTCTGTAGGCTTCTTGTATATTCATGGGCATCTCTCTCTTTAGGTTAGGGAAGTTTTCTTCCATAATTTTATTGAAGATATTTGCTGGCCCTTTAAGTTGTAAATCTTCACTCTCATCTATGCCTATAATCCTTAGGTTTGGTCTTCTCATTGTGTCCTGGATTTCCTGGATATTTTGGGTTACAAGCTTTTTGCATTTTGCATTTTCTTTAACTGTTGAGTCCATGGTTTCTATGGAATCTTCAGCATCTGAGATTCTTTCTTCTATCTCTTGTATTCTGTTGTTGATATTTGCATCTCTGTCCCCTGATTTCTTCCCAAGGCTTTCTATCTCCACAGTTGTCTCCCTTTGAGTTTTCTTAGTTGTTTCTACTTCTGATTTTAGATCCTGGATGGTTTTGTTTAGCTCCTTCACTTGCTTGTTTGTGCTTTCCGGTAATTCTTTAGGAGATTTTTGTGTTTCCTCTTTCATGACCTCAGCCTGTTGACCAAAGTTCTCCTGTATTTCTTTAAGTGTTTTTTTGCATTTCCTCATTGTTGGCTTTTGTATTCTCCTGGATTTCTTTCAATGATTTTTGTGTTTCCCTTGCAAGTGCTTCTAACTTTTGATCCATTTTCTCCTGAATTTCTTTAAGTATGTCCTTCATGTGTTCCTGTACCAACATCATGACCAGTAATTTTAAATCCAAATCTTGTTTTACTGGTGTGATGGGGTATCCAGGACATGTTGGTAGAGGAGAATTGGGTTCAGGTGTTGCCATATTGCCTTGATTTCTGTTAGTGACGTTCCTGCGTTTGCCTTTTGCCATCCAGTTCTCACTGGTGTTAGTTGGTCTTGTCAATGCTGGACTCACCAGTGCAAGCTGCCCCTTCCCAGTTGGCCTCTGGTGCACAGCTTAACTCCTGCACTGCCTGTAGACAGGATGCTGCTGCCCAGGCTGTTCAGATCCCGAAGCAGGCACCCGAAGGCTCCAGCTAGGGCCCGCTGGATTCACTGGAGCACCCTGACTTCTCCCAGCTGGCCGCCCGGAAGCCCCTCTAGCCTCTTGCAGGACCTGGAGATGTGGTGCCGCCGCCCAGGCTGATCTGGATTCGGAAGCGGAGAGTTGAGCTGAGGGCTCCTGCCTGAGGCCTTGCCCCAGATTGTGTCTGTGGACCAGATGGAGCCTGTGTGCACCCCCAGGGAGCGCCGATGGTTTATGCTGCTGGGACCTCCCCTGTGTTCTGATCACTCAGCTGGGCAGCCAATCCCCCAACTGGGCTAGCACACACAAGGTTAGCCTGGCCGCCCAGGCCCTGAGTCCAGGCAAAAGCCTGGGAGGCCAAGGTCCCAGCAAAGTTCCCCTAGGGCTATGACTGTTAATTGGGTCTGCCAGGTGACCAGGATGTTGGGCGTGTGTACTCGTGCTCCCCCGAAAGCGCTGGGAGAGTCTGCTGTGCTAACAACCTCCTGGGCGGGTTGACACACAGATGGCCCACCAAGCTGCCCAGTTCTTGGGGTTCAGTCCTGGGCTTTTTGGGGCCTAGACTCCCGCTTTGTTAGCCTCAGGCTATGCCTGTTATGGCTCTGCTTGCCAGAGCTCTCTGTCATCCTGTAGGCAAAATGGCGGCCCGTGTGCAGGCCAGGGCAAAAAAACCTCCTGGCTGGGTTGGCACCCCGATGGCCCCCCTGAACAGCCCAGGGCCTGGGTGCAGGCCAACGCCTGTCGGGCTCAGACCCCCGCGGTGTTGGCCTTGCATTATGTTTGAGTACCTCAGTCTGTCCGATCTCTGTGGAGTCTGAAACCAAGATAGAGGTGAGCCTCTCCTGACTGGCGGGAGACTGAGTTCTGAAGTGGCTTCCCTGCAGTGAAAGGCGCTGCAAAACCGCAACTGCTTGCAGCCCAGCTGGTCAGCGAAGCTCAGTGGTCGTGGGCGCATGGCCTAACTGGACCCTGTGTCGCCTTGGTTCCACTGCTGATGGCCCTTCAGCTGGACCAGCCACTGCTGCACTGCTGCCGCCGCCTCCAGTCGGCATAAAAGTCTTACCCATCCTGTGTGCATATATGGATGGGGTTAAGACTGGAACACATCTTTGTCAAAAGCTTCCTTGTCAGAGGTGTGGAAATGTCTATCCTCCATACTACCTAATCTTCCAAGCTAACTGATTCTATCTAGGTTCTCTCAGCTTTCTCTCAATTCCTTTCATTGAACTCCTATTAACTTTGGCAATATGTTCTAATCTTCTGACTCCTTCTCATTCTCTGGATCATTCTATCTTCCCCCGTGTCTTACTTATTCTTTTTGCAACCTCTCTTCTCTCTCTCTCTCTCTCTCTCTCTCTCTCTCTCTCTCTCACACACACACACACACACACAGCTCTGCTCTTCAGTAGCCTCTCTTTGCTGTTCTTATGTGATTTAGGCATATCTTATCTCCAACTCACATTTTCCTTCTTTAATTTGACACTTTGAATAGCCTTCAGTGAGTTGTCACTTTCAAACTTGGATGCTTCCTTTTTCACATTATATTTACTTTCATCATTAGGTATATACTAAGGGTCTGTCTGTATTCCAGCCAGATCATACTGTAATCCAGGGCATTTTTACATTCCAGAGAGATAACCTAGACCTAGAAGGCCTTTGAATATGATCCCTTCCCAGAGCAGCCACATTGCTGGATTAAAATTGCTCTATAGTGGACTACCACCTAACTTACTGCCCTCTGTGTTAAACTTGGCATTATATTGATGACTGACTATGTAAAAAGAAATTCAAGTCAGGGGTAGAAAGATAATAATTCAGCGAAAGAATTTCTTGCCATGCTAGATGACCTGAATATAAAACCAAAATGCACCTTACACATAAGTAGAAGGAAAGAGATAAATCTAGAAACTTATCATTCAACCATTATAGGTACACCATGCCATTCTCACTGTACTTTTCTGCAAGCATAGTATAATAATAGTGATAATAATAAAAATAAAAATAATAATAATTGAGCATTGCACCAAAGCATTGCAAAATTTTACAAAATGTAAGATAATAAAGAATATCTACCTCCACAACTCTCTACACCAGTGCATTTTACTGGACTATAATGTATTCTTCCATTTCTGATATGCAGATAACCTTGAGACATGCTATGAATTAACTGGAACCATAGAAATCTTGACACCACTAGAAATGTATTTAAGAACTCAGCTTATATAGACTGTAGCCTGACAAACTGGAGCTTTGAAGGATGCATAACCCCTGCTACTATTATTGATAGATTTTGCCTAGGATGCAATAGTTAATGTACAACATCTCATTCATGTACAACATCAATGGCATTAACACGTCAACTACTATCATGAGATGTGAAAATCTACATGCAGGACAAAAATGTAGATATGTGATGAAGCTGATCAACAATAAACTAATACATGATTAAAATAAAATTAGTAGAAAGTCCATGCTGGACATAATACTGAATATTAATTTTTTTATTTTTTTAATTTATTATACTCATATATTAAATCCTGAATACATTTTCCCCTCCTTCCTCTCCTGTTAGTTCTTCCCTTCCTCTCATCTACCCCTCCCTTATACTCCTTTTTCCTTTATGTTCAGAAAGGGGCAGGCCTCCCATGGAGGCAACTAAGAGGAGCACATCAAGTTGCAGAAAGACTAAGCTACTCCTCTTGTATTAAGGCTGGACTAGGCAACCCTGTGTGAAGACAAGGGTCCCAAGCAGGCAAAAGATTCAGAAACAGCCCCTGGTCCCACTCTTAGGATTCACATAAGAATGCAATATTAACATAGATGCTGAAGGCCCAGGTCAGCCCCATGCAGGTTTCCTGGTTGTCACTTCAGTCTCTGTGAGTTCCTATAAGCCCATGGTAGATGATTCTGTGGACCATGAACTTGTAATGTCCTTGAACTCTCTGGCTCCTACAATCTTTCCTTCGCCTTTTCCACAGGATTTTGCAGGCTCTGTCTAATATTTGGCTCTGGGTTTCTACATCTACTTTCTTTAGTTGCTGAATGAAAACTGAATGCTAAAATTTAAATGGAGACCAAACATAACTGTTTTTTTAAAATATTTTTTGTTGAATATATTCTTCATTTACACTTAAAATGCTAAAACCTTTCCCAATTTCCCCTCTTCCCGAAAACCCCCCCAACCCCTCCTCCTAACCCCTGCCTCCAAGTATATGTTGCCCCCGACCCACTTCCACCTACCCCCCTCGATTTTCCTTTGTTGGTGCATCTATTGAGCCTTCATAGGACCATGGACCTCTCTACCCATTAAAGACTGACAAGGCATTCCTCTGCCACACTTTTGGCTGGAACCCTGTGTACCCCTTTGTTGATGGTTTAGTCCCTGGTTTAGTCCCTGGGAGCCCTGGGGTGGGGGTCTGTGTGACTGACATCATTGTTCTTCCAGTTGGGCAGCAAACCCTTTCAGCTCCTCCAGTCTGCCCTCCAATTCCTCCATTGGGGACCCCAGGCTCAGACAAGTGGTTGGCTAACATCTGCCTCTCTATCTGTATGGCACTGGCAGGGCCCCTCTGGAGAAAATCATAACAGACTCCTTTCAATAGGCACTTCACTTCCTGTCATCCATAATAGTGTCAGGGTTTGGTGACTGTTTATAAAATGAATTTCCAGGTAGGTCCGTCTCTGCGTGGCCTTTCCTTCCATCTCTGCTCTACCCTTTTTCTCCATAATTGCTCCTGTGAGTATTTTTCTTCCCTTTCTCAGAGGAACCAGAGCACCCCCCCCCACTTCAGTCTTCCTTCTTCTTAAGCTTTGTGTGATCTGTGAACAGGCAACCAACAGATTGGGAAAATATTGTTACCAATCCTACATCCGATAGAGGGCTAATAACCAAAATATACAAAAAATTCGAGAAGTTAGACTCCAGAGAATCAACCCTATTTAAAAACGTGGTTCAGAGTTAAACAAGGAATTCTCAACTGATACCACACCTGGCCAGAGGATTCCCCAGCATGCAATAAGGACACATGCTCCACTATGTTCATAGCAGCCTTATTTATAATAGCCAGAAGCTGGAAAGAACCCAGATGTCCCTCAATGGAGGAATGGATACAGAAAATGTGGTATATTTACACAATGGAATACTACTCAGCAATTAAAAACAATGAATTCATGAAATTCATAGGCAAATGGTTGGATCTGGAAATTATCATCCTAAGTGAGGTAACCCAATCACAAAAGAACACACATGGAATGCAGTCACTGATAAGTGAATATTAGCCCAGAAGCTCTGAATACTCAAGACACAATTCACATATCAAATCATTCCCAAGAAGGAAGGAAGAAGAAGGCCCTGGTCCTGGGAAGGCTAGATGCAGTATTGTAGGGGATTACCAAGAAGTAGGAGGGGGTTGATTGGAGAATGAGCAGAGAGAAGAGGGCTTATGGGATTTATGGGGAAGGGGGAACCGGGAAAGGGAAAATCATTTGGAATGTAAACAAAGAATATTAAAAAAAAAAAAAAAACTCGAATGGCTCTGAAGCACCTAAAGAAATGTTCAGCACCGTTAATTATCAGGGAAATGCAAATCAAAACAACCCTGAGATTCCACCTCACACCAGTCAGAATGGCTAAGATGAAAAATTCTGAGGACAGCAGATGCTGGAGAAGATCTGGAGAAAGAGGAACACTCCTCCATTACTGGTGGTATTGCAAACTAGTAAAAAATACTCTGGAAATCAGGTTGGGTGGTTCCTCAGAAAATTAGAATGGAGGAGGACCCTCAGGACTACCTGAGCACCCAGCTATTCCACTCCTGTGCATATACCTAGACGATGCTCCAACAGGTAATAAGGACACATGCTACACTATGTTCATAGTGTCTTATTTATAATAACCAGAAGCTGGAAAGAACACAGATATCCTTCAACAGAGGAATGGATACAGAAATTGTGGTATAATGCACATTAAAGTACTACTCAGCTATTAAAAACAATGAATTTTGGGGTTTGTGAGATGGCTCAGCTGGTAAGAGCCTTGACTGCTCTTTCGAAAGTCCTGAGTTCAAACCGCAGCAACCACATGGTGGCTCACAACCATCTGTAAGGAGATCTGATGCCCTCTTCTGCTGTGTCTAAAGACAGCTACAGTGTACATACATATAATAATAAATAAAAATCCTTAAAAAATGAATTCATGAAGTTCTTAGTCATTTCTATTAGTTTCAGTGTGTCTGGTTTTATGTGGAGGTCCTTGATCCATTTGGACTTGAGCTTAGTACAAGGAGATAAGAATGGATCAGTTCTCATTCTTCTGCATGCTGACCTCCAATTGAACCAGCACCATTTGTTGGAAAGGTTATCTTTTTTTCCAGTGGATGTTTTCAGGTCCTTTGTTGGAAGATCAAGTGACTATAGTTGTGTGGATTCATATCTGGGACTTCAGTCCTATTCCATTGATCCACCTGCCTGTCACTGTACAAATACCATGCAATTTTTTTTAACACTATTGTTTTGTAGTATTGCTTGAGGTCCAGGACACTGACTCCCCCAGAAGTTCTTTTATGGTTGAGAATAGTTTTAGCTAACCTGGGTACTGAAACTAATAGAAAAGAAACTGGGGAAGACTCTCGAGGACATGGGCACAGGGGGAAAGTTCCTGAACAGAACACCAATAGCTTATGCTCTAAGATCAAGAATTGACAAATCAACATCATTAGTCATTAAGGAAATGCAAATCAAAACAACCCTGAGATTTCACCTTACACCAGTCAGAATGGCTAAGGTCAAAAACTCAGGAGACAGCAGGTGTTGGCCAGGATGTGGAGAAAGAGGAACACTCCTCCACTGCTGGTGGGGCTGTAAGATGGTACAACCACTTTGCAAATCAGTCTGGCGGTTCCTAGAAAACTGGACATGGCACTTCGGGAGGATCCTGCTATACCTCTTCTGGGCATATACCCAAAGGATTCCCCGGCATGCAATAAAGACACATGCTCCTTTATGTTCATAGCAGCCTTATTTATAATAGCCAGAAGCTGGAAAGAACCCAGATGCCCCTCAAAGGAGGAATGGATACAGAAAATGTGGTATATTTAAATAATGGAATACTACACAGCAATTAGAAACAATGAATTCACAAAATTTTTAGGCAAATGATTTGATCTGGAAAATATCATCCTAAGTGAGGTAACCCAATCACAAAAGAATACACATGGAATGCAAGCTCCATGATAAGTGGATATTAATTAGCCCAGAAGCCCTGAATACCCAAGGCACAAATCGTATAACAAATGACTCCCATGAAGAATTATGGAGAGGTTCCTGATCCTGGAAAGGATTGATCTAGCATTGGAGGGGAATATAAGGACAGAGAAAAAGGAGGGAAGTGATTGGAGAATGGATGGAGAGAAGAAGGTTTATGGGACATATGGGGAGGGGGGATCTGGGAAAGGGGAAATCATTTGGAATATAAACAAAGAATACAGAAAATAAAAATATTAAAAAAAAAGAATTGACAAATGGGACCTCATAAAATTACAAAGTTTCTGTAAGGCAAAGGACACTGTTAAAAGGACAAAATGGCAACCATCAAATTGGGAAAGGTTATTCACCAACCCTACATCTGATAGAGGGCTTATATCCAATATATACAAAGAACTCAAGAAGTTAGACCCAGAAAACCAAATAACCCTATTAAAAAGGGGTACTGATCTAAAAAAAGAATTTTTACCTGAAGAACTTCAGATGGCTGAGAAGTACCTTAAGAAATGTTCAACATCATTAGTCATTAGGGAAATGCAAATCAAAACAACCCTGAGATTTCATCTCACACCAGTCAGAATAGCTAAGATTAAAAACTCAGGAGACAGCAGGTGTTAGCAAGGATGTGGAGAAAGAAGAACACTCCTCCACTGCTGGTGGGATTGCAAGCTGGTACAACCACTCTGGAAATCAGTCTGGCAGTTACTCAGTAAACTATGCATGACACTTCTGGAGGACCCTGCTATACCACTCCTGGGCATATACCCAGAGGATTCCCTGGCATGCAATAAGGACACATGTTCCTAGCAGCCTTATTTATAATAGCCAGAAGCTAGAAAGAACCCAGATGTGCCTCAATGGAGGAATGGATACAGAAAATGTGCTATATTTACACAATGGAATACTACTCAGCAATTAAAAACAATGAATTCATGAAATTCATCGGCAAATGGTTGGAACTGGAAAATATCACACTAAGTGTGGTAATTCATTTACAAAAGAACACATGGAATGCAGTCACTGATAAATGGATATTAGCCCAGAAGCACAGAATACCCAAAACGCAACCCACATATCAAATCATTCCCAAGAAGGAAGGAGAGGGTCAGGGTCCTCGAATGGCTTGATTCAGCATTGAAGGGGATTTCCAGGACAGAGGAGTGGGAGAGGGTTGATTGGGGAATGGGCAGAGGGAAGAGGACTTAGGGAACTTAGGGGGAGAGGGGAACCAGGAAAGGGAAAATAATTTGGAATGTAAACAAATAATATACAAAATTAAAAAAGGAAAAAAATTAAAGAAAAAAAAAAAAGAAATTCTTAGTCAAATGGTTGGAAATAGAAAATGTTACCTGTGTGAGGTAACCCAATTACCAAAGAAAACACATGGTATGCACTCACTGATAAGTGGATATTAGCCCGAACAAAACTATGTTAAGGACTAAGTATTTAATTCTCTCACTTTTCCTGCCAGATTACTATGGGATTGTTTTGTTATCATTAATGTGTGTAAGGATGTGTTTGCATGTGTATGCTTGTTTGCATTTGTGTGTGTTTGTATGTATGTGTGTGTTAGTCATGGGTATCAGAGAACAACTTGTAGATGTTACTGCTCTTCTACTCTCTCATGGCTCCCAGATTTTTAACCAATAGGTCATTTCATTGGGCCTTGAACATCTTATCAGCATGAATAATTCAGATCTTTTCTCACCTGTTGAATATTAAGCTTTTAATATGTGAAAATAAAAGTTTTCCTTTGATATAATCAGATTATAAAGTCTAATTTCTCCTGTATTTGAAAAAACAAAAAATGAATGATGCAAAGCCTGATTATTCTGAAATGTATTTTATTACAAGTGTAGACAGATTTTAATTTTAATTTTTAATTGAGAATCCCTTGTATGGACTTGGATAGCAACTTTAGTCTATTCATGGTGATTTCTGACAGTGGACTTCTAAGGTTTATTAATGTTTGAACTTGCTTACTGGTATGGTTTGTTCTGTCTGTGATTTATAGTGAAATTTGGTCTCTAGTGTAACAGTTTAACCTGGACTTTATGAGGAAGTTAGGTTATTAAAAGTGATTAATGCATCTCTCACAGGACTAGGTTAATTGCTAAAGAAACTTTTATAGAGTCTTGCCACAAATCTTTACTGTCAAGCACAGCCTGTTTGTCTTTCTGCTTCCTTACTTATGGCATGATGCAGGAGAATATTGCCACCAGAATTGCATTATAATATTACATTTAATTTTAATCTGATTTTAATAGAGATTTTTTATTTCAACCAAAGCCATTAAAGCATGTTTATGCTGGTTGTTACTTATCAACATTTTGTGGTATTTCTTTTTTATGTATCTTTTATTATTTTTTCTTTTGTTATTATTAATCATTCCATCCATTTACATCTCAAATGATATCTACTTCCCAGTTAACCCTCCACCATCACCCCATCCCACATCTGTCCTTCCCCCCTTTTGCTTGTAAGGTTGATCCCCCACCTACCCACACTGTTCTACCCTACTGCTCCAGCATCTGCCTACTCTGGTGCATCAGCATCAGACCTCCCTGGGACCAAGGGTCTCGCATCCAGTGGCTGTCAGGCAAGGACATCCTCTGCTACACATGTATTTGGAGTCATGGATCCCTCTAGATACGCTCCTTGTTTGGTGATCTAGACTGTGAGAACTGGTGGTCAGGCTAGCTTATGTTGTTCTTCCAATGGCGCTGCAATCCCCCTCTGCTCTTCCAGTCCTTCTGCCAGCTCCTGAACCATGTTCCCTGAGTTCAGCCTGATGGTCAGCTATTTCATTCAAATGAAAATTCTACAAATATTATAAAACAGCAGATTAGTTGTGGATCTGTAAAAGTGAAATCTGTTAAAAAAGATTGAATTACACTTTTTTTATGGCTCTGACTTACATTTTATATTTGGATAATTTGAATATTTAATAATTCTAAATGAGAAAATACTAGTTCAAGTCCTCAGTTTTATATAGAATCAATTTCTATAAATGCAAATTTATTTACATTATGTTAATAGGAAAATTGGTCTTTGTTGGAAGATAATTTAAAAGAGAAATGTATAATTTTGTAAGTTTTCGGAATTAATTAGCTCATAAAATTTTATTATAGTATTGAAGAAGATTTAAAATTCTGAATGTCAAAAATTGGGTCATGGTAATTTATGAGATTTATCCATCTCATTCTTTAGTATATCTCTCTATATATCTAATATATTCATCATGTTGTTTCAATCCTATCAAGAATTAAAATGAGTTTTTCTATATATAAAATAAATTTTTGAAGCCAAGAAAATACATTGACTAGGACAGAGAAGTAGGAGGGGGTTGAAAGGAGAACGGGCGGAAGAAAGAGGGCTTAGGGAACTTATAGGAAGGGGGGAACCAAGAAAGGGAAAATCATTTGAAATGTAAACATAGAATATAGAAAATAAAAAACTATAATTAAAAAATAGAAAATACATGCATAAATTAATATTTATAATTATTAAAATAATTAAAATTGTATTTAGAGACATTATTTATGATATATATATATAAGTCCTTTTCTTGTTAAGCACATCTAAAATAATATTTATATCTTGTTATATCTTGTTCTAAACAGCTCATCCTTTATTATGAGCTTAGATTTCAACATAAACAAAAATATTTCCTTGGTAGGACACAGAGGCATCTATCAACTTGGAACACTGAATTTCTTGAGTGACACTTGCTATTTTCACAAGAAGGGTAATGTTTACAGTATAAGGACAGTGGCTGTTTTATTTGAAAATTAATTTATAATTCATAAAATGTATTGTTCTTTGCTGGACAGTTTGTACCACCAATAGCCTAAATGTATAGGAATGTATTGAATATTATCTTAGAATTTTCTCCTTCATATTCTAGGGTTCTGCTAAGCATTACTTTGTAGAATAATAACTCTTTTATATCTAGTTGCACTTACACACTAGTGTTCATTTTAAAACGGTAAGATTTTTTTTTCATATTTACATTAGATTCCCATAGAAGAGGAGGAAAGATTGTAGGGGACCAAAGAGATGTATGACAGCAGAAGAAAATGGCTCACTCAATCAACTAAGCAGGGTTGATTGCTTAGTCACATGGGTTCACAGAGACTAAATTAGCAAATGCCAAAACTATAAGGATCTACACAAGATTCTCCACCTATATGCTAAGGGGTTTGCTTAGTGTTTTTGTTTGACCCCTGACCATAAGAGTACGTGTGTACGTGTCTGACTCTCTTGCCTGCTCTTGGGACTCTTCCTCCTACTAATTCACCTTTTCCAGCCTTGATAGGAAATATTTTGCTGTATCGTATTTATCCTGTTTTTCTCCTGTTAAGTTATTGTCTCTTGGAGGACTGTTCCTTTCTGGAGGAAGAGGAAGAGGGAGTCAGATCTGGGAAAGGAATGGAGAACCGGAAGGAGTAGCAGGAGGAGAAATTGTGCAGTGGATGTATTGTACGAAAGAAGAATCTATTTTCAATAAAAATACATTATCATTTTTCAAATTGAATTTAATTTGACAATTCCGTATCTGTGAACAATGTGTTGTCATTTGGCCCCGTACTCTCTCTTGCCTACTCTCTCTCCTGGTGGATCTATTTGCTTCCAACAGGATTCATTTGTATTTGCATGCTTCTTCACCTACGATCCTCTGAGTGTAGTTAGGGAAGCTTGAATAAGCCTCCATGGGGGACTGTTTACTGAAGTATAGGCTACATAACACTGGTTACAGCACTGGAAAAAATGTCTCCCATTCTCCCATCAGCCCCTTAACTGCCAATAGATTTCAGGAAGTGCGGCCTGTCTAAGTTCTTCTCTTATCAATGAAAGACTGCTAAAATGTTTTTATATGAAAAAATTAATTGCTAGAACTCTGTCAATTAAAAATATGAAGTCATGTGAAATAATAATATATCTAAATATATTGGTATATATGCAAAACATATACATGACATACATATATAATAAATATACATATACACATACAGTACACATACATTTACCCATATATATGTATCTGTATATGCGTATGCCTATGCATATGCGTAAGTGTATGTGTATGTGCATGTGTATATGTATATACATATATGTGTGTGTGTGTGTGTGTGTGTGTGTGTGTGCATTTACTTGCACAGAACATTGAATGGTGGTTCTGTATCTTCATAACAATAATATTAAAAAAATAGCGTAATCTTTTCAGATTTCAGACTCTATGTGGTACTTAGTTTTTATCCTTATGTATAATTAAGAATTCCATAGAGAGAAAATATTTGATTTTCTATGGTAGAAGACAGCAAACAAATGACAAGATGTCTGGAAAAGTAGCTGATGACCACCTGAGTTTATGGTTTTTCCTTGGACTCTTCCAGTACAGTTACCATCCCTATAAATTTCTTTTGCAAGAGCAGGGTTTTCCCCTTACCAGCACCTGTTTTATACATATTTCTCCTTATCTAAGCTCAGTAGCAGCTCCCTTTTTCAGTTATTCTTTATTGAACTGTTTCCTGTTTGTTTAATTTTTATTTGTTTTATCAAAGCCCGGATGGGAAACCAATATGTAGTCTTAATTTGCACCAAGATAATGAAACAAAATAGGCTGAACCTTCTACTATCATTTTGTAAATGATAGTTTCTTTTTAATCAATACTTGGGGACAGCCCACTTTACTTTCCAACTCAGGTGTTATACCTCTCCACTGTTAGAGAAATAACCCCTAGATACCATTTCCATTTCAGTGGAGATAATGACGCCATGAAATAGCTCTCAAGTGGACCTGAAACCATGACATTGCAAGGAAGTTTATATTTTAAGGCAAGGAAGTTACATTCCATTAGGTGTTAGTGTCTAATAAATATGCGGAGCACTGAGAGACTTCCAGGAAAGACAGAGAGTGGGTACATGTTTCCAAAACTGTTTGACAGACATTAAATGTGATATAAATCACAATAAAGTAGACGTGAAAACTTCATCTACAGTAAAACGAGACAAGTTCCTCTCATCATCCTACACATTCTAAAATATCAAACTGATTCAATGAAATTTAGAAGAAGCTGAGAGATGCTATCAGGTACTAATGCTTGATTTTCTGGCATAGCTGGGACAGTAAGATTGTGGAACTCTATATAAGATTTTTTAAGCACAGCAATAATTCTTATCCTGAAGGTTTGAGAGCTGAAGGCTGGGATAGAATGTCAAGAGCATAAGAAACAAGCTATTTGGAAATCAGCACTGCAAGGAGGCCCTGGGTAGAATTCTGCCTCTGACAGCAGTGTTTCTGAGGTTTTAGTATCAGAATTACCAGAAAAGCTTGTTAAACACATGTTATTGGATCCTGCTGGCAGAATTTATGATTTGGCAGGTTGTTGAACAGTGCCCTGATAATTTGCTTTTCTGCAAAGTTCCTAGGGAATGCTGAAAGTGTTTGTCTATTACTACAATTGCTGGTGTAAATTATATTTTTGAACGCTGTTAGTTTTATCTTTGATGGACCTCTAGGAATTGAAGGATATTAGATGGGAGATAAAAACATGTCCTTATTGTAGTACCTGGGGGATTTCATATGAAAATACCCAAGAATACATCATAAAAAGCTACGCTGATTTACGATGTAAAAGTCAGCAGTTAAGCCATAATGACTTTAAACTGAGTTGGCTTGAATAGTCCAAATTTCCTTCCCTAGATGTCCATTCTTTGTGAGTCCTCAGTAAGGTGGATTATGAAAACAATTATGTGTCAAAAATCAATGTGATTCTAAAATTAATTTAATACCTTAAAGAGAACTCTATTTTTTTAAATGCGTAGCATGTATTCAAATATTATGCATCTAGAAAACAATGTCAGTCAGGAAAATTTGTAATTGGAAAATATATCAGTAAGCCATTATGTGCTATTTACATTTCTTGAATGTAGAATTTGGAAACAAGAAGGACTCCTCTGTGCCAGCCAAGAACTTGTATCAAATTTCCTTTATGACATTTTTATTAAGGGTGGATTATCCCCTTAATTCTCTAACAGGTAGGAGAACAGCAAACCAGAGTTAAAACATTGTAGGAAACTTACTTGATCCTCTTTCATCAAGGGAACAGAAAAATCAATTCATTTTGAAACTCACAATTGTAAATATACCACATTATCTGTATCCATTCTTGCATTGAGGGACATCTAGGTTCTTTCCAGTTTCTGGCTACTATGAATAGGGCTGCTATGAACATAGTGGAGCATATATCCTTATTATATGCTGGGGAATCCTCTTGGTATATGTCCAGGAGTGGAAAAGCGGCTTCGTCCAGTAGTATTATATCCAGTTTTCTGAGGAACTGCCAGACTGATAACCAGAATGGTTGGTCCAGATTGCAACCCCAACAGCAGTGGAGGAATGTTCCTCTTTCTCCACATCCCTTCCAGCACCTGTTTTTTCCTGAGTTTTTGATCTTAGCCATTCTGACTGGTGTGAAGTGAAATCTCAGAGTTGTTTTGATTTGCATTTCCCTGATGACTAAAAACATGGAACATTTATTTAGGTGTTTCTCAGCCATTCAATATTCCTCAGGTGAAAATTCTTTGTTTAGCACTGTACCCCATTTTTAATAGGGTTATTTGGTTTTCTGAAGTCTACTTTCTTGAGTTCTTTGAATATCTTGGATATTAGCCCTCTGTCAGTTGTAGGGTTGGTAAAGATCTTTTCCCAATTTGTTGGTTGCTGTTTTGTCCTTTTGACAGTGTCCTTTGCCTTGCAGAAACTGTAATTTCATTTGTTAATTCTTGATCTTATGGCATAAGCTATTGGTGTTCTGTTCAGGAAATTTTCCCTTGTGCCCATGTGCTCAATGCTCTTCCTCAGTTTCTTTTCTATTAGTTTCAGTGTGTCTGGTTTTATATGGAGGTCCTTGATCCACTTGGACTTCAGCTTAGTACAAGGAGATAAGAATGGATCAATTTGCATTCTTTTGCATGCTGACCTCCAGTTGAACCAGCACCATTTGTTGAAGAGGCTATCTGTTTTCCACTGGATGGTTGTAGCTCCTTTGTTAAAGGTCAAGTGACCATAGTGTGTGACTTCATTTCTGGGTGTTCAATTCTATTCCATTGATCTACCTCTCTGTCACTGTACTAATACCATGTAGTTTCTAACACTATTGCTCTGTAGTACTGCTTGAGGTCAGGGATACTGATTCCCCCAGAATTTCTTTTGTTGTTGAGAATAGTTTTAGCTATCCTGGGTTTTTTGTTTTTCCAGATGAATTTGAGAATTGCTTTTTCTAACTCTTTGAAGAATTGAGTTGGGATTTTGATGGGGATTGCAATGAATCTGTATATTGCTTTTGGCAAGTTGATCATTTTTGCTACATTAATCCTGCCAATTCAAGAAAATTGAAGATTTTTTCCATCTTCTGAGGTCTTCTTTGATTTCTTTCTTCAATGACTTGAAGTTCCTGTCATACAGTTTTTCACTTGTTTGGTTAGAGTCACACCAAATAATTTATACTGTTTGTGGCTATTGTGAAGGGTGTCATTTCCCTAATTTCTTTCTCAGCTTGTTTATCCTTTGAGTATAGGAATGCTGCTGATTTGCTTGAGTTAATTTTATATACAACCACTTTGCTGAAGTTGTTTATCAGCTATAGGAGTTTTTTTGGTCACTTAAGTATACTATCATATCATCTGGAAATCATGATAATTTGACTTCTTCCTTTTCAATTTGTATCCATTTGATCTCTTTTTGTTGTTGAATTATTCTAGCTAGAACTTCAAGTACTATATTGAATACATATGCAGAGAGAGGGCAGCCTTGTCTGGTACCTGATTTTAGTGGGATTGGTTCAAGTTTCTCTCCATTTAGTTTGATGTTGGCTACTGGTTTGCCATATATTGCTTTTATTATGTTTAGGTATGGGCCTTGAATTCCTGTTCTTTCTAAGACTTTTAACATGAAAAGATGCTGAATTTTATCAAATGCTTTTTCAGCACCTAGTGAAATGACCATGTGTTTTTTTTTTCTTTGAGTTGGTTTATGTAGTGGATTACATTGATGGATTTCCGTATATTGAACTATCCCTGTATTCCTGGGATGAAGCCTACTTGATCATGGTGAATGATCATTTTGATGTGTTCTTGGATCCGGTTGGCAAGCTACTCAGCTATTAAAAATAATGAGTTCATGAAATTCTTAGGCAAGTAGATGGAGCTGGAGACTGTCATCTTGAGTGAAGTGACCCAATCACAAAAGAACACACGTGGTATGCATTCATTGATAAGTGGATTTTAGTCCAGAAGCTTGGAATACCCAAGAAACAATTTACATATCAAATGATGTCCAAGAAGAAGGAAGGAGTGGCCCCTGGTCCTGGAAAGGCTCAGTGCAGCAGTGTAGGTGAATACCAGGACAGGGAAGCTGAAAGGGGTTGATTGGGGAGCACAGGAGGGAAGAGGGCTTATGGGATTATCAGGGAGGGGGGATCCTGGAAAGGGGAAATCATTTGAAATGTAAGTAAATAATATATAAAATAAAAATAATTAAAAAAAACCTCTTTTTGACTGTTGTGTCCTTAGTCTTTTTTTTTTTTTTTTTTTTTTTTTGCAAGTTGGTTTTAAGTAGCAGATTTGATGACATCAATGTACAGCTACTTATTCTTGTACTTGGTCTCCTCAGTCAAGAAGATACTATGGTTCACCTGAGCATCTTGCTAAGGAACTCTTGCTGGTATCTCAACTAAGCAAACACCACTGTGTATTTTTTCAGACCTTTGTAAGTATCTGATGTGTTGACCTAAAGGAAAAGAAAAGGTCCATTAAAACATAGACCAGAGTAAATTTTATGCCAAATTTTGTATGTTGTTTTTAAATAAGGAAATACTTAAAGTGTAAATTATTATTTTGTATAGTTGGAACATGATTTTAACAACTGTCAACCTTTTAAAATAAGTGACTGTAAAGTTATGAAAGAGACATGATAAAATAGTCTTTATTAAAATCATTCTTTTCTTTATACCATTCTTCTTTTTGAAACTTAGTCTTGTATAAAAGAGATTTTAGCAGAAATGGACCATCAATATCATTTATAAGTTAATAACAAAATTCACTTCTTTGGGAAATATGCTTATGAAGCTATATAAGAAATCAAGTTCATTTTGTCTAAAAATGTATTTTACCCCCTCAAACATTAGAAGTTATTGCCACTGCAATAACCCTGTGTTGGCTTCTGCAAGTTGTAGGTAAGACGTTGTTGCTGAGAACATCAGATAATTTAGTCATATAAAATGAATAAATAAGCTGGTACTCACCTGGAATTTGAATTTTCATACCTTCTGGCAATCTTTCATGGTACTGAAAAATTCTAAGCCTGCTTTCAGGGGAGAAAACAGTCATTAATTTCACCTAGCCATGAATTTTGTGAGGTATAATAATGCAAGGCTTTGCAAGGAAGACCCATTGGCGCAGTAGTGGGACAAACATCATGGAAGTAATGAGAATTTTCCTGTGTCAATGAGATGCATGGATTTTGAATCCTTGGGTGGCCATATTTCCTAAATGACAATGAAAAACATTCCTGTTTTCTCTCCATCTCATGATGGAGTCATGAAGGGAATAATACTTTAAAAATATCTAACAGTGTCTGAAATGTAAATAACAAAAATAATTTAAAAATCCAACATTCTAATAATTATTTTCAGCATCTACTAAATCAGGTAAATAATGCATGTGCGATAAATCCATTGCTGGTGGAATTGTAAGCTGGTAAAACTACTCTGGAAATTAATTTGGCTGTACATATGAAAATTGGACATAGCATTACCAGAGGACCAAGCTATACTACTCCTGGGCATATACCCAGAATATGCTCCAACATGTAAAAAGCACACATGCTCTACTATGTTCATAGAAGCTGGAAAGAACCCAGATGTCCCATATCAGAGGAATAGATAAAGAAAATGTGGTACATTTATGCAGTGAAGTACTACTCAGCTATTAAAAACAATGAATTCATGAAATTCTTAGGCAAATGGATGGGACTAGAAAATACCATCCTTAGTGAGATAACCCAATCACAAAAGAATACACATGGTATGCTGTCACTGATAAGTTGATATGAGCACAGAAACTTGGAATACCCAAGATACAATTCGCAGAAGCTTAAGAAGGAAAACCTTGCTCCTTCTTAGATAGGGTACAAAACACCCATGGGAGGAAATACAGAGACAAAATGTGGAGCAGGGACTGAAGGAAATACCATCCAGAAACTGCCCCACCTGGAACTCCATCCATATACAGTTACCAAACCCAGATGCTATTGTGGATGCCAGCAAGTACTTGCTGACAGGAGCCTGAATTAGCTGTTTCCAGAGAGGCTCTGCCAGTGCCTGATAAACACAGAAGGGGATGTTCTCATCCAACCATTGGACTGAGTACAGGGTCCCCAATGAAAAAGATTGAGAAGGAACCTAAGGAGCTGAAGGGGTTTACAGCCCCATAGGAGGAACAATATAAACCAACCAGTACCCCCATAGCTCCCAGGGACTTAACCACCAACCAGAGTACACATGGAGGACCCATGGCTTCAGCCACATGGGTAGCAGAGGATGGCCTGATAGGACAACAATGAGAGGAGAGGCCCTTGGAACTGTGAAGGCTCATTGCCCTAGGGTAGAGGAATGCCAGGTCAGGGAAGTGGGAGTGAGTGAATTAGTGAGCAGGGGAAGGGAGGTAAGTGTTTTTTGTTTGTTTGTTTGTTTGTTTTGTTTTGTTTAGTTTTGAGGGAAAATGAGGAAAGGGGCATTTATTTATTTATTTATTTATTTATTTATTTTTATTTACATTGCAAATGATTTCCCCTTTTCTGGGTCCCCACTCCCCGCAAGTCCCATAAGCCCTCTTCTGTCCCCCTATTCTTCCATCCACCCCTTCCCACTTCCCTGTTCTGGAATTCCCCTATACTCTTGCACTGAGTCTTTCCAGAACCAGGGGTCACTCCTCCATTCTTTTTGGACATCATTTAATTTGTGGATTATGTCCTGGGTATTCAAAGTTTCTAGGCTAATATCCACTTATCAGTGAGTGCATATCATGATTGATCTTTGAGACTGGGTTACCTCACTTAGTATGATGTTCTCCAGCTCCATCCATTTGTCTAAGAATTTCATGAATTCATTGTTTCTAATGGCTGAATAGTACTCCATTGTGTAAATATACCACATTTTTTGTATCCATTCCTCCATTGAAGGACATCTAGGTTCTTTCCAGCTTCTGGCTACTACAAATAGGACTGCGATGAACATAGTGGAGCATGTGTCCTTATTGCATGCTGAAGAATCCTCTGGATATATGCCCAGTAGTGGTATAACAGGGTCCTCAGGAAGTGACATGTCCAGTTTTCTGAGGAACCGCCAGACTGATTTCCAAAGTGGTTGCACCATCTTGCAATCCCACCAGCAGTGGAGGAGTGTTCCTCTTTCTCCACATCCTCGCCAACACCTGCTGTCTCCTAAGTTTTTGATCTTAGCCATTCTGACTGGTGTGAGGTGAAATCTCAGGGTTGTTTTGATTTCCATTTCCCTATTGATTAATGATGTTGAACATTTCTTAAGGTGTTTCTCAACTCTCTGAACTTCTTCATGTGAAAATTCTTTGTTTAGCTCTGTACCCCACTTTTTAATGGGGTTATTTGGTTCTCTGGGTTCTACTTTCTTGAGTTCTTTGTATAGATTAGATATTAGCCCTCTGTTCTTCATAGAGCTAGAAAGAGCAATTCTCAAATTCATCTGGAATAACAAAAAACCCAGGATAGCTAAAACTATTCTCAACAGTAAAAGAACTTCAGGGGGATTCAATATCCCAGACTTTAAACTCTACTACAGAGCAATAGTGATAAAAACTGCATGGTATTGGTACAATATCAGGCAAGCAGATCAATAGAATAGGATTGAAGACCCAGAAATGAACCAACACACCTATAGTCACTTGGTCTTCGACAAAGGAGCTGAAAGCATCCAGTGGAAAAAAGATAGTCTTTTCAACAAATGGTGCTGGTTCAATTGGAGGTCAGCATGCAGAAGAATGTGCATCGATCCATTCCTATCTCCTTGTACCAAGCTCAACTCCAAATGGATCAAGGACCTCCACATAAAACCTGACACACTGAAACTAATTGAAAAGAAACTGGGGAAGACCCTGGAGGACATGGGCACAGGGGAAAAGATCCTGAATAGAACACCAATAGCTTATGCTCTAAGATCAAGAATTGACAAATGGGACCTCATAAAACTACAAAGGTTCTGTAAGGCAAAGGACACTGTCAACAGGACAAAACGTCAACCAACAGACTGGGAAAGGATCTTCACCAACCCTAAATCTGAAAGGGGCATTTTAATGTAAATAAAGAAAATATCTAATAAAAACGGCATGTAATATAACCTACCTATGTAAGTAGTATAAGATATCTGCTTTTCTCTTTTATGTAGATAAACAATAGGGCAAGACTGCAAGTGCATACTTTAACTGTCATGTGTTCAGTTTAAAAACTGGTGCCTTGTGCATGGACCTGCGGCTACAGAGGGGACACCTGTAAGTCTGGAGGTTATTGAAGATTTTCAAACTAAGGACCCAATCACGGGAAAGAAAAAAAAAAAAAGAAACAGAAAATTTACACAAGTGCCTTTATATCCTAGTTTGAAAGACTGCCACAGGAGAAACCAGGAGCAGTTGAGGGCTCCTCAGGGATGCTCTGTTTCTTTTCAACCAGCTTCTTCCTGGTTCATCTAATTGGGATATTGTCAGTCGGAGTAATTGTCTCTACATGTTTATGATGCTTACAATGTACATTGCAACGAATAATGATTTTTTTTTCCTAAGCGAATTGAAACAGAGTCAAAATTCCAAGCACAGCATTTACAACTACTCATCAAATGGGGAAGGTATCAACCCCGAAAGACAGAAACAATTGCATTTGACCCTGATAACTGAACAGGTTGCATGAACCCCAACCTTGCTCTTTAAAACAAAAATAACAAAAATGTGCTTCAGAGGAGATAAATGACTCTACAGAGACGAGGCAAAAGAAGAGCTCTTCTCTACTCTCTAAAATGTTAGTTATAAGAGGGAGAGATTCTTATCCTCATAACTCCCTAAGGAGGAAAGGCTCTGAAGGGTTGAGCAGACAGGCACATCATGAATTCAGGGAACATTTTCACTTCAGCTTTTCATTTCAGCCAGCATCTGCCAGCAGATACTAAACCTGGGGGTTCAGTCACACAGCATGGGTACCTTTCTCTCCAGTCATGCCACGAGAGAATCTAATAGCCCCTGGCATAACTGTTTATGTTCCATTTCTAGCAAAGTGTGGATAAGAAAACTATGATAAGCTTAAAAAAAAACAAAAATATTTTGACTCTATTGAAATAAAAACATTTCCTACAAACCCATTTTGTTTCGATGGAATTCATTTTGATGAATATATACGTTCAAATGTACAGAATATTTTGGGATTCTGAAATGTGAATTACTAATCCCTAGGTCCGCTAGCTGCATGTGTATTAGTGCTTTCAAAGGGGAGAATGGAAAGCTACAAAAGCAATGGTAACGATACAGATGCTGCTTAGCTGTCAAGGACTTGATGGACAAGCATTGCTTAGAGACAAATGTAATGGTTTGTTTCAACCTGTGGGTGCAGGAGGAGGTCATAGATATTTTAGGTTTATGCTTAAATCAAGGCAACTCCTGAAGCACAGAAGATCCTTCTCCCTTACATGTACCTATTATGCTTGTTCCATAAAATAAAGTGACTCTTTCTATTTATCATTGGCTTATATTTAGTATAAAGCACGGCATTTAACCAACATATCATTTGTGATGTAAGGGATTAACATTATGTACATTGATGACAAAATAATATAAATTATTAATGCTAATAATTTATATCAACTCAATATTAATTTATTAATTTACAATAAAGACAATTACAGTACAACCTAAATTTTCAATAAGAAGAGCAAATTGGATATTGCCTATAAGATTTTCTACAATGTGGAAGTAGGATTACAGAGGGTTTTTTCAAAATTGCATCATCTAACATGTATATACTATCATAGGGCTAGTTTCTGTCAAAGACTATTATGTCTGTAATTTAGTATTGAACCACATTAAAGTAACTCTAACTTCAGTGTTGCATAATTTCACCCACTTGGTAGGGATAGTTTTAGATTATTGAATCTATCAATTGAAATATGTGGCTTCAAACATCTTGGAATGATGAAAGGTTGCCAAGGTCATGAAGTGTTTTATCAGTGGAAATTGCATGTATACCACAGAGATTTGCTGTCAGAGTTAATTTTTCTCTCTGAATAACCATGAGAAATCATTTAAATATTTTACTTTGTCATTACTGTGTTGCAGAGAATCATAAAGAACTCCTAACAGTTCTACTTTGGGGCATTTCACAGAGGTTATAGACTAACATTCATCGTTGATAAATAACACTTGTTAACTAATCACAGACTGTCAGGTCATGTGTCTGAATAATTTGCTGTATAATTTTCTCACATTAGTCAAATGAAAATGTGAGATGCATATACTATTACAGCCAGTTAATTTAATGATAGGTGATATGTTAAAAAATTAATTATCTGGCATGTCGTATTACTTCAGATTTGAATTAGTCTCACATTTGACCCCAAAATTTGCAAACATTGTACAAATATCAGTAGTTTATTAATTTATTGCATATGGGTACATAGCTACTTAAGGGAAAATAATGTCTTATACTAATATGATTTCTCATGTTTGTATAAGCTGAGAAAATGGATGTGTTGTGAATGTGACTAGGTTCATATGATGCTGAAATGATGTGACACTTTCTCAGACTGTGTACTGACAAAGGACTAGCAGAATGAACAATGGACCACAAAATATTCCTGTTAGAAGCCTTACACCAGCACTTCTGTATTATTCTATATTCATCATTGTCCATGTTCCAGAAATCCCCGTTCCTACCAGTAAGCAGAACGTGCAGAATGAAGCAAGCATTTTCCACTGTGCTTTCTTCTCTCTCTACTGCTTTCTCTGTCTATGGGTCATGGTAAAATAGAAGACGTAGCTTCTCAAAGCGAAAAGAAACATACCAAGCGATTAGGCTTTACCTTCCTGGAATATTGACTTTAGCCACAAAACTACTCACTGCCCCTCTACATGACTCAGACAAGATAACCTCACTTAAAATAATGCATTAAGTGTCAAAGCAAAAGGTAACAATTCAGTAGAATTCAGATTGATCTCTCCACATTTTACACCTTTCCTGATTGGTGATGATTAAATATAAGCATTGTGACTCATTTTGACTAATGCCACCTGGCTAGGTTGTTGTTCGGTACTTAGTGTGAGCAGTTTATCTTTCTCAGGACAGTAAAGTGTGCTCAGTAGGGATGAACATCTTTTGGACCACTTTGAGGAAGTTTCAAAGATCTGTGCCACACTGGAAATCAAATCCTGCCATAGAAATAATTAATATTCTGAAGCACTATAAAATTTGTCAGTTACAAATTTACATCATTTTGTATCAGTAATAGAAAAAGATAATTATTTTCCTGCAACTCCTCTATCATTACTCATTAACATATATCTACACCCACACACACATATAATATATATATATTATATATATATATTATATATATATATATATATATATAGTCAAAGAAAGTCTGTAGTTATAAGTAAAGACAAATCACTTTTCTGAAACAAAAAAGGTTTAAGACTTTGTTAAGTTACCATTTATATCATTGTTAATCATCTAGTAGCAATACGTAAAAGTCTGCTAGCTAACAAGTAAAAATTCAAGATATTTTCTCTTTGTGTTCTTGCTCAGAATTGGCTGTGTACTCATTCAATGAGATTAAAGTAAAGTTATTGCACCTGGCAATCTATGCATAGAGGTCACTGAGGGAGCAAAGATTATATTGTTCTAACTGTAAAAGATTTCTGAGCTTTTTTCTAATATCCAAAGAAAGAAAATGAAAATTTCTAAAAATGAGAGAAATATGGTTTAGTATGTGTGAGATGAGCTGAAATTAGTTAATATTGAAAAAGTATGCCTTATTCTATTCAAGAATATATTACCAAATGCCACATATGGGCAAAAAACAAAATCTTATTTTTCATCCTCTGGAAACATGAAATGAATGCTAGGATAGTTATATTCTTACAAGAGCAGCGACTTGGAGGCAGCAAGAGACCTGTGTCTCTTGACTACATTTCACATTTTAGAAGGAAGAAATGTTGCCACCTGATCATTACCAAAGTCTATATCCAAATATCACCACACAGGGGATCATTTCTTGCTGAAGAATACATTTTAGGAATGAGTAAACTTTTGGTATAGGGTATCTTAAAACTATCAGACCTTTTCTGTTTCTGGAATGTAAAACTGACACCCAAAACTATTTACTTAAATCTGAGAGTTAGTTGTAGAAATATGAATCAGAATGGAGATATGTCACTCTCATTTTGACAGATCATGCCTTCCTGTTGAAACATTGCCTTCTGCCATAAAGATAGAAAGCATTTTGCATCTCATTTTTGCTTCTGTTTTTGTGTTTCTCCTCAGAACAAACTTTAGCTAATAAGCCAGGTGGCTTTAGTCCCAGGGACTCAACTTCACTTACCCTACGCAATCAGACTTGTTTAGGGAATTTAGTTTAAAAATCTCACATATGTGTTCAATAATAACACCAAAGAAGTTTAGTTTAGTTTAGAAAAAGTGATCTTCTCTATTATTACAGCAATAAAAATATGCTTACTACCTGACTGCTCTTTAGCTTTTTTTTATCTTGAATATAGTGGAGACACCAACTCACCCATGTATTCAGAACATTTGGGTGTGTAGGGGAAGGAATTCTGGGGTGCAATTAGTATGAACTGATTCAGGGTATAGATCACTATCTTTAATGAGTCAATGTGCCCTCATGATCAGGTCTTGATGAAGGTTTTAGCCAAAAATCACGGACAAAGAAAGCTCCAATTAACAGACTTAGGGGGTAGTGACACAGGTCCATAACTATGTCCAGGCTAAGGAGTCTGAATTTCTCTGAATGAAGCTTTTCTCAGAGATTATAAAACATTGGCTGTTTGTACATCTGGGGACCTTCCAGGGAAAGTCTCTAAAATTGCATATGGTTAAAGTTTGAAGAAAACCTGTAGACTTTTATCCATGTGTTTCTATCCACAGTGTATGCATTGTGTTATGGACTGACTGCTGTGCACACAAAAAGGCTTATGTGAAAACTCTAAACACTAATGTCAAACCAGTTTCTTGATGGAATATTATAATTTGAAGAGGTTGTAAGTGTGGTTCTCTCATGAGTTAGATTTGTGCTTCACTAAGGAAGTTAGCTGCACATATATGAACATCTTGAAAAATCTTGCTTGTTTTCTCTTTGGTAGACTCATGTCAGTAGCCACAACACAGAAAAGGAGTCTGATGGGCACCTAGCTGTGGTGGCACCTTAATCAAAGACCTCCAGCCTTTGCAGCCATAATAATTAGACAGCTATTGTTTGTAAAACATGTAGCTTGAAGATTTTTGTTGTGAAGGTAAAAAACTGACTTGAAAATAATCTCCATTTGTTTTCTCCATATCCTAAGATGATAATCAAACCAAACAAAACTATCCTGGGTTACTTTTCAGATTGCCAGTCTTCTAGGTATTAATTTGCAACAATGATTGCTCACTGATAAGAAATTTGCAGTACTATTAATAACCCTGAAGATTCAATGCCTCATAAGGACATTGGCTATATATACATAATGCTCCACATATTTTTCAGTTTTTTTGTGAAATGCACTTACATTTATAAATTGTTGCTAATTTTTAGTAACTTGTTTCCTTAACTTTACAATTTGAGAATTAATTTGGGGCCCAATCACCGATGTAGATAACATTTTTGCAGAGATATAAATTCATATTTAATACATTTTATACTTGGAAATTTTCATAATGCATGTATCCTTTTGTTAAGTGTTCTGTAGCCTCTTCCTTCATCTTTAATGCCTGCTTGAAACACTCTCATTTCTTTCATCTTGGTAACTTTATTTCTTCCTTATTTTTTTAAATAGGCCACTTCGTCCAATTATATCAAATTGCATGTTTTATGACCAGCACCACAATTTGCATTTCAGATCAGCAAGAACAAGATTGTAGTTGGATATATTGTCAACAGTTTGCTCATTTATTATGGTGGTTGTTGTATTATCTAACAGGTTGTATATCTAATGGGCGTATTATATATGCCCGAGAGGGATTTTCTAGAATCAATGAAACATAATGCACTTTGACTATCCAAACTTAAGGGTGGAGGCCCTATATTTTATTGTTCAACAGAAGGAACATGCAAGGTTATATTTGAGTCTGGGGATGAATATTGATCTGTTAATGATGGCAACTATCTTAAAGAGGTGACCATTCTCTTTATCTTTGATTGAAAGTCTTAGAAAGCCACATTCCCCAGTTGCTTATCATTTTCCTTACTTGTAAAAATAAAAGGTCCAGAAAATTTATATCAATTCTTGAACTAAAGCAAAGCTAAAACAAAACTACAGTAACAAACAGCATCAAGATCAATAAAAATTTGGCACATGTTGGGTGACAAATTTGTTCTGAGGGAGAAACTAAAGCATACTGCTAGTCTTTCATGCTACAAGCACATTGGGTTTTATTGAGACAGAATTGCAAATAGCAGCAAAGTACATCATGTGTGATCTCAGTAATCAACTCACAGTTGGGAAGAGTATCCCTAATATGAATTTTTACCAAGATTTCCATTTAAAGTTGCATGCCCAGGCCAGCAGAAAGACAGCTGATTCTGTTGCATTGCATGCTACGGTTTTCAGTGAAAATCAAGAAATAGTAGTTACTCCTTTATTCTGAAAAACAAGCAAAGCTCTGGCTAACAAATGGATGCAAGAATGAATGTAACAAGGAACATATTAATAGTAGAATGCTTATGAAAATGTTTTGGTGACTGCTGATTCAACGCTGTCTTGAGGCAGAAAGTTTCAGCTTCACAGAGAGGTATGTATCGCTGCTCAACTGCTTGTGGTGAGGGTTGAATCATCAGGGAAGAAGAAATCTCAATTGAGGAATTTCCTCCATCGGAATGGCCTGTAGGCAACTCAGTAGAGAAATGTTTTTGATTAATAATTGATGTGTTGTTTTCTCTTTCTACTGTGAGTCATGCCACACCTGGGCAGATGATCTTGGGTGATAAAAGAATTCAGTAAAAGAAACCATTGGGGTCAAACCAAGAAGTAGCACTCTGCCATGGTTTCTGCTTCAGCTCTTGTCTCTAATTTCCTGCCTTTAGATTCTGAACTGAGTTTTCTACAGAGTAGGCTACAATTTCATGGTGACACAGATTCTTCTTTTACCAACTTGCTTTTAGTTAGGATGTTTATCACCATATAATTCTGACCAGGTCAAGATCAGATAATTATGTTTTATCTTTTCATGATTGGACCATTTTATCCCATTTCTTGTAATATATGAAAAGACAATCCTGACTTATTAAATAACGTTTCTTGTTTAAGTATTAATTTGTCTCTAAGAGACTTATGTTTTGACTGATAGCACATTTGATTTTCAGTTGTAGGGTTTGAAATGTTTTTGGGACATTGGAATAATCAAAATTATTTTCTAGCCATTGAGAATTATAAAATAATATGAGTCAGGTTGTAAGGAAAGAAATCATACAGTATAAGGGAAATAGTAATAAATTTAAAATACCTTCTTTACTATATTACAAATGCCTGCAGACAACATTTGAGAATGACAAAGAAGAGTTATATACTACTGCTTGAAGGAGGAAGTGGGATCAACACAGTTGTACAAATGGAAGATGACAAAAGTAATATAGAGAAAAAGGGCATTTTCCTGATGAAGGTGTTCGAAGGTGGAATTATAGACTAAGAACAAGTATGAACAAAGTCATGATGAGAAAACAGATGACTGGCAATTTAACTTACTTCTCAAAATGCCTGAAGCACCAGGAGTAGAATGTGAGAGATAAGGTTAATGGCTACACAGGGGCTCCACCGTTTATTGCTGGAAACTTATCTTTACACTTTATGTTATGGTCAGCAATTGATAGATTTGATACAGGAGAGAAACTTAAGTCGCACTGCATTTAGAATAAACACATGGGAGAAATACAAAATGCAAAATAAAAGACATTCAAATTAGCATTGGGGAGACTTCATTAGCCATTCAGGGGCAGAGTGAATTACATTAGCTCTTCCTTGCAGACTTCAATCTGCTCAGTTTTAATATTTTTATTTATTTGTTTCTTGCTTACAATATCATTTAACCTGAAGTGAAGACATTTAGAGCCAATGTCTACCAAAATAAGTATATATATAGAAAGCATGTAAAAAAAAAAACATACAAATTGGAATGGGGTGTCAATAAAGTAAACATGGAAAGTAGTTAGCTGTTTAAAACAAAAAGTGTTTATAATTCAGTGAAGGTAAATAAATTAATCCCCAAACAGCTATGAGCAAATATTCTGAACTAAAAGAAAGAGCCAGAAACAAAATGTACACACTCTACATGTTTTTACCTGGCTTATGTTGTGTTCTAGAAACTATTCCAATAAAACTTATAAACCCCTTGCTTCCACTGAATTGAGAGAGCTTACTAAGTTATCCACGTTCCAGTATTTAAGTTGAAGACTCAATGTAGTTCCTTCTAATGTCTGAGACCTGGAATTTCTTTGATGCTGTATGTAGCTTATCTTCACAGTGGTGACTTTGCAAAGATGTCCATATTGTCTGATGCTATTTCCCTTTAACTTTTCTTCAAGGTGAAAGTGTAAGACATGGTTACATAAGAAGAAAAGTTAAGCCATGTCCGAGGAACATTTTTGTCTCTACTTTCCTCATGGTCAATGGAATCTCAGAGAGACAGATGTGTTGTATGCACAGGTTAAAGCTTTGGCTCCCCCTGGAGGATAGGTTTTAAGATGTTAACAACTATAATAACAATTCTAAAACACAGTTAAGACAAAAATAATTTTAGTTCAATAAAAACATGCAAAACAGAAATAATCATGAGAGAAAGTAAACCCAAGAGATAAATCTCAAGATCACCCTGATCTATTAACTTCAAAGCAACCTAGAAGAATGACAGCAACCTAGGATTTCACAGAGTATCCTTAGCACCTTAGGTATAGAGATTAATGTTCAAGCCATATCCTACAATTTTTAAGACAGGACCCAAGGAGGTCATGGTTGTAAAGTTTAGGAAAGACTTCCCATTCTATATACCCGTTTTGAAAATGGGGTAGTGTATTATATTGTACTTATACAGAAGTAATTGTTACATGATTGAAAAGGAGCAGATGGTAAGGAGAAGGGGAAAGAGGCCTTCAGGATATCAGAGGTATATGTTATCTAAAATGAACAGAACTCATTAATCCCCAGATCATAGTGCTAGAGATGGTAGAAATGCTGTGCTGATGCTATGCTGTATTTACAGACAGGAGCCATCATGACTACCTTCCCAGAGGCCCAACAAGTAGCTGACTGAGACAGAGGCAGATACTTACACCCAGCCAATGAACAGAAGACGCTGGAGACCCCCGAGTTTGAATTAGGGAAAGGCTGAAAGAAGCTGAGGAGGAGGGGCGCCCCATAGCAAGACCAGCAGTCTCAACTAACCTGGACCCCCAAAAGCTCTCAGACACTGAGAAACCAAGCAGACAGCATACACCAGCTGATATGAGGCCCCCAGCACATACAGCAGAGGACTGTGGGGTTTGGACTCAGACAGAGAAAAAGCACCTAACACTCAAGAAACAGGAGGCCCTAGGAAATGGGGACACCTGGTAGGGTGTGGGTAGGGGGAGGAAGAATGGTATGAGGAACTGTTAGTGGGCAGACCAGGAAAGGGAAAATGACTGGACTGTAAAAAAAGATTAAAAATAATTAAAAAAAAATGGAAATGCTGTGATTTAGAAATAAAAATGATATGTAAGTAGCCTATGTGAGTACTAAAGCTGCAATTGAGTTAAAACTCAAAGGACATATCACAAGGCTGTAAGCAAAGAAAGGCTGGTGACAGTAACATAAATACTGAGTAATGAAAAATGCATTATTTAGTAATTGTAGTAATAATAATAATGAATTGTTAAAAAGGCATGATTGTGTTGTTTGTCAGGATTTGTTGTCATTGCTGTTTGTTGGTTGTTGTTGCTATTGTTGCAAAAATCCTTGAAACAATTTTAAAAAAAATATTACTGGATCATGGATTCAGATATTTCAGTTCACAGAAAAGAGATGGTTCCATTTCATGGAAGCTAAGTGGAAATAAGCTGTAATGAAAGGATATAGGAGAATTATTGGTAGGGAAGATATTTTTCTACCCCCAAAGATATGACCCTATGCAGTTATAGACTCCCATCTCCAAGGGCCTGACTCCAAAGGCTTTGGATAGCTCCAAATAGCATCATGAAATTAAGAATCTATCATTGGATGAATTTATTGATTATGCAGTGCATTCATCTGTTGTGGAATGTCCTGATGTTGTTTGTATTTTGATGCTAATTCCTCTTCTCCAAGAGGGGTTGCCTGGGACAAGGAGTGAATCACAGTTACTCAGGTGACTTCAGATGAACCTTCCCCTAATGAATAAAGATTTCTTTTTTATTTAATTAGATATATTCTTTATTTACATTTCAAATGATTTCCCCTTTCCTGATTCCCCCTCCCTGAAAGTCCCTTAAGCACACTTCCCTCCCCGTTCCCCAATCAGCCCCTTCCAGCTTCCTTGCCCTGGTATTCTCCTACACTGCTGCACTGAGCCTTTCCAGGACCAGGGTCCTCTCCTTCCTTCTTCTTGGACATCATTTGATCTGTGAATTGTGTCTTGGGTAATCCAAGCTTCTGTGCTAATATCGACTTATCAGTTATTGCATATCATGTGTGTTCTTTTAGGATTGGGTTACTTCATTTAGGATGATATTTTCCAGTTCCACCCATTTGCCTAAGAATTTCATGAATTCGTTGTTTTCCCAGATGTCCCTCAACAGAGGAATGGGTACAGAAAATATGGTATCTTTACAGTATGAAATGAATAATGATTTCAAGGAACAAATCACTGGCCAAGTAAACGGGACTTCTTGGTCAGAGAGAGGAAAGGGGAAAGTGGGAAGAAGTACTTACTTTTGTACAGGAGAGTTGATAGAGGACAAAATGTAGGTAGCAGAGGCCCCTGGTTCTCATGGCAGATCCACTGGGACCCACTACTGGAGGATTTGTAACTTAAAATAGCTTACAAATTAGGATGCTAGTTGCTGAGTCCAGGGACTGTCTTAACTGTTGATTCTAGACTACGTCTGTGTGATGTTTTCCCTCACACAGTGACTCAACTGGGTTCTAGAGGGAAAGGTATATGTCAGCAGAGCATGGGTTTGCGAGAAGTGCCCCCCAGCTAGCCTAGTGCTGTTATGTATTAAATGCTAAATTTTGTAGCCAAGGAGAAAAAAATTCTCATGAACACCACCATCTTTTGTTGTGCAAGCTTTGGTACAAAAGTTAATAGGTCAATTAAAGGCTAAAACCTGTAATTGGGAAGTAGAGATAGATGAGAGAGGACTTCCTAAGATAGAAAAAGGAACTCTGGGAAGGAGAAAGAGGAAGGCCATTTCACGAGTAGACATCAGAGATAATGGACTTAATTACAGACCTGGAAGTTATAACTAGTCATGTGGTGGCTAGGTGTTCAAGTTAACTAAGATGAGCTAGCTAAATGTCTGTCCAACTAAAGGCTAAGTTTTCAAATATTAAAGGGTTTCTGTGCAATTATTTGGGAAACTAGCTAGCTAGTCCAGGAATAAATGCCACTGTGTTAATTTCCAACATTAATTAATATATAAAGAATATTAATGATCATATTTTTACAGATGGAGTATCTCTGTATGAGTTACTATAAAGTGTTTTAATAAATACCTATAAAAAGGTGAATTGAATAATCCATAGAGACTAAAGAAATCTGAGGTGTTTAAAACACAAACCCTAGGTTATATTGGCAGCGTTATTAGAAGATACATTGATGATACTTATGATTCTGGTATAATACCAAAATGTGTGGCAATAATATTAGATTGTTTGTTCATCCTGGGGAATACATGTACTATAATGACTGGATTTGATAAAACACAAAAGCTAACCATGTCCAAGATTTTTTTTAGAAGGCAGCTAGGAACATATCCTATTGCTATATGACTACAATACTCTCATTGCAAAATATAAGGACACTGAGTGGAACCATTTTCTGCTGTTTGTTTCCACAGTTTGACATGCATTAGGAGAATGTTAAATTTTAAATAATTGAAAAGCAAATCCTTCTTCTTCTTCTTCTTCTTCTTCTTCTTCTTCTTCTTCTTCTTCTTCTTCTCTCTCTCTCTCTCTCTCTCTCTCTCTCTCTCTCTTGTTTAATTACTTATTTATTATATATTTATTTATTTAATTTCTTTTAACCTCTCTGTTCTTTCCACTATCTGTCTGAAGTTCAGTTATTTAACTTTATGCTATCTCCACTTTACCAAGAAGTTGTTACCAAATATTTTAAAACTTCTGTCATTGTACATTTTACATTTCTATAATTTGAGCTGTTATCTACTTTTAACAAGATCCCAGCCCCTTTATTTTGTGCCAGAATGTCACTTGTTAGTAGAGAAAATACACATTTCCCCTAGTCCAGTCCTTGAGTTGTTTGTGATGGTTCTTATTGGTGACACCTGGTGCTTCTTTGGGAATAAGATAAGCCTTAGTCTTTGCAGGGAGAGTCAGCATTTCCCATGTTTGAATTCATTAGATGATTATTGATTCCTTTCTCTTTCTAGTGCTGCCAGCCTCACTTAGTGTTGGTTGGATTTCTCTTTGATCTAGCAGCTCAGGAGTTGGGGGAAATGCCTTCCCTTGCTTACTTGGAAGTTAAGAAGTGAAATAAATTATTTCACTTTATCTGACCTATAATTTTATATTTATATCTTGACAATAACTGAAATGGAAGATATTACTATTGTTGAAAGTTCTTTCAGGAAAGAAAAGGAGAAGATATTCCAGAAGCCAGAATCATGAAACTACTATAATATTGAAAACAAATCTAACAGTTGGATTTTCTAAACTTATTTTTAAATCTGTATGAATATAAATGAAGTAATTTCCAAATAAAACATTGGAATACCATTACACCAACAAAATTTTTATTTATTATTAGTAGAAACTTTTGTCCCACAAATTAAAAAATATTATATAAAAATTTAATAATTTTATTTGACTTTGTAAGAAAATTAACATATGAATCATAGTTTTATTTCCATGATTGCAGAAGCAAGAAAACATTGCCATTCGTTATATGCAATATTGAAGATAACAGAAAAATATTCTAAAATATTTTCACTATTTTAGTGTTATAATCAGTTGTCTTTTTTAAACATTGTGAAAAATAAAGCCATGAGAAGGCTCCTGGAATATCAGAGCTTGTTGTACAAATAGAAACTGATTGTCTCAAATCTCCAGACTTCTCATCTTATCTCTCATCAACCCTGATTCTTCAAATTCAGCAGCAACAAAACAAAATAGGTCAACCAGAGAGCTCTCAGGTCAACTATTATAGCCAAAATGGGGAGCTATTATTTGTGGTGCTGATGTAAGTGAGTGATAGAAGGAAGATGTCTTACATCCTACACTGAGCACTGAATGGGCTGATGTCCTTAGCTTCACAGTTCCATGCCTGTACCACATTCATACATTATGCAGAAGAAAACAACAACAACAACAACAACAACAAGGACAACAACAACACACAACGACACAGAGAGAGGGAGGGAAAGATGGAGAAAGAAAGGGAGAGATAGAGACAGACACAGAAAGAGAGACAGAGTGAGTGAGAGGGAGAGCAGGAGTGAAATTGAGAAAGACAGAGAGATTGAGGCAAATACATGTTTTCTAATAATTAATTCCGAATGCAAATAATCTCTTACTATATCCAAAACACTCAACATTTTATATTTTTTATTTAATTTTAAATAATTTATTTTGTTTTATATTTTATTTTAAATAAATATTAAAATAAATAATGATATAATATTTCTCTCTGTGTGTATGTGTGTGTGTTTGTGTGTGTGTTTGTGTGAAAGAGAGAGAGAGAGTGAGAGAGAGAGAGAGAGAGAGAGAGAGAGAGAGAGATGCTGGCATTGCAAGGGGATGGAACTACAGAATCATCTTCTAACATTTCTTAAAATTTAAGTGTCTAACTGCGCACACAAGAAATTAAAAAGGAAATATGTCTGAATTCATTAAATTTGTGGAGGAGTAAAGATGTATAAACTGAGCTGATGGTGTACAAAATAATTACTTGAAAGCCATCTGAATGATGAATCTGAAATAAAACAGAGCCCATGCATGGGCCAAAGACAATTCTAAGCACTGGCCTTTTCTTGGGTCTCTGCACATGACAGGGTGGCAAAAGGCAAAATTGGGAAGTGTAGATCAAGAGATCTGAATGATGCCTGCTCTTTGAGGAAATATCTGCAGCAAAGGATGTTGCCCATGACATTTCTAAAAAGGTGAAGTCCTGGAGAAGAAACTATAAAATTTGTTTTTGATAAGTTCTTCAGCAAAAGACATGTGATTAGATCTAGCACTTGAACAACAAATGTATTAATTACTATGAAATCTTTTATAAAACAAACTGTTGATATGAACATGGATATAGTTTTCAATAATATATACACATGTATATTAGATTATATGTTTATACTGTTATTAATTAAAATTGTTCATTGACAATTTCATATATGCATACTCTGGTTACTCCAGTCTCTTGTCCTTGGCTACCTACCTTCCATCCCATCAACCTACTCTTCTTCCTATGAGTCCTTTTTCCTGTCAAACTCATTGACTTTTTGTTGTGTTGTGACTCACTAATTTAATCAGGATTTATCCCTATGTCACTGGGTCTGGCACTGTCAGTTGAAGTCTGCATAGTAGGTGCATTAGTGGTTACATACCTGAAGTTACCCAATAATCCTTCAGTAGCTGTTATTTAGGCAGAAAAAGCTGTGTCTTTTGACAGTTTCTCAAACGATGATTGACTGTTGGCAGATCAATCATCAGCAAGTCAGTTTCTGTCTCCCATACACACTATCAGGTCATGATTTCTATGTCTGTGTCCTGCCTTAACAATAATTTTTTAAATGGTTTCTCCTATCCATCTTTTACAATGTGACCTTTTTAAATGTTCGCTGAGCCTTAAAGGGGATGGTGTATGCATCATTCATGGCTAAGCATTCAACATCCATTCTCTCTAGGTAACTGGAGCCACACTGAGTTGCTTCATTTACTACACCAAGAAACTTCTTTGATTAAGGCCACAAACAGGAATCACCTATGGCTATGGTTATAGATAATATAAATTGTGTCGTGAAAACAGTTTGGTGCAAAAGATATGTGATTGTTTAACAGAATAGAATGAAAAAAATCTTATTATTAAATCACCAGAATAAAAGTGATAATCTAAAGTGCAATATTCTTTATAGAAGAAAAGTGATAAAATTTATGAATGTTCAAGATGTATCCAACCAATGATAAAAGTTTTCTTTCTTGAAGTACATTATAACATTATATATATGTGTATATATTGTTGGATAAATCATATGTTTAAAATTATGGGGTGAGTAATTAGTGTCTAATGATTTATAGATAATACAGTACTGTATAAGCAATAGAAAATACATTATAAATTATATGTAGTAATATATAAAGATTATAACTAAGAAGTAAATGCATATACATAACATTATATTCATATATATGCTTATGAGCCTATGCATATGCATACACATGTCTATTTATATGTAAATGTAATTATACAAATATATGAATAATCTCAAAATTCATCACTTCTGAAGAAACGGAAGAAACATACTTAAAGTCATGAGAAAATTTCACATTTAATGAGAAAAATACTGTTACCTTGCCTAAATCTTATGAGAAAAATGTATTCACATTTGTGCATGGAGATGTGCACAATGTAGATTTGCATGCATATGGCAAAGTATGTACAAATGCAAAGGCCAGAAGAAAGTATCAGTTTTCCTGCTAGAGCTCCTTCTGACTGTTTATTCTTTTGAGCCAAGGTGTTTCACTGAACTTGAAGCTCACTGATTCCCCCTGGATTGACGGGTCCACAGCCCCACTGATCTTTCTGATTCCAGTCATCCAAACATTGTAGTGATGTGAATATGCAGCCACACCAGGTTCTTACCAAGAGTATTCAAACAAGTGCTTAAGGAAGTTCACTTACCCAACCAGCCACTCCTAGCCTCAGCATATTATATATGCTAGGACTTAATTTTATTCACTATTTTTATTTTAAAACTTTTATATATCTGGATTATATTTTCTTTAACCGATACTTCTCTCATCATCCTACTCATCTGCTTCATGGTGTCTGTGCCCACATCTTTCTATATCTCTTTCCCTCTAAATATACACATTACACATATACACACAATTGACAATTACATAAATAGCCTAAGTCTAGGAGAAAAAAAATATCAAAACAGAACAAAACAAAGTCACCCACCAAACAAAACAAAGCCAAAGCAAACCAAAGCAAAGCAAACCAAACAGAACTGAAAAGCATTAACTCTATTTGGGGTGGCCAACTACTTATCTTCATGGGACCTATAGGGGACTGGCCTTGGAGTATGGGTGGCATAGCTAGTAAAACTCCACTGGACAAAACTGATTTTCCATTTGCCAGCAGGCATCAACTGAAAAGAGATTCTTGAATAAAGTTGAGAATCTATGTTCTTTAATAAAGTTGTCTGATTCTCCTCAGTTCTGAGATGCTCTCTTGTTTGCTGCTGTTTATGTCTTTTACTCCTGCCATAATCTCTTTGAGGTCCTTAGTGTATCTATCATATTGTGTCTGGAAAATGTTCTTTTCTGTGTTTCACACACTCCCTCTGGCTTTTCCAATCTTTCTGGCTCTTCTTCCACATAAAGACTTGAGGCCTGAGAGGTGGGGTTTAACAACTAACACTAAAAGCTTTTTGAAAAGCCATAGGAAAACCCATTATTGTATAAGCTTCCTAACATATGTATATAGTAAAAGTATATATCTGCTTACAAATATATAACATATATAACATTATGTCCATGGGTATGTATCCCTGGACAAATCATATGTTTAAAATTATGTGGTGAATTATTAGAGTGTATAATGATTTACAAATAATAAAATACTGTATAAGTAATAGAAAATATATTATAAATTATATGTATTTATTCATGCATTTGTATTTGTAATATATAAAATATATTGTATATTAGTCAACATATTTATATGCAGATGTAGTATATGTATATATGCTGACTAATATATAATATATTATAATAATATGTAATTGCAATTTATATGAATATAATATATACTTACTAGTATATAATATAGTGTAATTATATACTATTATTAGAAAGCATTCCTATGCAGATATATAAATATAAATTATACATATATATGCATATATATATTGAAAATACATAAAAGAGATTTCATTAGAGTTATCAAAATATGCAAAACATTTCCCAACTAATCATCTATACCACTAATAAAGCCTTTAGTAGTCAGGGGAATGGGCTATATCTTATTTAACGACAGAGAAAATTGTCCCAAAGATGCTTTCAAATACGAAAGGCTATTATTGACAAAGCTGAGGCTACAGTGGTCATGGACCCCAAAATAAAACAGAATATTATCATTATGGTAAGATATCATAGCAATATCATGGTTCCTAATGTTATATTTTTATGTCATAGATCAGTGTGTCATTCAACTCTCATCAGAGATGTTTCTTTCAATAGATGATAATATCAAGACTTAAAATTGGACAATGAGTAGAGTTTAAGAGATTTTGGAGTACTCTGGTCCAAACTCAGTAGTGTTAAGGCTAATTTTTACTTATTTTTACATCTGCATCTCTCTATGATGGTAGGTTCATATAAGTAAAGGTGCCTAGTGAATCCAAGAAAGAGTGTTCCTTAGGATCTAGCATTATAGTGCTTGAAGTTACACAATGTGGATTCTGGTAATTGAATTTTGCTCATCTACAAGAATAGTATATATTTTCAATAGCTATGTCATCTCTCTGGTCTCCAAGGGTTAATTTGATTTTGGAAAAGCAAGCTAGTGTGTTAGGAAATACATTACATTTCTAATTTGTTCTGATGAATATTATAAAATTTACAATGGTAAAATAGCTCAGAGAATAAAGGTACTTGCCATCAACAGTAACATCTGAGTTCTAGACCAGGACGTTACATAATTGAAGAAAAAGGCAGATTCCTAGAATGTGTCCTCTGACCTCCACACTTTCTTGTATAAGTACCTCCTCTCAAAAAAATAATAAAAAAAATAAAAAATAATAATAAATAAAATGAAAATTATTGTAAGTAAAACTTTAATTGCAACTTTATGTGATTAATTGCAGTGGCTTATTAGAGAGACACTGAAGACTTTGCTTATATTCGAATTGTTCATTATATTTTCAGGCATGCAAGATGTTAAATGTAAAAATGCCCCTGAGAATTTCGGGGTTCCAACACTGTTTCATATTCCCCAGTTGTGACAAAAACAATAGAAATTTTGTGGCGTCTCAATTGCCCATACATAAAAGAGCCACAATATCCTAAAGTAGTCAAAGGTGTTGAAAGGTTGATTTTCTGCTCTACTGAATTTTAAAACCACTTTAAAGAACTAACTACATAGCTCAACTGAGTGAAGGAACTAAGTTGAGATTCAGCACTCTATATAACAGTTAATTTTATGCTTGCTACCAATTATATATTTGAATTTAATTCTACATATAATAAACATGAGCCCGAGTGTACTTTCTTATTATTTTTTCAGTTTCTTCTGTAAACATTTTAATAGGAATTAACAGAATGCCTCAAAAGACCCCAGAAGCCACATGGTAAAGACAAGAACAAATTTTCTCTTTCTATGCTCTGACCTGTATATCTGTACCGTGGCATGTGTATCCACACCTATACACATATACACTAAAGTAAGCAGGATTAAATTATTAAACATCACTTCATATTTATGTGAAGATATATACACTACTCTATAACTAACCGAATTTTTATAAAATTTAGCAAATGCATGGTGGTGAAGAGTATTTGTAAAAGTTTGTGCTATGCATATTCATGCACAAGCATCACTTGTACACTAAGTTTATGCTCAAGAGAAAGATGGCTCTAACCAGGAGGTGGGCACGCTCCTTCCTGATACTGATGGACTGAAAAGACTCGTAACTATGGCCCTGCTTCTGATGCTACCTCCTGCACTTCCGTTCTCAGCCTGAGCACACTCCCCAGCGATAGATCTTTAATGCCTCATTGAGTAGGAACAGCATTGAATGGCACAATGACAGAAGCTGATCCAAATCAAGGCGACAAAGTATTGCTGAATGCGCACATGTAAACATTAAGGAGGAAAGAGTCAACACTTTTTGATGGGAGGTCAAAGGAAAAGTACAAATAAATGTCTGTCCAAGATTCATCAAAGAACTGTTATATGAATCACATTGCCTGTTTAAATGGATTTAAAGAGAAGTCACTTGCTACCTTTGTACTGATCTCACATTGATCCTAACTATGGACATCAGTGAAGGATAATTTGAGAAAAAAAACTGACCTTTGTTGAACAGGAAGGACACAGTAGTTAATTAACATGGTATGCAAATGAAAGTATTATTGAGGACACTGTAAATATTTTAGGTGTTTTGTAATATCTGCCTTTACTATCTAATGTTACAATAGTATGGAATCTTCAACCAGGTCATGACTTTGTGTTGAGCCCTGGACTTATTGACCTGAAACAGCAAAGATGTAGAAATGACATTCACGCCTCTTAATTGGTATCATTAAGAGGATTATTTTTTTAATGCCAGAGGACAAGTTAGAGATTTCCCTGAGATTAGTATGCACTTGGGAAAACTGAAACTGTCTTCTAATGAGAACACAATGCTTGTAGCCCTTTAAAATGAGCCAGTTGGCATTTACTTCACAGTTTAAAATACATCTTTTACTCAGGACATATTGAAGGTAGTTCTGGTGTCCCTAGCCTGGAAAGGGAAAAACCGAGAGATGGTACAATGGTTTATAGTACTAGAAGATATTATAAAAGAAAATATGATTTATGTGACTGCATAAATATGTTCAAGAAAATGGTTTATTATATGCGCAACTATCATAACACTGGATATAAAACAATTTTGAACATTTTTCTTGAACATTACCATTAGGACAGTTATGCGTTAACTGCCTACAAACCTCTGACTATTCATTTTTGTATGTTTGTTGTATATAAATTAATGAAAGTCTCAAATATTTTCTCAGGAATGTTTATATTTACAAAGTATTATTCTGGATACAATACTTATAAAAGAATTTCAAGGGCAAGTTCAAACTAGTGTTTCGAGAAAGAATAGGATAGGTTTAGATGTGAAGAGTTAAGATGAACAGCATATGCAGGTATTCAGATTTCAGTTATCCAAGAAATAATACATACACAAAGATCATGTGATTAAAATATGCTTTCAGGCATATCCAAAAGATTTGTACAAATTCAAACCAAAGAAAACCCGAGACTGGAGAAAGGAAATGGGGGATAAAGTTCTGCTCCTGAACAAAACAAGAAGATATTTGCAATTGATTGCTTTTGGAAGAGGGAACATAAGTTTTCGTGAAAGAAATGACACAGAGATTTTATCAATACTGCTCCAAGAAACATAAGGAAAAATAAGGAAAACTATAAAATTCAGCATCTGTGGTTATTATTTCTCTTAAAATCTTTCTTTAGGGATTGCAGCATTTGCTGAGCAGTAAAGACCACTGGCAGGACTTCTATGGAGTCCTTGTTTGACTGCCAGCACACACATGGCTCTAATCTGCTATAACTCCAGTTCCAAAGGAACATTGGAATCTTCAGCCCTCTCCAGAAACTGTACACAAGTGGTTCCAAGCACTGTGTAACCCAGGCTTCCATCTACCTAGCATCTTCTTTCTGAATCAATCTTGACTATTGGTGTTAAACCAGTGCTCTGCCATGCCCACATTCATGTTTATTTTTACTTAGATTATTCTACCTAAGAATATTTCTCAAAGAATCAGATTTCTCATGATAAAATTATGAAGAATTAGAATAGGAAACCTTTACCAAAAACATTCTATGAATCAATGACAAAGGTGTAAAGGTTATTATTCTTGAATTTCAAAGTAACATGAATCCTATTATATTTCCTGAACACATTGCATGATTACTGTACAGACTATATTCCTGTTCCTCGCTGCCCTTCATGGAATGAACACCTAAGGACCACCAGATGAACTATGGAATATTGGTTTGAAAATATGATTTTCAAGGACAACTATTTCATAACATTTCCCATCACCACTCTGAGCCAGAGGGCTGTGATCAGGGCTGTAACAGAGACCTGATGTGCCATCAAGTGATGAATCCTTTAAAATAAATAGCATGATGCTGGTTTTCAAAACATGAGGACACAGGTAGGCTCTACAAAAAAAAAAAAAACAAAAACAAAAAAAACCAAAAAGCAAACCAAAACAAAAACAAAACAATGAGGAAAAATTTTCACATTTAACCAAACACATCTTGTGTTCTATAAAGAACTATTAGAAAAATCACCCCACCGAAAAATGAAATGTTAATTAAGTAAATTTGGAAAAAACACCCAAAAACAAAGTAAAAGAAAAAAAGAAACAACAGCTAAACAAAAACAAAAATTGAAATCAAACTCAAACAATCTGAACAGGAGCAGAACAACAATGTCCAACAAAAATCACTCTTCATGGAAACAGTGTGCTCCACAAAATGGAATATAAGGAGTGCTATTTTAAGATTGTTTTCTGTGTTTATGAAAGTGAATTGATAGGTTCTAAACATAAATGAAATCATGATTTTTGTCAATCAAAATGCTGAACTGATTAAGTCACTTGAGAAATAAACAATACTGAAACCAAGTAATCCAACATCTGTGGTGCAAAGATAGAGACAGAAAATCTGTTGCCCTCTGGCCCAGAACACTGAGTACTTTGGGTCTGTATTTTTAGTGGTACTATAGAATAGATTTCCATAATTCCTTACACAATGGGCTAGAAATAAAAACAAAACCCAAGGCCAAAAACAAAGAATCTGATAGGCAGCAGATGTCCTGAGATGTGTGAGAAAGGCAGATGGTAGCAGTGTGTGAATAACAAAAGATATAAGAATGAAAGATATAAGGATGAAAGAGACATCAAGAACCATTGTTTAGAAGGTGAGGAAAATTTCTCCAAAAATACAGCTTTGCTGATAGAGAGATGATCTGAGTGATTAAATAAGTTGGAGAACGGATAAGGTCAACAAACAAGCAAGGAAGATGTCAGATATGCCAGTGAGAAGAAACAATGAGAATAAGTAGAATAAATGTGAACAGAAAGGAGGTAGAAAGACAGACTCTATAAGCAACAGGCAAGGCTGTGCATTAATCTCCGGAAGGAACTGCAAGAGCAAAATATAATTTGGGACGTTGTAAGTCTTAAGATGCAAATCACTAGCTTTAGAATAATTAAGATGATCTTTAGAATAATGAAGTAAAATTTTGCCTGCAGTACATATTGTTAGTAATAGCTTATATATAATAAATACATCTTCACCAACAAAATCCACCTTCCACTTGTTAAGAAAACATAGTGTGCATAAATATGTAATATTCACCTTGACTGCAGCATCATGTCTTCAAATCTGTATTGGGTTTACTTATCTTGTATCGGGAAAGATACAAGTTCTGTGATTTTTTTAGAATGATTTTAATAGAAGCCTTGGGTTAAAAGTACTTGAATAAATACTGCTTTAAAGGTTAAAAATAATTTGAATATTTCAGTTCTTATGATGGTGGCCTGGTAAGAATTTTATAATTTAATGCATAATTTTCAGAATAATTCTTCATTATTGCTCATAAATAGTGTCCATGGAAGAGTTTGTCTTTTTTTTATTTTGAAAAGGCAGAATATTTATTTATTTATTTATTCATTTATTTATTTATTTATTTTTATTTTCTATCTTCTTTCTTTACATTCCAAATGATTTCCCCTTTCCCGGATCCCCCCTCACCATATGTCCCATAAACCTTCTTCTCTCCATCCCTTCTCCAATCACCTCCCTCCTTTTTCTCTGTCCTTATATTCCCCTCCAATGCTAGATTAATCCTTTCCAGGATCAGGACCTTCTCCGTACTTCTTCATGGGACATTGCCAATGGTAAAACCTTTCCCAATTTCCCCCTCCCCAAAACCCCCTCCCCAAATATTCCCTACCCCTCCATCCAACCCCTGCCTCCATGTATATGCCCCTCTACATGACATACTCCCACCTCTCCCCTGTCACGTCCCCGAGTCCGTTTTCCTTTGTTGGCGCCTCTGTTGTGTCTTTACCTGACCAAAAACCACTCTTTCCACAGATGCCCAATAAGACATTCCTCTGCTACATTTTTGGCTGGAACCATGTGTACCCCTTGGTTGATGGTTCAGTCCCTGGGAGTCTTGGGGTGTCTGGGTGTCTGAAGTCATTGTTCTTCCCATGAGGTTATAAACCCCTTTAGGTCCTCTAGACCACCCTCCAGATCCTCAGTTGGGTACCCCAACCCAGCCCAATAGTTAGTTGCTAGTTTCTGCCTCTGTATTTGAAAGGCTCTGTCAGGGCCCCTCTGGAGACAGCCATGACATTCTCCTTTTAATACATGCTTCTTGTTGTAGTGTCAGGGTTTGGTGACTGTTTATAGGATGAATCCCCAGGTAGCGCAGTTGCTGGATGGCCTTTACTTCAGACTCTACTCCACACATTGCCTCCCTTTGGAGTCTTTCTGTTTGTTTCTCTGCCTGTTTCTGTGTTGGGCTGATGCCCTTCTGTCTGACATGCCATTGTTCAGGGAGATTTCAATGTCCTCTATTTGTCAGCTATTCCCAGACCTGTTTAGAGGATGGGCTCTATGCCTGGGGAAGAGCAAGGTTCAGCACTGATCCATCTGTAGGCAGAACTCTGTAAATAAATTGTTACAGTTCAGTTGAAAAAAAGTTTGTCTTAACACAGGAAAATCTGTCTCTTAAGCCATTCCTCTGGTTTCATGCAGATGTACTAGAAACATGTTTAATCTTCTTATATTATTTTTATACTTTTTAAAACATTTTACATGACTCCCATGCAAACAGCATTTCAATTATCTGCTTCATCTAAAGTGCCAATACCTTCACTGTATAAAACTCTGTACAATATCTTTTCAAAATTATAATACGAATGAAGTTACTTTATATCAAAGTGTCACTATATTGGTAGTTTAAAGCCTGAATTGCCTATCATTACATTACATCTTCATTGTGACATGGTACATGGCAATAGACTAATAATTTTATCTGAACTTATTTCTTCAGATATTATAATTTATTATCACAGAAGTTTGGGCCTACTAATTTTCAAAAAAGCTAAGTGTAAAGTGCATTTCACTCAACAGATAATATTTTCCCACTATATTACATATTTAGCTATCTTCATTACCTCTATTTGAAAGAAAGAATAGCTCCAAAGCAGGACAATTACACAGTTTACGCATTGAATAACTTTCTGAATACAGCCATTCTCTGATACTAAATTAATTTTGTGTTCAGTTTACAGATACAAGCTATTAGTATGAATTGGTATTTACAGTTGTTTAAGAAAGCTGAATTTTTGCTTGAATGCTCTGGAGGACATAACTGTATTTCATTTCATCATGATAAATTACTCTATAAGACATATAATTAGCTATTTTTTGAAAAAAACCTGTACTACTTTAAAATATGTTTTACATGCAAACATTCAGATAATATAAACTTTAATTTAATATGGGTTGAAATCAAAGCCTACAAAATATATTAACCTCCTAGACATTGTGTTTTTTTATTTTCTTGAAAAAAAAATCCAGTAATGACTTCAAAGTTCAGACAAAAATGTAAAGTAGTTTTATGTATTTTTTGATGAGGCTCAAAAATATTTTTTATAATTATAAGCATTATATTTTAATTGTATATGATGGCTAATACACACTTGAAAAGAAGGACAACACTTAGTGTCTCATAATACTTTTCAGATTATGCGATCTGTCTGAACTTGCTTTCCTTATCTGGAAGATGAATGTTTAGTAAAAATGATTTAAAATTAAAGTGTGTTCTGGTCACCAATGAAATTCAGAGGTGCTACAATTCATCTGCAACCCTGAAGCACATTGCCTGCCATTTTCTTCTGGGAATCATGTGAACATGGGTCATGCAGTTCACGCTCCAGTGTGTTTATTCTCTTTGGAGCAACCACTTCACCACTTCAAGCAACAACAGAGAGAAAGAATAACGAAGATAAGACTAAATTTCATTTATTCTCTTTTATAATAATTACATACCTACAAAACTATACATTTTAAAATATTAACATCTCAAAAGTCAGAAACAAGTCATAGGCTAAAACCAACTTTAAGAATGACTAGGAATTGTAATATCCTATATTATTTAAATATTCAGCAAAAATCAGACTGTACTACTCTTCTTATACTGTAAAGAATTATTTCTGATACAATTGTTGATAAGTGAATTAATAATATAAATTATATATTTATTGAATACACAATCTTACTACAAAAATAGTACAGAATATAAGTAATTCTAATACCTCTAAATATACTTATTAATCTATTTATGTAATTATTATCTAATGTGGTTATACACATGTATTATAATAAAATATGTATAATATAATTCAAAATTTAAAAATTGAATAGACTTTATTTGTTTTTCTTTTTACTATGGTATGGAACAGAAAATCGGCCTGAGGGGTTAAATGCCTTGTTCCAAATACAGCAATGCTTAGACATGTATTATTAGGACATGATTGACACAAAGGCTTCCAAGTTTTTCAATGAATGATTCCACTTATTTGTTCATAAGTTAATGCGGGATTTATAGTTAAAGCCTTGTTGAGTATACCAAGCATTTGAACCTTCACATTGAAAGATGAGTTTTTCCCCTCAACTCTTCTCTCATTATATTTTTCCTGTACACCTTTTTGAAACCTGAAAAAGTAGGCTATTTGACAGAAAAAAAAAATCAAGCAGTTAATAAGAAGTGTGTAACTATGTATATGATTACTTTATATGCTAACAGATTGTTTTTTTAGACATGATGAAGCCCTTATTATGCTGAGAGCCTTCCTTTCCTTATTTTCAACACTGAGGAAGTAAGTCAGTGTTAAAATTTTTAATGGCAGAAGAACTAATCATACATATTACGTGTCAGTGTTCACTTTGACACTATAAACCGAGTCTTCCCAACAAAACTAGAAAGTGAACTCTTCTTTAGTTGAGTCTCAGATGACAATACTTCCTGGCTACCAACTACTATGAGTAAAATTTATATATATATAAAATCTTATTTACCTGAGATAATGCATGGACTATTTTGAACTGCTAAAATGTCATAGTTTGCCATAGAAAATTTAAGGAGGATCTTTAAAAATATATGAAATATTGAAAAAATTCGTATTATATCATATGATGAGTTAATAAGCCTTAAAATCTTTTAGATCTAAGCTCCCCCCATTGTGTGTGTGCTTCTTTTTCTCCTCAGCTATAAGTTGTTTAGGTCATAAGGTAGACAATAGGACTTGTTATTTAGTATACTGTGGGTCTGTTGCTGGTGTGTTTGATAAAAATAAATCAAAGCAATGGAACTGAATGTTTGAGAAAGCAAAGTTAACTGTGGAAATTAAGGAATTTAATCCTGAAGGTGATGAAGGACAAGGAAAACATGATCTTGGTTCAATATAGGTCTGAGAGATTACTGAAGCATAATTATTAAAAGCATAATTAATGAAAAGGATCTGAGAAACCTAAGGGGCATTGGTCTCTGAGTTGGCTGGCTGAGTCAGTCAGTGGAGGCTTCGCATGCATGAATGGTAGTATATTACTGTGTGAGCCTACAAAAATATTTTAAGCCGTGTGCTGAAAATGTAACCTGCTAATGAAAGCAAATGCATACAATTCATAGCAATGCTAATTAGTTTCTGATTAATAAACATTATATAGGAATACTTGTGGGAAATAATTGAGCCAACAAATAAAGTGCTCCATATGTCCAGCATCCAAAATAAGTGATGTCTCTAAAAATATTACCATCTAGAAATACCATCAAGTAATTGCAATAGCTTGGTTTATTTTGGCGTTTTCACACATCAGTAAGGGCAGTGAGGTGTTTTTTAATAAGCCACATCCTTAAAGAATTGTGTTGGTAATTCACTTGGGACCTAGTGTTAAATTCCCCTTTTATATAGTATGTTTTTTTTTCTTTTTACAAACTAGTGGTTATCCAAATGGCTTCATTATGTATCTTTAGTTTGTCTAAGAGCCCACATCTCCATTTCCAAATACTCCTGCTACCATTTAAACCATGAAGCTGAGTACCCCTTCAGACTCCTCTCACTTTGGAAGCTACAACTTGGTTGTTTCAATGAGCCATTTTTATGCATTGTTCATTTTTGTTAGGCTTCTTCTCATTATCGCCTTACTTGCACACTCCTCAATCCCCCTGCTCCTCATTTCTGCTTTCATTTTGTCAAGATTTCTATTCATCTCCTTTCCATTAAAGTGTCTGACCTTGTAGCCCTTTTATAGTTTCCTGGCTTACTCATGGAATGCATTTTAAACATAAAAGAGTTTTGAAGGTAGTATCTACATATATGTTAGGACACAAAATGTTTGTCTTTCTGAACCAGAGTTCCTTAACCCAGTATAAAATTTTTCCATATCTATTTATTTTCCTGCAAAATTATAATAATTTTTGGACATATTCTCAGAAATGTTATAAGCTATCTCATTTGATACTTGTAGCTTTAGATTCTGAGAACCTTCAAGAGAGATCTCGAAAATATCTGCACTGGTTTGAACTCCTGATAAATAAAAGTGCGTAATGATTCCCCTTTCAACATATCTACTCTTCAATTTGGGATTGTTTATGTTTCTGATATTGGCCATTCTGACTAGCTTTAAGCCACAATTTTCTGATAGCTAAAGATATTAAACACCTTTAAAATTGTTTACTAACCATAAATATTTCTTTTTCATAATATTTTGTCAGATTCATAGCTCATGTTTTAAAAGGGGCCAATTATTTGTTTCATATTTAGTTTTCAGTCTTATGCATATTCTAGTGTAACTAACACTCTTACTGATATCTAGCTCACACAGATTTTCTGTAGGATGCCCCTTTTGTGGGATTCCTCTTCATTTGGTTAATTTGTCTTTTGCTGTACAAAAGCTTTTTAATTTCATGAGATTCATTTGTTCATCATGCAATTATTTTGTTTCATATGGAATTTTATTCGGAAACTCTCTAAAATTGTCTCTATGTTGAAGTTTACTTCCTGCTATCTTTCTTGCAGTTTTGCAGAATTAATTGTAAGAATGTATTGTCCTAAGTGAGGTAACCCAATCACAAAAGAACACACATGGTATGCAGTCACTGATAAGTGGATATTAACCCAGAAGCTCTGAATACTCAAGACACAATTCACATATCAAATGATTCCCACGAAGGAAGGAAGGAGAGGGCCCTGGTCCTGGAAAGGATTGATGCAGCAATGTAGGTGATTACCAGGACAGAGAAGTAGGAGGGGGTGATCAGGGAATGGGTGGAGAGAAGAGGGCTTATGGGACTTATGTGCAGGGAGGAACCAGGAAAAGGGAAATCATTTGGAATGAAAACAAAGAATATATAAAATAAAAAAAGAAAAAAAAAAGAATGTGTTGTGAAGTTTAAAAAAATAAAAGAAAATTTTATTCTTTGTTTCTTCCTTTCTTCTTTTCTTCCTCCCTCTTTCTTTCTTTCTTTCTTTCTTTCTTTCTTTCTTTCTTTCTTTCTTTCTTTCTTTCTTTCTTTCTTTCTTTCTTTCTGTCTTGTCTTTCTTTTTCTATATGTTTTTCTTTCTTTCTCTCTTTCTTTCTTCCTTCATTTCTCTTTCTTTCTCAGTGTTTGCCACCGTCTCTGCCTGTCTTTCTTTCACTGTTTTCTTTCTATGCTGAAATTTGTTTATGGTATTTTTATTTTCTCTTGTTTAACATGTACCTAAACTTGGGTATCTGTAGTTCCAAATGTATAATAGGGAAAACAATTCTACTCCTTTTTGCTAGGAATATGTCCTTATTCCAATACTATGCTGTTTGTGTCATTATGTTTGTGTAAAATAATTGAAAACTACAACTGAACCCATTGCAGATATTAATAGATTGTGAGGAGCATGGCAAAAGTAGAGCACTGTACCAATCGATACATACACAGCACAGCTCCCACATTTATGTTTCAGGGAGCACCACAACAGAGTGGGTAGAAAGGTTATGAGAACAAGGATAACAGGGAGACTATTGTGAGACAATACATCCTAAAAATGGCCACATAAGCAGATGAGGAAAATTTCAGTGCCACTGGATATATCAAAGTTGAAGAAGAATAAGTTTATAGGGTCAGACCTTTAAATAAAGGAATAAATATTGATCATCCTTGAACCTTTATTCAAAATCCAATAAAACAAAATCAAAAGGTCATATTTATATACCATTGTGCACAACATGTAATTATCTATCATCTATCCACATCTATATATTTATATGTTTGCCATCTATCTCTATCTCTATACTACCTGACTCTGTATCTCATTCATATCTATCTATAATTAAATCTATTTATAATCTCTATCATATATCTATTTATCATCTATGTATTATCTTTCCATATATTTATCTATTTTCTATTGTCTACTCTCTATTATCAATCTTTTATCTACAATGCATACATATGTATAATAAAACTGAAATTAATAGAAATTTTTAATATGAAATTAGAGAACATTGGAGGGTAGTTAGGAGGATGCTAGGTAGGAGAGTCTACAGAGAGGAAAGACAGGGAACGTAATATACTTCTATTTTAGATAAAAAGTGTAAAAATCAAGTATGATGGTAATTTTCACAATATTCTTTACATTTAAAATTTCTGTTTGTATTCCTCTATATAAATATTGTGCTTGATTGTTTGATTTTTGTGTAATTTGATAGATGGCCCCATAGGTTTTGTTTTGCTTTCTTTTGTTTTTTTACTGAAATTTCATTGTATCTGCAGATTACTTTTTGTCATGTGGCCATTTTCACAAGATCAATTATTCCAGTACTTGAGCATAAAGACATTTTCATATTCTTGTTCCTTTTGTATTTCTTCCTGTAGTGTGTTACAATTTTCTTCATAGAGTTCCTTTCTTACCTTCTTTTGTTTTGTTTATTAATTAGTGTCTCTCATTGATAGCTAATGTGCATTTATTTTATATGTTCCTGAAAATATTTACCCATATTGAGACTGTTTTAATTTTTGGTGGGCACATCTCAGGTCTTATATATGGAATTACATTGACATAATGAAATACTTTGAGTTCTTTTCCTACTTACATTCTTTTAATTTCCTTATTTTTCTACAAAAATCTTCAAATGTAATACAGAATAGAAGTAGTAAATGTGGATACATTTGACCTTAGCAGGGATATTTTGAGTTCCTCTAGCAGCATGTAACAGATATACTTCTTAAGAGTTAGGACTTGGAGGGAAAAATGAGACAACAGGTTGTTTTAGGACAGGACATTTACTAAGATGTGAGACAGCAGGATGCTCTAGTGCAAGGTAAAACACTCCTTTTTGCATGGACACCATAAAAAGACAAGAAGTAAGAAAGTCAAAATAGCTGCAAAAGACCTGGAAAATAGCCCAATTCTCTAGGGCTCTCTCTCCTCAAGAGTCTATGAGCAGGAAAGCCTATGAAAAGACATTCTCTGTTAAGCTAAGCAGCGAAGAAAGTTTACAGAAGATCCGAGTAGCCTGGAAAAGGTGAATCTTAAAGGCCTGATAGACACAGCGACCAGATCTGAGGCTTGGGAAAGGCACTGACCTGCAGAGCGGACCACGGAGCGGACACTCTCCAACCTGCTGAGAGCTGCCTGCAGTCTGGAGAGTGTGTGCCTTCTTTCATTTTTTTGGTGATCTGTCATTCATTCTGCAGTGAGTTTTATTTATGTGGTTGTGTTTGAACAATTTTTCTCTCATAAATAGCCCTCAACTACATTTTCTAAGGAAACCGCAAATAAAATGTATTGGTTCATTAGTTATACATTGGAGTAATTACAAACAGTTCTGTGTTTGGGGGAAGTAGATATGTCTTTTATCTCTCCAGTAAATGTCTGTACACAAAAAGTGTTGATATTCTAAAACTACATTGTGCAGTATATGAAGGATGGAGGATAGTTGTTTTTTGGATCTTCTGTGGCTCTGTCACGGACTCATGCTGAACTAATTAATGTCTTTATACAGCCTAAAACTATATTTTAGGTACCATGCAGCTCATGTTGGTCAGAAACCTCCAGCATCAATTAATCACAGTAATTCCTATATAGACCTGTTTACTGGTCTGTCTTGTCTAGGTAATTCTTCAGTATAGGCTTTGCCTCTCAGATATTCTTGACCTTGCCAAGTTGAAAATCAAAGCTAACTTGGGCAAATCTTGGGCATTTTCATGAGTTAATATTGAGTGTTTCTGCTTGCTAAATGGTTTATTACATATGACGCACATTAGAGTCCCACAGACACCATGTCAATGTCAAATTTCCAGGGCTTTTTAGACCACTGATCAAAATTTCCTGGTAGTGTTATATAATTCTTGTTTTGGCAAGTCTTCTACTTGGCTGTGACAGACATATTTGGAAACTTCTTAGTAATGTAATGATTTATAAGTCATCCTGAAGTATACCTGGATGCAAATATTAAGGAAAAGAAAATTTTGACATCTTCTCATTGTGAACATGAAGAATAGAGATGAGACATAACTAGTCTATAATAATTATAGTTATTAATCTCTATTTACTACCTTACCTATACTCAGAAATATGCTCTGTGCTTTGCATTGGATATGTAATTAGACAGAAGAAGTTACCTGTTTTTTAAGTGCTAGTGCAACCTCCAGATTTAGAGGAAAAACTAGATATATCATGTTAAATAACATGTGTGGCATCTTGTAGAAGTTTGCTTTCTTTATTACATTTTCATATCTTTAAATAAAATTAAAAATTTATTATTTCACTATATCTATACCTCAGGGCAGAGATATAGTGAAATATATATATATATATATGCATATACATATATTTAGAGGGAATATATATATATATATATATAGGCATCTTGTAGCAAGAGATATATTGAAATTATATATATATGTATATACATATATGGTCATATATATGTATTTAGAGGGCAAAAATCTATATATAGGCATCTTATAGCAATTTGCTTTCTTTATTACATTTTTCATATCTTTAAATAAAATTAAAAATTTATTATTTCACTATATCTCTACCTCAGGGCAGAGATATAGTGATATATATATATATATATATTTCATATACATATATTTATATTTAGGCATATACATATATTTAGAGGGATAAATCTATATATATATATATAGGCATCTTGTAGCAAGGGATATGGTGAATATACATATATATATGTATATATATATATTTAGAGGGCAAAAATCTACATATATAGGCATCTTGTAGCAATTTGCTTTATTACATTTTTCATATCTTTAAATCAAATTAAAAATTTATTATTTCACTACCTCTCTACCTCAAGCCCTGAAAGCTTGACTGTCATTCAGAGCTATGCTGACTATGTGTTTGCCCTGAAGTCAAGAAGGCAATGTGAGAACTGCCCTCATTTGTCCTGGATGATACTTTGGAATACTCACTGGAATAGATGGATTATAAGGGATTTTGGAACAAACTCTGTTCTAAGTTTTCTCATTTATGTGAGGATCAGAAAGTTAATACTCAACACAAATGTCAGCAGCAGAGCTTTATATAAATGTCTGACCTTCAAAAAAAATTGTTTTTCCACAATTCACCCTACTTCTTCAAGGCAAGTATATACAGATGAGAACACTCATGCTATGCTTAATTTCTCTGTGCTCAGGCTTGCTATTAATCCATGACTAAAAGGCTAATTTTCCAGAAATATGCCACCCCCCAATTTCTTCCTACACACCGGTGTCAGATTAATCTAAAGAAAATGCACAAATGATCATGTTACTCCTATGATTCAACATCCTTTAACATTTCCTACTGCTTACAGCTGTGTGTGTTCCTATTTTTAGTTTTAACAGAGAAAAAATTATATGGAATTTATATAATCTGTAAGATAATTGTGTGAAGTCTCTCTCTTTCTCTTAGCAAGTTTCCACTTCCCATACTTCTCTACATTCAAAGATGGTCAACTGATTACATCTTATGAGTGGAATGCTAATGGAAAGAATTCTCATCCAATAGAGGTTTGTTCAGGCAATGGGTAAGGTTATATTTCTCCAGTCCTCTCCCTCTCTTGGCTCCAAACTGTATCCCCATAGCAATGGTTAGGCCATTTTTTTCCTCTAACCACACATGGAACTACTCAGAATGATCCTTTTGATACCTTTTTTTTTTTAAATAAATTATCGTTTCATTGTAGATATATTTGCCCTCAAATGCCACCTACATTATCTTAATGTTGTTATTTTTACAATCTGTAAAACAAATATACTTTGTCAATATTTTATATTTTATCTGAAACATATTGCTTATAATTCTTTTCCAGTGAATATAAGATCTTGATTGAAATGATGACACTCATGGTTATATCCTTATCTGCTATTCAAAGAGCAAAATTAAGAATGATAACTAAGTTTGAGCCTCCACACTAAAAGTATCTACTTGTCATCGCTTCTCGGCCTTTTGGATAAGATCAAGTGTAAAAGTATCTACTTGTTTGTATGCCATTACTGATTAAACAAATTTGGAATGTGTTTAATATAATATATACACATATACAAAAAGACCTTCCTAAAATTTGTTGAAGCATATGAGAACATTATTGGTAAACATGCATCTAGCTCTCCAGACATATCAGGAATTACATCCTTCCTTTGGTTATCCTAATAGAAGTTTGGGATGATTCAGAAGACTATATTTATATTTTCAATATGCAATTATGTCCTCCACTTCACTTGCTTTCTTTTGGTGGTAAACAGTGTAACTATGTAAACCAAATTAACCAAGGTAGTCATTAGTGTATTGCATGCAAGACACCATTTGCTAAATGCCCGAGCAGCCTCAAGGATAAACACTTTGCACTAAAAAACTAATTTACTTACAGAAATCAATACCTATAACTTCTTGTTTTCTAAGTGGGTTATATAATATAATCTTAATGAGTTGTAGAAATGCAATCACCACCTCCTATCATGGCTGTCCATAATAAAAGCAATACTTAGCTACAGAACTATGTTTTGGTTGAATGACTTTCACACATCAATTTTAAGTATAACTTAAGAGAAAGTACTAAGCATAATTATTAAGAAGAAAGAAATATGAAATTCTGAGTCACAGTTTCCATTAATTGTATATAACCAAAGATCACCATGTTTTCAACAGAATCTATTTAGAAGATAAGAGATTGAATGGGACACTCTTTTTTATATTATATTATATTATATTTATTATATTATGTTATATTTATTATATTATATATTATATTGTCACTACAGCACAAGGAATCCATTTATTATATTGTGAATTCTCAATAGTTATCTATAGATATATTGACAATGAAGGAAAAAGATATAGATGTATGTCATGTTTCCAATTGCCACTGAGATTAAATAGCACTATTGTTCTTTACTGTGCAGAAACACCAAGGGTGAAGGGCTACAAGATTGTCCTGCTTGTCATAAGACCTATATTAAGAATGAAGAACATACAGTAATGTAAGTCAAATACATGCTTACAATTATTTCTCACTAAAAAGAAATTAACACAACATATCCTTTGAAGATGCAAGTCAGATAGAAAAAATAAATTTTAAATAATTTAAACTATTATTGTATTGATTGAATTTTTAATCCAGTGATTGATTATAACTAGCTGCCAGAAGCATTTGGACTGGCAAAAACAACTTGTTGTCATATCTAATTCACAGTTGGTATCTCCAGAGATTGGTTTGGCTTTCCTCTCATATGTATTAGTCAAAGAGAAAAAGAAGGATGTATAAGACAGATTGCATTACTGGAACTATTTAGTGAGCTCTATCCTTCTTAAAACTGATTTTGAATTTATGCCATGGTAGGACATTTGTAACTTGTATGTTGATAAACTGTAAGAGAGATTGGCAAATATGCATACACCATAAAGGAATGCATCTTTTTTTTATTATCTGATGTATTTTTTATTTACATTTCAAAATGATTTCCCCTTCTCTGGCCCCCACACTCCCCAAAAGTCACATAAGCCCCCTTCCCTCTCCCTGTTCTCCCACCCACCCCTTCCCACTTCCCTGTTCTGGTTTTGTCCTACACTGCTACACTGAGTCTTTACAGAACCAGGGGCCACTCCTCCTTTCTTCTTGTACCTCATTTGATGTGTGGATTATGTTTTGGTTATTCCAATTTTCTAGGCTAATATCCACTTATTAGTGAGTGCATACCATGATTGATCTTTTGAGTCTGGGTTACCTCACTTAGTACGATGTTCTCCAGCTCCATCAATTTGCCTAAGAATTTCATGAATTCATTGTTTCTAATGGCTGAATAGTACTCCATTGTGTAGATATACCACATTTTTTGCATCCACTCTTCTGTTGAGGGATACCTGGGTTCTTTCCAGCTTCTGGCTATTATAAATAGGGCTGCTATGAACATAGTGGAGCACATATCCTTATTACATGCTGGGAAATCCTCTGGGTATATGCCCAGGAGCAGTATAGCTGGATCTTCTGGAAGTGAGGTGCCAGTTTTCTGAGGAACCGCCAGACTGATTTCCAGAGTGGTTGTACCAATTTGCAACCTCACCAACAGTGGAGGAGTGTTCCTCTTTCTCCACATCCTTGCCAACACCTGCTGTCTCCTGAATTATTAATCTTAGCCAATCTGTCTGGTGTAAGGTGAAATCTCAAGGTTGTTTTGATTTGCATTTCCCTAATGACTAATGAAGTTGAGCATTTTTTAAGATGCTTCTCAGCCATTTGTAGTTCTTCCGGTGAAAATTCTTTGTTTAGCTCTGTACCCCATTTTTAATAGGGTTAATTGGTTTTCTGGGGTCCAACTTCTTTAGTTCTTTGTATATATTGGATATTAGCCCTCTATCTGAAGATCTTTTCCCAATTTGTTGGTTACTGATTTGTCCCTTTGATGGTGTCCTTTGCCTTACAGAAACTTTGTAATTTTATGAGGTCCCATTTGTCAATTCTTGATCTTAGAGCATATGCTATTGGTATTCTGTTCAGGAACTTTCCCCCTGTACCGATGTCCTCCAGGGTCTTCCCCAATTTCTTTTCTATTAGCTCAGAGTGTCTGGCTTTATGTGGAGGTTCTTGATCCATTTGGAGTTGAGCTTAGTGCAAGGAGACAAGGATGGATCAATTCGCATTCTTCTGCATGCTGACTTCCAGTTGAACCAGTACCATTTGTTGAAAAGGCTATCTTTTTTCCATTGGATGTTTTCAGCCCCTTTGTCGAGGATCAAGTGGCCATATGTGTGTGGGTTCATTTCTGGATCTTCAATGCCGTTCCATTGATCCACCTGCCTGTCACTGTACCAATACCATGCAGTTTTTAACACTATTGCTCTGTAGTATTGTTTGAGGTCAGGGATACTGATTTCCCCAGAAGTTCTTTGTTGTTGAGAATAGTTTTAGCTATCCTGGGATTTTTGTTATAAAGGAATGCATCTTAACACATTCTTCACAAGGTAGAAACAAGGTGAGTGGGTGATTTCATCATTTTCAGATTCATCATTAAATCTAAAATAAAAAGTAATATAATTTAACATCATGGCCCACATGTGCTCTGTCCATATTCATTTTTGATTTTCTTGGCTTCACTTTTCCTTACTTGCCTTTGTGTATGGATGGCTGAGATGCTGTATATAATCTGCACCAATAAGGCTTACATATATTCTCTGTCCAACTTAAATTGGCATTGTGAATGTAGAGGTTCTTATTGAGGTGCCATGCCATCTGGAAGGAAATTGAGAGAGACCAATGTGACGTTCCTCTCCTAGGTTTTGAGTGGGTACTCAGGTGTTAGCCATAATCCCCTCCACCTAGGATGGAGTGCTCAGACCAAGATGAAGCCCATTGTTCTTCAAGGACCTGCAGTCTCCTGAGAAACACTAGCCAACTGTGGAGGTACTGAACCCCTTCTGCTGAAAAGCTTCCAGCCTTTGGGGGAAAGGTTTTCCCCTGCCTATATGTTTGGAGTCATCCATTAAACTTTGAGACCTTGAACAGCAATGTTGTTTTGGTCTCCATCTCTTTTTGTTGCCTTCCCATACATCCCCAGCTTCCTTTCCAGGTAACCTGTTGCAGGAAGTTACATGTGAAGATTAGTAATTGTTTGGCATTTGCTAATTTATTCTCCATTCCTTTTAATGTAGATTTAACAGTACATGTTCTATTGAATTTGCACATAGTACATTGCTAAATAAACTTCAAGAACACTTGCAAGTTAAATTATAAATGCAGATATTATTAGATATCTTGAAATCTCATGACCTGAGCCTTTTCTGCGTGCATTAAACCTACCACTATTGACACTAGGTTCCTCCTATAATAGCCCATTAATTTCTTCTTACAACATCCAGCACAGGTTCTGTCTAAAAGTTCTAACCTCTTCTACAACCCTCAGTGAACTGACATGGGCAAACACTTTATAACACCTTACTTGGTATCTTTTCTTTTTTTATTACTGTCTTCTCTGTTGTTGAAACAAAATATCATGACAAAAAATACTTAAGAGAGAATTTATTGCACTTTACAGCTCCAGGGGAAGAGATTTCATCATTGGGGAAAACAAAAGCCATGCCACCAGACTCAGGAGGATGGCTAATCGCATTCCATCTGCAGAGAAAGCAGATGGAACAAGAAGAAATTGAGGTGACACTATAAAGCCTGAAATCTTATCTGTGGTTGTGTACTTTCTACAGTTAATGTCTACTAATTAAAAACAATATAACTCCCTGAAAGTGAACCATTAATTGGAAAGACATATTAAATACAGAGGGCAGTTGGGAAGAGTTCTTATTCATAATAGCATACTTTGTCTTTATTTTCAAAAGTAAATTACAGAACACTAAATTAGAGAAATATACTATCATCAGTGGAAATGGTTAATCATAGAAGAGTTTTATTTAAATGGTGGAAATGGCAGTAGGGGGTGGGAATTTTCACCCAAAAGGAGAGATATATAAAAAGTTGCCTTATAAACCTCTGATCAATCCAATTCAACAGATGATTGAAGGGGTTGCAAAATTCCTATGATAGGGGGAACATATAGAGGTTAGACAATTAAAGCAGGAAAGAGGATTAAAGAACATACTAAGTGAATTTCAATACATCTCTGAAAATGAAGTGTTCAGACAGGGTACAGTCAGACATTTATGAAGAATGACAAGGTACTGTCAGGCAATGCCACTCCCAGAAGCCACAGATAAGTAAATGCAAATGGAAGTTCAAGCAATGAGATCGCTTCTTTTTCATAATTGATCATGGAGGGTCCAGATGTCTCCAAAACAAAATATAGTTGTTTTGTGTTACCTATTATAAGTATATGGTAAAGTCCTATTTTGAATGTTGTTGCTTTTTGTTTTGTTTTGTTTTGCTTTGTTTTTTGATTGAATGTTATTTTTTATTTAAAATATCCTTAATTGTTTCCTCATGTCAAAACCAATATCTTAAATACTTCCACAGCTATAAGATTTCTTGGATTATGTCTTCTCTAGTCAAAATTATATTAGAAAAAGGACATAAAATTATATCAAGAAAAGGACATAAAATTGTCAAAGGAGTGTTGGAGATAGATAAAGGACCAAAATAAATTGAAAATATTTATAAAATTCTCAAAGAATAAACAAAGTCTTAAGTTTAGAGCATGATGTAAAAATGATCCTTGAATCTGTCTAGCAGCTGTTTTGCTGACATCTTAGTAAGTCCTATTTGACAAGATCTAGTATTTAGTAAATATACTTATTGAACTATTTACATTATTCTTTCTTTCAACTATTATTATTCTTAATTTTTTACAGTCCAGTTTTTATTTGTTTACTTATTCATTTTTATACTGAAGATTTTATTCTCTCCCCTCCCCCATCCATCTTCCAATTGTTCCACATTCCATAATTGCTCCCTACCTCCCTGTCTCCACGTGGACATCCCCACTCCCCATTCCACCTTACCTCTAAACTCCCGGGACCTCCAATCTCTTGGCTAGGTGCATCAACTCTGAATGAACACAGACCCAGCTGCTGGTCCAGCTACAGGGTTGCCCTTCTCAGCTTCTTTCAGCCATTCCTTAATTCAACAACAGGGCTCAGCAGTTTCTGTCCATGGGTTGGGTGCAAACACCTGCATCTGGGTCTTTCAGCTCCTTGTTGGGTCTCCCAGAGTGCAGTCATGCTACTTTTCATGAGCTCTCTGTAGCCTCAGCAATAGTGTCAGGCCTTGAGACCTCCCCTTGAACTGGATCCCACTTTGGGCCTTTTCTGGACCTTCTTTTCTTCAGGCTCCTTTCCATTTCTACCCCTGTACTTCTTTCAGACAGGAACAATTATGGGTAAGATCCTCTCCCTCACTTGATGTCCTGTCTTCCTGCTGGTGGTGGGCTCTATAATTTCTACCTACTGTAGTGCATTTCATCTAAGGACCCTCCCTTTGAGTCCTGAGAGTCTCTCACCTCCCAGGCCTCTAGTGTATCCTGGAGGGTCCCGCAAATCTCCTACTTCCGAGTTTGCCTGTTTCTATTCTTTCTACTGGCTCGCAGGACTACAGTGTTTTTCCTTTATCCAATACCAGATCAGGTTCCTAGCTTCCCCCCATACCCCACACCCCTTCCACTTTCTCTCCCATGTCCCTCCCTCCCCACTTATGATTGCTTTCTTCTTCTTTCCAAGTGGGACTGAGGTGTCCTTACTTGGGCACTTCAGCTTGATGACCTTTTTATTTATTTATTAATCAGTGAGTACATACCTTGCATGTTGTTTTTGGTTTGAGTTAATTCACTCAAGATGATATTTTCTAGTTCTATCCATTTGTCTTCAAAACTCAGGATGTTATCTGCAATATATAAATAACTCAAGAAGCTAATCACCAAAACACCAAACAACCCAATCAAAATATGTGTTATAGAATAAACAGAGATTTCACAACTGAGGAACCTTGAATGGCTGATAAGTACCTAAAGAAATGTTCAAAGTTCATAGTGATTAGAGAAATGCAATCAAAAGACCATGAGATTCCACCTTACACCAATTAAAATGGCTAAGATCAAAACCTCATGTGACAATGTTTGTGAGGATGTGGAGAAAGAGGAACACTCCTCCATTGTTGGTGGGATTGCAAACTGCTACAACCACTCTGGAATCAATCTGGAAGTTCCGCAGAAAATTGAAAATAAATCTACCTATAGACCCAGCTAGACCACTCTTGGGAATATACCCAAAAGATGTGCTACCATGCCACAGGGGCACGTGTTCCACTATGTTCATAGTGGCCTTATTTGTGATAGTCACAAGCTGGAAACAACCCAGATGTCCCATGACAGAAGAATGGATACAGAAAATGTGGTTTATTTACACAGTGAAATGCTATACAGTTCAGTTGTTATTCCCTTCCTGGTCTGCCCTGACAGTTCCTCATCCCATTCCTCCTCCCCTGTCTCCTAGGGGATGTCCCCATCTACCCCCATCATACCAGACTTCCCCACTCCTGGTATCCTCCTGTTTCAAGAGGATTAGGTGCATCTTCTCTCACTGAGTCCAGACCAGAGAGTTCTTTGCTGTATATGTGTTGGGAGCCCCATATCAGCTGGTGTATGCTGCCTGGTTGGTGGCTCAATGTCTGAAGTTCTCAGGGGTCCAATTTGTTGAAACTATTGATCTTCCTAGAGGTTTTCCCTCTTCCTCAGGTTCTTCCAGCCTTTCCCTAATTCAACCACAGGGGTCTCCAGTTTCAAAGCGTCTATATTTTTCTCCTTTTATAAAGATGTGTGTTAAGAGAAATCAAGATTATTAATTCGATGAAAATAGAAAGGAGATATGCAAATCACATTTCTCAGCATACTTTTGAGAACTTTTCCTAAGACTATCGTCCAAGGAAGGAAAATTTGCTGTAAAAATGGGCAGGGCTACTCAATGAAATGAAACCTAGTCAAAATAAAATGAAAAAAAGGAAGGAAAATGAGCATTAGGGTTTTCTTCTGTACCTGCTGTTCACCATGAAATGAATTTTCCCCCATGACACACCTTACCTTGTTCCCGTTAAGAATATATGCACAGCTAAAAAGCAAGCAGTCCAAGGATCTTAAGCTCCGGAAGTTTGAAACAAAATCTTTTGAATATTTTTTTTATTTTGAGGTGTTTCCTATGATATGCATAAAATATAACTAAAAGGAGCAGTAAAATAAAACCAAAGGGAGCCTCTATTGCAATTATGTTAAAAAAATTCTTTTATAGAAGTCAGTTATACTGAAGCCTAGTTGGATCAAAATTTAAATGATGCTCCAGAATCTTTTAAAGTCTACACTCATATACTTCCTCCATTTTCTTTTTGTATCAATTTTTAGTGCCCTTCTCTGTCTCTTTTCTATGTCGCTCTCTTTCCCTCCTCTGCCTCTGTGTTTGTATGTGCATGTGTGTGCGTGTGTGTTTGTGTTTGTGTGTGTGTGAGTATGAGAAAGATAACTCATTTTTAGAGTACTTAGAATTTGTACAATTAGACTGTAATTTGATTTGTAAAATATTACATATAATTATATAAAATTAATTTCTTCATATTGTATTTTCATGCTTACAGATTGAAATACTTAAGTACAAGGGATATTGGGTTGCTATTTAGAATTTATTGTTCCTCTCCCGTATTATAACTCAATAAATTCCTCTGACTTTGAAAATTAGATACTTGAATCTAGCAAAAATGATAATATAATTAATATCAGCCTTCTTTTAACCTTGGCAAGTAGAGTTCACAGAAAAATGAGCTTAGAATAGAACAGATTTAATTTGTCAAACTCTGTATGGTTTTAAGATTAGGAACAAAGCTCTCTAAAGTACATGTCACAGCTTAACACATCATGTACAAATGCTGATTCCTCACTTGCAGGTTCTGAACTATGAACCTACATAGTGAGAGTGGTGGTGTCCTTGCAATTGTCCTGATGCACTTTGAATTCCTGGCATGAGCTGTTAGAAGCAGCTGGCTTCTTGTTCCTATCATTTCAGATGCCCTTTGGGAACACTCATTTATTTTTCCAACTGGACAGTGAATGTCATCCTTCTTCTTTCTCTTCAGCAAGATGTGATTTTATTTGTGGCCATAGCTGATATTAACCGACACTAGGGTGGATGGGCTGTGAGACATTAGGGCAATTTTCATATTTTTTTGTACACAAAGAAAACTTTTATACACGTATGCCCTTTTTAGGATACTGTTTTCAGACACAATAGTTGCTGGTGTGAAGCACCAATTCATCACATGCTGTATTAACTGTGGGTCACTGCAGCAATATGGCGGTGAAGCAAGAGAGTATGATAATGTCATTTCTTTACTAAAGAGAGTTTAAAAAGATTAATGAGCTGCCAACATTCATCTGAAAGTCAGTCCTGAAATTTGCGATTTGTGTTGTGACTATTTCTGCTATGTTTCCACTCATAAAATGTCACATTATTATTATTTCTGCCTTGCAATTCATATTTTCAGAGTTATTTTTAGATGACTACAGCTATGGAATAGCTTACTTTCCTCACTATTGTCATTTTGTTAACATTTTTTTCAGAAACACTACAATTTTTTTCTCTATTCCTAAATATCTTTATTTGGTATGAGTTGACTGTTGTGTTGACGGGGCCATGTTTGTAATGGGAATGTCTATATGAAGTGATATTTTCTTCAACAAATGTACAAAAACTTGCCTAGAATTGGTAAATGACTTGATTTATCTTTAAACACTTGAGTAGCAGAGTTTTGATTTAGAAAGTGCCTCTATTATTTTCTAGTACAGGTTGCAATAAATTTAGATTATCTAGATTTGCAGCATAATCAATGTTTAATTTTAAATAAGCTTTGCTTATTTTCTCTTGTCTACAATTAAACACTGGTAGTTAGAAGAGGCAATATGAATTTCTGTCTAATTCATCTTAGAAAGAAAATAACTTAGTGAAGCTGGTTCTGAACTATGAACCGCCATAGAGAGAGTGGTGTTGTAGAAGCATCTTGGCAGCTAGGAGGTTTTCTTGTCTTTCAGAGCAGAACAAACTATCTTAGACAGCTCACAATCCACTCTACCTGCAGGTGGCCTGCTTCACTCTTCTGGCCTTCACATGCACCTGGATGTGTGTAGTGTTCATATGGAAAAACACACACATGCACACACCCATACAAAATTGCAAACAAACTTCTTCTTTGAAGAGCATACAAGTGGAAATGTATCTGTAAACATATAATGCATTGTGGGCTTTTGAATCTTGTTTTCCTCAAATAAAATTCTTACTTCTGATTTTGTCTATATAAAGTAAGAGCTCGCTGAAACTGCAGACACCTCCACACAAGGTTTCAATCAAACTGAATTTCAATTTCTACCAATTTAAATACATGTTTTTTATTTTATTTCTAAAAATATAATTACATCATCCCACCACCCTGATTTTACACTTTCCAGATCCTTTCATATACCCTTGATCTCTTTTAATTTCATTTGCTTTTCCTCATTGATTGGTGCTAATTTTGCAAATATATTCATATTATTAAAATGTAATTATTCTTAAAATATAACTGTATGTTACTTGTATGCGTGAATTTAAGGCCAAGAATTTGATATTGGATAGCTAGTAAGTGTGATCCTCCTTGAGGAAGACTATTTCTCCTATTCTCAAAATCACCTAATTACCTATAATTATTTATTCAGGGTTTAGGTTTAATGGTCTTTTCTCATCCACTTTATAAATATATCTTTTACAATACTTTCTGAGTGTTTGGTGAAGGAACAGTTTGTTGATGTAGTCATTATGTCTGTGTTCTACATCTTCTATATTTCGATTTGTTATGTGTCTCTTAAGGTATTTCCCCCATGAAACATTAGGATTATACGTGGTTTGGGGCTTATGGAAAAATATGTAAAGCATATTTAAGGATTATGCTTTTTTTTTTATTCTGGTTGAAAATTCTTCTCCAAGATTCATGCCATCACTTGCTCTGTATGGTTGGTGATAGAAACCAGATTTATCTGGTTCAGCTCCTCTTATGTCCTACTTCTTATCTTCAGAAAAAGGGCAGGCCTCCCAAGACTAATAATCAAGCATGACATATCACGTTGCAGTAAGATTAAGTACTTCCTCTCATATTAAGGGTTGACATGGTAACCCACTATAAGGAGAAGGATCACAAAAGCAGGCAGAAGAATCAGAGTTGTCCCCTGCTCCCACTGTTAGGAGTCCCACAAGAAGACTAAGATATGCGATTCTTATATATATGCAGAAGACCTAGGACAGTCCCATGAAGGCTTTCCAGTTGTTGGTTCAGTATCTCTAAGCCCATAAGAGCCCAGGTTAAACGTCTCTTTAGGCTTATTCTTGCGGTGGTACTTTCCGGCTTCTATAGTCCTTTCTTTCCCTCTTCCACCAAGGTTCCTTCAAATCTTTGTAAGGTTAGGCCATGAGTCTCACCATCAATTTTTATCAGTTACTGATTGAAGATTCTCTGATAGCAGTTGGACTAGACCCTTCTTGGTTTTGATTATGTCACTTGACGTGTTTTTATTTTTTCTAGTTTCATCAATTAGTAAGCAAATTTTATAATCTTATCTTTTTTACCATCGTAGTAATACTCTTTTATGTAAATATACTACATCTTCTTTATCCATTCTTCAGTTGAGAAACAGCTAGGTTGTTTCTAGTTTCTGGCTATTATGAATGAAATGTCTATGAACATAGGAGAGCAATTGTTCTTGTTTTGCAGGGTATCTGTGAACCCAGAGATTATATACTGTAAAAACCTGTTTCTAGTTGGGGTGTGGTACACCCCTAGCATGCATCTTTAATCTTTGAACTTCCTGTCTATTGTAAACAAGATTAAACAAAGTCAATCATAGGTCAAGAGGCAAAGCAAGAAACCAGTAGACAGATAGTGAATATAGGAAAAAAGTAGAGAAGTGAATAAGGATATTCCACTTAAGAGGTTAGGAGGGTGTATGTAGAAGAAAAACTTCCTTTTGAGATGTCAGCTGAGGAGGAAAGTCAGCTGGGTACTTTTGCTAACTGTGGGATAGCAGGTTTTCACCTCAGCATCTCCAATTTTTTATCAGAAAAAACTGAATGTTTGATCTTTTGATGAAAAAAAAAATTCTTGTTGTATGAAGTGTCCAAAAATGGTGAATGGGTCTCGAAGTAAATTGATTCACAATTTCAAGTAAGCCACCATATTGCTTCCCAAAATAGCTTGCAATTTTGCATTCCCACAAGCAAAGGAAGAGTATTCCCTTTGTTCCACATACAAACTTGCATCAGCTGTTCCTTGGGTTCTTAATCTTAGCCATTCTGATAGGTGTAAGATGGAATCTCTAAGTCATTTTGATCGGCCTTTCCCTGAGGGCTAAGGATGATGCTGACCATTTTTTTAATGAGCTTCTTGTCCATTTGAGATTGCACTGATGAGAATTCTCTGTTAAGAGCTATATCCCATATTACTCAGATTATTTGGTTTGTGTATATTTATTTTCAGTAGTTCATTGCATAGTTTTGAAATTAGACCTCTGTCAGACATGCAGCTGCCGAAGAATTTTTTTTTTCCATTATCTAAGCTATATTAAGGATTTGGCCTCTGAAAATTTGGGAAAGTATGTAAGGAAATGGATGAGGACCTGAAAAAAAACAAACAATTCCCCAAAAAGAAACAACAACAAAAGCAACAAAAAAACCCATAATATCTCCTATAATCTTCGAAAGGATGTGGTTTCTATCTGAGAAGGTTCTTAGCTGTAACTTGAGATCTAGAATCAATTAGGAGACAGATTGTTCTGGTTTGGATATGGGGGATTCTATCTTGATTTTCTTAATTGTGTTGAGAAGTCATTCATAGTATGGTAGCCTACAGAATGTTTGTTTTACTGATGTTGTCAAAAGAGAATTTCTTATTAAAGCATTTATAGAGTTTTACAGTTCCAACTATGAATGTAAGAGAAAAACTACAACTTTTAGTTTGATAAATGTGTGATGACTCACAGCTATACCTATAAACTACTTCACTAGGAATGAGCCTTCATCATCAAAGAACATATATTATATATATAATAATATGGATAACATATTATTATCTAAATGCATATAGGCTGAATCCCCCTCTCCTTGACCCACCAAAGCAGATGAGTCATTCTGGCAATAGTGGCAGAAAAAATTTAAGAAGCAAAGGATGAGGATAACCACAAATCTTCTTGACACACAAGGGCAGCTGGACATAATAACATACAGACGTTGCAATAGCAGGCATAAAACTGCAGGGCCAAGCCAAACTAAAGTTAAGAAATTGGGAGTTCAGGATAATTGATCACCAGTATTGGCTTTATTTGTAGTAATATTTTCTCTCAACAGGAATGCAAATAAATATGCATGAGAATAAGAAACTAATTAAATTGTGAAGCCGCATTCAGAGGAAATTATGTTTTTTTTTTAATTCATATACCATAATTTGTTCCAAGTTTCCTGGCATTTATTTCATTCATAGTCAAATATTAAGTCTTTTAAGACATGAGAATTAACTCTTTGAGTTGTGTTCTGAATGATAATAGCTGAAAACAATATATTCCTGGAATTTGATTCTATTTATTTCTGGAAAATATGAGTATTTTGAGATAGTGATGCTCTGGTTAGCAAAGCAACAAGTCCCCCAAAGCTCCAGAGTCTCCTGTCTTTACAATGAATCTATCATTGGCTTTCTGAAGTAACTTTTGAATATGTGTAATCATGTTGTCAATGTTGAGATTATTCTAGGCTATCAACGGGTTCCGCTGCAATTGAGGATTATTAAACATGACAAATTACTGGGTAGATGGCAGAAATTAAGGATTTGGCCTGTGAAAATTTGGAAAGGAATGTAATTAAAGAAGTGGATGAGAACCTGAAAAGAAAAGAAATAAAAACATACTATCCCCCTAAAATAAACAACAATGCAAACAAAAACAAAAACAGAGCATCTCCTGGAATCTTCAAAAGTATGTGGTTTCTACTTGAGAAGGTTAATCTTAGCTGTAACTTGAGATCTAGAATCAATTAGGACACAGATAGTTCTGGCATGGTTATCGGGGTCTATCTTGATTTTCTTAATCAAGGTGAGATTGCATGCACAGTATGAACAGCAACATTATACAAAATTGGCATTGGTTTGAAGAAAAATGGAGAAGTGAAATTAGTACAAAACTGTGACCAGGTCCCTCAACCTGCTGTTGCCATGATTTCCTCACTGGAAAGAACAATATTCTTGGACAATAAGCCACAGTAAATCATTACTTTTTTGAGTTACTTTTGTCAACATATTGCATCAGGGTGACAGAAAAATACCTGAGACACAGACTATGACTTCATTTTAATCCAATGAGATCCATATGAGAATAATACATTTCTAGTGTTCTGTTCCAATTGTTCTCCAAAGTATTTGTGGGAAAAAGCAGCAAACTATTATTTTTTTACCAGATGATTAGGTCTGTCTTCGGTAGCAAATCAATCTCCTTGAAAAATAATGTTCTGTTTTTATTTATTGGGTTGATAATGTCCTTAAAAGCTTTGAAATTGAGTCTTCATCTTACTGTCAATAGTTTGTACACATGTCCCCAAATTGGCATGATTTTAAGGTTTCTAATTAGTACAATCTAATTTTCCATTTTTCCGATTTTTATTGGAAAAATAAAATATCAGTTCTGTATGTTAGTTATATCTACTTTTCTAACTTGCAAGTAATCTTCATTGGGATGTAAAGATCTCTCTGGCATTTCACATATCCTCTTAAATTTATTTCAGTTTATTGCAGAAGTAGTATGTTATATCTTAATTATTAAGTAAACATCAGCTTTTCCATGAATGAATATTATTATATATTTGCTCTAATTTTAACAGATATGCATCATAAGTACTGTTTCAAAACTTGTGTGATGATATATACATCACTAATAGAAATAATAATTAAAAATGACAATAATCAGAAATATTTTAATATTTGTTTTGTGTCATATCTTTAAGAAGCATGATCTCAAGTTAATAACATACTAGGAGCCGCATTTATAGTTTTTACTAGCAAATGCACTAGATCTTTTCCTTATTAGGCTTAGAACATTTAATAAATAAATGTTCATAAAAACAAAGGAACTTTTACTATAATAATTGGAGCTATATAATACATCAGGAGTTCCAGATGTTAATTTCTAGTTCCCAATTACAAGGAATTTGTCCTTCCCATTACTACTATTTAAATATCTGTGATATGGGTTGATGCTACAATTCATAGCTTTAAGAAAAGACACAACACAGCTGAAACCTGTCTTTATTATAACCACAAACCTACATTCTACAATGTATAAAAAGTAAGAAAATATATTTTAAATTTAAAATTTCAATTTCACATTATTGTTGACTTATATATACAGATTTAATTGTGTTAAGTGAATATATATTTTTTCTGACCCTTGAATGACATGTTTTATAAATCTGTTTATATCTGAACAACTCGGAAAGGAAATGAACAATATTTTAGAACCCTTCACAGTAAGGCTTTTTACTGTAACCCATAGTTAGCGTAGCACGAGTTAACTAGAGATGTGGAAGTATGTAAGCCATTTTCCTAGTCTACTCATATGATAATCCCTGAATGTATCACTTTCAGTGTTACTTCGTCAGTCTATTCATCCTTTGCCAGGACTGATCTAGCAAATTTTGTAGAGGACACATTATCTCATAGATTCCGATGTACTTGTTAAAAGATTAGGGAGGGAGTATATGATGTCTCAAAGATCATCAAATATCATTAGACTTTCCAATAAGTCATAATTAACTTTGTGTTTAAAGAAGAGAACAACAGGGTCACCAGTAACATATTCTGGGAAGGCGGCCAAGGCACTACCAAGGGAGTCATGATGCCTGGGCGTAAATTGAGTAGGCTGGACCTGCAGCATGTTCTGATCAGAAGTGAGAGACTATTAACATGGCAAGGGAGAGATAAATTTCTAATAAGGTGAGCAGATGCTTTGGCAAGTCTGGGACATTATCCTTTGGCTTAATGACTACCACGGTATGCATGTTCTCAAATTGACATAGCCTTCTTCTCAAATTAGTTCTTGCTGTACTTTGAGAATAAGTTTAAGCTTCAGGTTAGATACAGGGATCACTTTCCCTAATTTTAATGATGTAGACAGAAAAATCAATGAATAAAAACTATAAACATAAATTGTATGTATGTTATTTGAGAAAAATCTCATGAGAATTCCTCATTTAAAACTTTTTGAAATGTTCTTTGATATAACAGAGATACAGTTAGCATTGAGGATGAACTAATATTTTCGCAAAAATATTAGGAAGGGCTCTTAAAGGATCCCAGAGATGGAAGTGACCTCTGCAAGGGTCTGAATTGGATCGTCTGCACATATATTATGGTCTTAACTTTGTACTCTTGTGATATTTGTAATGGTGGGAGAGGGAAGGCATCACTGACTCTTTTGCCTGTACTTGGGACCCATTTTCTCTTATGGGGTTTGCCTCATCAAGCTTGATATGCGTATTTTTGTCTAGTTTTATTGTATTTTATTATTGTGAGTTCAGTTGATATCCATGCAATGCCTGCTATTTTTTTCAAATGGAAAGAGAAAAAGAATAGATCTGGAGTTGACAGGACATGAGGGGAACAACTTGGAAAATAGAGAAAGGAAATACTATGACTGAAATGTAGTGCAAGAGAGAAGAATAAAGGGAGAAAAACAACGTAGCTTTCATGTTTGAGCTGTTTTATTCCTTAGGTGTCCTGTTCTTCTTTTCAATTTTCCAGTACTATTTCTAAGCCATGAGAATGAGTAGAGTAGGGACAGTTGATTTCCCCTACTAATTTTGAATAGTGCATTAACTTTTCCTTTCTGTGAGTTTATTAGCACTGTTTGTTTCTTCTGTTTGTTTAGTTATGTGAATATTGCACCAGTCTCTCCAAATCTCTTGGTGATTTGGTATGTGTTTTCAAAGAATACACTTCCTTTAACATATTCACATTGTCCTTTTGTAGCAACATTTAGGCAAGCAGAAATGAATGGCAGGGATCTTTTGTAGAAATTACTTTCATAAATATTTTACATTTTCAGTAAAGGCCAAGTACTCATTTCTAAAGTTGTTGTCACTATTACAAATACAGCCATAAAGACTTATCTTCTTTAGTGTAGAGACTTCAAGACACCTTATCTCAAAAATAAGGATTAAAGTAAAAGGCGAACAGTGACTTCTAGTCTACACACACACACACACACACACACACACACACACACACACACGAGAAAAATATACCTGCATGTGCACACATCCACACAAACACGTGAATATTCCATACAAACACAAAACTTCTAAATATACACCCTAGAGAAATAACAATACAACTGAGCTTAAAAGACATAGAATAAAAAGTCCTGTATCCATAGAAGTATACCTGAACACTTTGAAGCCACCATGCAGCATCAACAATGCAAATCAAAAATTCAAACCTTCTTGACAACCTGTTTCTTCATTCTCGGTTTCAGTCTTTGAATATCTATATAGTTCTGCTTTCTCTTAAAAGTGTAACAGAATATGGTGTTAATAACAAGAGAGTCCATGTTACTGAATCTCAGATCATCATCCCCCCTTGTAACCTTGCAAAATAATTCATTTTTTAACCTTAAAGAGTGAGAATATGCAACTGTGGCTTTTAAAAGACATTTCCTATAAAAGCACAAAGTATAACATCAAATCAGGCAGTACTCCTAAGGGAAGAAAAGTCTACTTTCTCCTCCAAGAAACTGTTTGCATGTTTGATGTGTCATAATGATCAGAGCAGGAATAATCACAAGGTTCATTCTGGCGTGGAACATAAATATAATAAGTGAAAGACTAACATGTAAGGATTGCCTTCATTATTGACAATAAAGTAACTACAATTCAGATGATAAGAGAGTGGAGTTTATTGCTAAGTCCATGAACTTAAATATATAAAAGTCAACACTACCAAAAACTCACTGTTAATGTGTACGGCCACTGCAACAGAGAACTAAATGTCATCTCTTCCTCTTCTCTTTTTTCTGCTTTGAGCATCTTTTGTTGCTTTGTGGTTTTTGTTGTTTTCCTTCTCCTCCTTCTTCTCCTCCTCCTCCTTCTCCTCCTCTTCCTCATCCTCTTCTTATTTTTCTTTTTGTGACAAGTTACTTGCATGCATTTTAATTAAGGATGTAAACTTGCAACAATGATTTGAAAACATAATAAAAATAAGAATGCTCTACCATCTATAGTAACTACCAAGAAACAATATGATGACTTTGTTTTGGAAACTATCTGATAAACTCAGAATCAAATCCAAGATTTTTATTTACATAGAGGTTTCAGCAAAAGTCCTAAAATTTTGGTTATATAAAAATCAGAAATTATGAGAAAGTAAAAATAATGACTGTTTCCCTTCTCAAACAATAAAATACCTTCTAGACTTCACAGTTAAACAAATTCATAAAGAAAACCTGGGGAGTCATCCTGTAAACAGACACCAAACCCGACACTACGACTAGAAGTGTGTACCAAAAGGAGCATGCCATGGCTGTCTCCTGAGGGGACCTGCCAGAGCCTTGCAAATACAGAGGCAGAAACTAGCAACCAACTATTGGACTGAGCTTGGGGTCTCCAACGGAGGTTCTGGAGGGTGGTAAGGAGGAGCTGAACAGGTATATATCCCTAGGGGAAGAACAATGACTTCGGACACCCAGACACCCCAAAACTCCCAGGGACTGAACCATCAACCAAGGGGTACACATAGTTCCAGCCAAAAATGTGGCAGACGAATACCTTGTTGGGCATCAGTGGGGGGAGTGGTCTTTGGTCAGGTAAAGTTTCAATAGAGGCCCCAACAAAGGGAAACGGATGGGGGGGGGAATTTGGGGAGGAGGTGGGAGTGTGTGGGGTAGAGGGGCATATACATGGAGGCAGGGGGTGGGCGGAGGGGTAGGGAATTGTTGGGGAGAGGGCTTTTGGGATGGGGAAAATTGGAAATGGTTTTACCATTGGCAATGTAAACGAAGAAGATACTCACTAAAAATAAATAAATAAAAAAAGAAAAAGATAAATAATCTTTGTTGTGTAATGACATAATAAGACAGATTTTAGTTTTCTTGGCTTGGAATTGTTGATTATTATTTTGGTTAGGTTATCATGTAAAGAAAGAAAATTCCACAATGGGTCCTTTTTATAGATATTCCTGTCCAAAAAAAAAATGATGTTGTGGCATACTCTCCCTTCTCTATTATAAACATTTAATTCTTTGAGATACAGTAATGACGACCAGGTTACTCCACTTCTAAATTGATTTCAGGCTTTGGTTATTAGTAAAACTAGCTTGCTTACTTTGTCACAAAATAAGTACGGATTGTTACCTGCTACAGCTCTATGAATCTTACTGAGATGTTTTCAGACTTTCTAACCTCCAAGTTACTATATTTGATAGACCTACAGGATGTAACAGGAGCCTGACATATAGTCCTATTGTTTGTTTTCAGCAGCAGCAGGGCTGTCCTTTATTAGTGGATCCTTTATGATCATTATTCTTGGAGTTTCTAAGCTGAAGGATAAACAGCTGTGAAAAGTTCTTTAGCATGCTTCTCATGTAACTCTTCACAATAAAAGGACTTGGCTTGCACAGGGTTCCAGGGTTTGGCTTTTTCTACTGTTATTCATTTCTCGATGGTAGCCTTATTTATTGGAACAGAGATTGTGAAGGAAAACATAATATGAAATACAATATTATAGAAATCTACTGGTGTCATTTAAATAAAGATAAGGAAGAAGAAAGGTGCAAAGATATTGTTTCTAACAAAATCTAAATACCTCGACTCTATCAATGAAGACTTGGAAGCCGTATTCTAGGCCTAAAGCCTGCTAACTCAGTGAGACAGAATGCACCCAGCTGACCATGTTCCTCAGCTGCTGTCCCCAAATAAGCTCTCCTCCATGCTTTGTCATAAAACCCTTAGCCTGAATGTTCCTCCCCTCTACTTCCTTTGTGCCTCTTTACCCATCCTCCTGACTCTCTCTCTGACTTTCTACAGTATTTCCTGTTTTCATTCCCTGTTGGCTGGTTGCTTGTTCTACTGCCTGACCTATGGCTGACTTTACTTAATCTTGTTTACAATAAACAGAAAGCTCTAAGGTTAAAGATATGTATTAAGGCTGAGACATACTACAACTAACCACATGTTTTTCCGGTAAATAAATCAAGTTGATATTCACAGTGTGACCAAATTTCCTGCAATAGGAAATGGGAAGGGTGGGACAGAGAGAGGGAGGGAAGGAAGGAGAGAGAAAAGTTACACAGAAGACTAGATATGAAGATAGAGGTCAACAAATTATAAGATGTAAATTATTATGCTAGAAGATTGGCATTATATTTTGAAATATATTTAATATTTGGTAAACATTTCTTAATTTCTTCAACATTGTATGTATTATAAATTCTAATAATGCAACATGCTTTTGTTTTTAGTCTCATTTTTGAGATTATAACATTTCTTCTTGCTCTCTTTCGACATGGTCTGTGTTTTCATGCTTAATTATTTAGTGTTAATGTATGATAATAGCTGCAACTGACATCAAAATGGTTTAACAGAAGAAAGACAGAATTATCATATATGTTAATTATTTTTCTATATTTTGGGAGTCATTGTATACTTAACTGTCAATGATTAATTATTACAAAGAATTTTTATTTAAGCATGTTTTATTTAAAAAGTAAACCTACCAAATCCTAAGGCCAGCACCATATTTAAAGTTTCTAAAAATAGTTGAAAAATGTAAAAATACACTTACAGAATTTTGGGAAAAATATACTTTTTTCATGAGACAAAGCTTTTTATTAATTTAGAACTATGATTAAACAAAGTAAACTTATTAATCTTCAAAAATAAATTCAATCTCAATACATGTTAGTTTAATTGAGAACATATTATAACATAAACCGAAAATTATAGCACATATGAGTATAAAAAGCAAATCTCATAGAAAAACTACATAATACATCTATAAGGACACTCATTTCAGTTATATCTTTCCCAAAATATGTATAAATGCTGATTTGAAAATCGTCAATGAATTGATTACTTTAAGTTGTAAATTTGAGAAATTGTAAATAAGATTCTTAATTACTCACAAATAATTCTATTTATTTACTGAATTTGGATTGTGTAACTATGATATTAAAGATTATTGCAATAATAAAAAATAACTTGAAGAAAGAATATAAAGTTATATTATTCACTGACCAATTATGACTACATGAAAGAAATATTACATACTTCCCTTAAAAGAATCCTTGAAGAAAGCTTTTCAAGATCAAAGTAATTTTCTTGACAAAATGCATTGATTTAAGAACAAGATCACAAAGTCCAGCACTGAACACTTTATCAAACATAAATATCATGGTAATAAACTTTTCATTTTTTTTCTCTCCACAACTACTTAAATGACAAAATATTTTTCTAGGTGACTATGATTTTCAACACATGATAATTGTTTTATTGCTTTCCTAATGACCATTTGTGATATTTGAATGACTAACTAAAAGTATTATGTTGAAAACGAAGGAAGGGAGGTTCAAAATATTTTACAGAAATATTAAGTGTGAAATTTCAGGATATCTGTGCAATACTTCTAGGATATATAGACCAGTTTGTTTTATAAACTAAAGAAAATGTAATTCTTATAACTAAAGTTATAAATTCTTATAATAAAGATTTTAACTTTTGTTAAGAATTTATAAGATTTAAACCCTATTATTGTGTTAAAATAAAGGTAATTACTCAAACATGTCACCATAAAACTAAGGTTTAAATGCCATAATTGTGTTGTGGTTTTTTATATGCTCTATATATTTCTTTAAGCCTTAGGCATATAAGACATTGTCAGTGTGAATAGCAGACTGTGTCTGTTCAATATTGCATGGTTCCCTTCCTTGATTAAACACTTCCCTACACATTTGATGAAGAACATAGGGAATTTCTATTACTAAGATGCCTTTCATTTGTCCTATTCGAAAGACATACTCCTAGTAGAAAGATTAGTTTTGCATGGGTTAGTTCACTTCCATAGTGGGAATCATAAATCTATCAAAACACATAAAAGAGACTGATGGTCTTCTAATTAAGGCCTGAATTTATGTAAGATACTTCCCTAAGAAATTCTTCATGAAGAAACAGAGTAAGGGCTGTTATTTCTAGTAAAAGGTTGTACCATTTTTTTAAAGGTAAAAGTAATTATATGTAAATCATAAACACAGTTCCAGTATTAATTTTATTGGTAACTGGTAACGAAAGCACCAGTTTGGCATAGAGGTTGACTATGAAAGAAGAATAAAATTGAAATTTTTTCAATAAAGTTGAATACAAAAATTTTGTAAAAAAGTAAACAGTTTTAATAATAGTGAAAGCCTGAAATCAATATACAAATGGAGTTACCTGATCATCATTACTTTGTTTCAAAGAAGAGAATGAATGTTTATAACAGAGAAGTGATTCAGTGCTTTTTTGTGAGGATTATTTACAAAAATACCCATTGTGGTTTTCTTATCTATACTTTCACAACAAAATAAATCATCAACAATTGCAAGATCAGAAAACTAAAACTTGTTTTATTTATGTGATCTCAAACCCAAAATTATTTACAAGGTTTAGATAATGTGAGTTTTTCTTGCTTGAAACTTCAGAAATAAATTTTGAATATGATTACACTTCAAGATGTAAGTTGAGACACCTAAGATCCTGATCGTTAAGATTACTCTTAATTCTGTTTCTCTAATTTATGTGTGATATCTAAGGAGAAATGTTACATAGAGACACAGTTAGAAAACAATAAATAAAAATTAAGCAAAATACTACTTTTATTCATTCTCTAAAGCATCAATTCGCTGAAGTAAAATTATAACTTGTGTTAATCCACACTTACCCTAGTTAAATAGAATCTTAATTGATTTAAAATACGATCTTAACACTAGATGAGTTCTCTTTATTTCAATTTCCTTCCTTTGTTTTATGTTTAAAGCAGTTTCTTAATTGGCTGTCTGGTCTGATTTTATACACTTATATTTTATCATCCCATTGGAGCCCATTTTAACTTTGCTGCTCAGTGCTTCAATATTATGTAAAGAATATGTATGTTCTGCTCACATTTATGGAAGGAAAGAAGTCAATAAACAAGGTATGGAAAGAATCAGTGTATAGTGGGGGCTGTGATCCAGGTTGATAGCTGGCTTATCACTATGTCTTTGCATGTAGAATGATAATGCAAAATGAATATAGAATGAGAAAGGCACCTCACTTTACCACAGTAAATATTCATGGGTCTCTGTCCTCATGACTTAATGTCTTCCTGAATGACTCACTTACTAACATAATCATACCACACAAACTTGAATTTTAAGAAAACACATTATCATCGTTGCATTCTGCCATCGAATCTGCAAACTCATTTCCACTCCTTTTAAACACTTTTTCTTTTTCATTCCAACTACAAAAATGTTGAGTTCTTGTGTCAATACATGAGTTTCCTTTCCATTTTCTTTACTAAACACAACTAAAACCAAATGCAGGCAATTGACAAGGTATGGCATATCCTAATGCAAATTAATTTCATCATGAAAACTTGTGAAATCAAAAAATACTATTTCTAATTTATACAATAAATAGGAGTAACCATTTTTGTTTTAAAAATGAGATGTTGAGGAAAGAAAATAAATAACAGATGCTATTCAATCATAAAACATTGTGAAAGCATGATACACGGAGATTAAATAGTTTGACTTGGTTTCTACTAATCCAAAGTCACAAAAATAGAGGCTATTTCTTCCAAGAAACTACGAAGTTTTTATTTTGTCCAGATGCTATGTTAGGAAGTGTTTGAGTTCTCTGTTATCTGCCTCTATCCCTAGAGATTTAGGCTTTCTTTTTATGGTAGATGGCTATGCCCTAATTCTACTTATTCTGGGATTCTGAGACAACACCATTGCCCTTAGGATCAACTGAGGGTTGGAGGAGAATATATTTAAGCCTCTCTGTTTCTTGTGGGTAGAGTCTTCAGTGTGTTAGTGTTGACTCGATACACATGGAGTCTGGTCTCCTAAAGTAAAGTCACTACAATGAACTCTGGAGACAATGGAGGTGGTACCAATGAAATGTATATTAAACAGTAATAGTCTAAAATTTTCATACTGAAAATCCCATAGCCAATTATTCAATTTTATGGCCAAAAATTTTTACTTTCTTTAACTTCTATTAAAACAGCCTATTTTTTTCATTTATTATCAATTATTTTTGGGGTCCACCTTTTCCTTATGTCTATCTGAGGACCTGATTATGCAGATTTTAAATATTTACAAGATTCTTTTCAAGTGTATTGAGATATATTCCAATAGGATTGCAACTTTTTGCATAGTCTATTTTCCTTGTAAATCCAGACTTGAATAATTCATACAAGTTTGTATATATTATTTTTTCCTGAATCCATGTTTTTAAAAATTGTGACTGGCTCACATTCATATTTTTGCTTAAATTTTCCTATTCCATCCTATACTTTTAGTCTCAATATCTGAATTTTCTCAAGTTAATATAGGGAAATTCTATATTGAGTGGCTAATAACCAACAGTAATGTATTTCCCATAGTTACAGATCCTTCAACATTCAATTCAAGATCAAGGTCATAAAATAATTGTTGTCTGGTAAGGACTATGACCTAGATCACTTTACATCCTGATCACAGCCCCCTTTCCTCCTCTTCTCCCAGGCCCACCCTTAGTTCCTCCCCATTGTACTCTCTTCTTATCCTCAGAGAAGGAGAGTCCTCTTGGCTACCTACCATCCCACCCTAGGATATCTAATCCCACAAGTCTAGGTATATCTTCTCTCAGTCCAGGTCCAATCAGTCCAGGTAGTGTAGAAGTGAATCCAGTGGTAGGGAACAAAGACCCAGGCAGCCCCTGCTCCACTTGTTAGGGACCCCAAATGAAGATCAAATTGCATATTTGCTACAGATGTATAAGCGTCCAAGGTCCAGAACCTGCACTTTCCTTGTTTGCTGCCTAGTCTCTCTTATCTTGTATGTTTAGCTGACTCTGTATGTCTTCTTCTGGTATTCTTGATGTCTCTGGCTTGCCCAATTCTATCCTACACTCTTCCACAAGACTTCCAGGCTGTGACTGTTTGGCTCTGGGTAGCTGCATATGCCTCCATTCACTATTGGATGATGCTTTCAACTGAAGACAGTTATGCTAGGTTCCTGTCTGCAAACATAAGAGTTTCATTAATAATGTTAGGGGTTGCTTTTCTCATTTGGGATGGGTCTCAAGCTGGGCAGTCATTGGTTGGGAGTCCCCTAAGTCTCAGTTCCATCTTTATCACTGCAAGTTTTGCAGCCAAGACAAATTTTGTGTTGAAGATTTTATGGATAGATTGATGTACATTTCTCCTGGATGTCTTCCTGGTTAGTTCAGTCTCTATATACCTCACTTATCAGAATCTCAGCTAGGCTCACCCCTGTAGACTCCCTGTATCCTCTCCCATTGCAGATGTAAGAATGGAAAACATGCCACTTACTGGCAGATATAGAAAGAGACAGCATAGTTGTTATGGAATCTGAAAACACAAGGATTCAAAGCTATCTCAAATATTATCTTTTAGAAGTAGCTGATTACATGCCATGCACTGGATTCAGGAGACAGGAGAATTGTCATATTCAAATCATATTTGATGTGTTAAGCAAGGTATTATAATTTAACAATATACGGTACTTTTCTACATTTTTGTATTAGAGGATATTAAATTTTGGAAATAATAAAAGTTTCTAAATTATATTTGGAAACACAGAAATGACTGAAATCACATGATACATTGTATTTGGCAGTAAAAAGAAATGCATAAAATGTTCACAAATAGTTCAATCATTTTATTGTAAATTTAAGGTAGCAAAACCACAACTATCTATCTAAAATAAATTGAAAACAGAAAAGGTAAAAAAAAGCAAAGACTTGTTTTATGATGACCTTACTTAAAAAAATGGTTTTGATGATAATTAACTCTGAATACATTATTTAGTCAAGGTAATAAAACGTATCTTTTTCTATTCCTGGTTACCACTAAATTAATATGTTTTAAATAAAAGTCCTCAAAAGCCTTGGGAATTATTCTTCTGGTTTATTTTGTAATTAAAAATGCAAAACTTGTTTCTGTTGGTCTCCAGGATTCTGTAATCTCTGCCATTTTATGACATTTTGAAAATTGTGCACCAAACAGAAATGGCATGCTCTGCCCTTTAGAAAACAATGGCACAAAACACTTACGTTTTCAGGCTGAACAAATGACTTGGAATGGATTAATTCTATTCTTCAAGAAGCCAATATATCATCACTTACAAAACACTCATTTGATAGTGTTGATATGATTTATTTTTATGAAGGCTTTGTATGTGTGAATGTGCATGTGTTATGTGGATATACTTATACCTCCATAATCTCGTGGTATATCTGAAGAGAAAAATATTGTGTATATATTTATTTCTTGAAACTATTGGGCAATCCTCTTACTTTTCACAAAGGCAATGTATCTGGCCGGCTTCTGGGTGAAAACAGAACATCTCCCACCCTTGAATTTAAAATAAGGTTTCTATGAAGAAGTATGAAAACATAGAAAACAGAAAGTTCTCAAAAGGCTTGTTTGGAATTGAAATCAATGCTGCATTTGTTTGTATTCAATTCTCCATATAACTAGATCTGGACAGTATTTCCACAGCTTATGTATTGTACTACGGCATTGTATAATAGATAAAATGAGATAATGGGTAGAAAACATTCATGTGTAAAGGTTATTTTTTCTCTTTTCATATTTTAGAAATCAGCCACCTGGGTGGTATTGATACTAATTACAGTGATATTGGATATAACAGTATAACTGCTCAATTGTAATGTTCAGAGCACAATCTGAATTCATTGTATTACAATAAAACATACTTAGCTATTATGGTGATTTGAATGAGAATTGCCCCTGCAGTCTAATATATTTGAATCCTTAGTCAAAAGGGTATAGACTTGTTTGAGGATTAGGAGGCATGACCTGGTAGGAGTTTTTAGGGTCTTATTGGAGAAATTGTTTGACTGGAATGGTCTTTAAGTTCTCAGAAGCCCATGTCAAGTCCAGTTACGTCCCCCCATCTCTCTCTCTCTCTCTCTCTCTCTCTCTCTCTCTCTCTCTCTCTCTCTCTCTCTCTTTCTTTCTTTCTGTCTCTGAAGTATTAAAGATCAGGATGGAGAACTCTCAGTTACTTCACCACAATACCTACCTGCCAGTTTCCACATTCTTCGCAATGAAGATTATAGACTCACATTCTGAAATTGTAAGCAAACACTCAATTAATTTTTTTCTTCGATAATTTGTCTTCTTCATGGTGTCTCTTCACAGCAGAAGAACAGAACATATTTGTCTCAGGAATTAGATATTCCTGTGGTAATCCATGCTGGTATTTTGAGGAATATTGAAGACTTTGGGAATTTTAATTAGAAAAGAATTGTAATTATTTACACTGATCTTGATGGGACTTACTTGTAACAAAAAAAAAAAAAAAGGTAGCTTGCCCAGTTCACGCACTTCCAGAGCAGAAGAACATTAGCAAGTTTCCTATAGATCATTCTTGCGATTTGGCCTTGTCTAAAGAATCTGGGTGAGACTATATTGAATAGTTTTGAATTAATGCCTTGGCATAAGACATTTCAAGAAAGCCTAGTTCATATTGATTGTGTCAAATGGTTATAAATGATCACTCCAATGAAAAGGAGAAATAGGGCAAGGAGAAAAAATATACTATTTGTAGAGAAAATGTGCATCAAGAAATGGAGAATAAAAGCCAATTCCAGTGTTCAAGTAAAAAAAATACTTTAAAGAAAAAAGACCTATTTAGTTGAAAATGGAATATCCCCAGGGAATCAGGACAAGGCCCTGGCAATGTAACCCTACATCCCATTTATATCCCCCCGTTTCTCTCTCTCTCTCTCTCTCTCTCTCTCTCTCTCTCTCTGTGTGTGTGTGTGTGTGTGTGTGTGTGTGTGTGTGCGTGCGTAGACCCTGGCAATGTAATCCTACATTGCCAGGGTCTTGTCTTCTGAAAGGAAAAACACATAGGAATGCATATTCCTAAACATTAATGGGAAGCTTTTACAAATATAATCAAGGAAGGGGACTATTTGTGTCCTCAACTACTTGGTCATGGTTTTATCAATGAATAGGGGTTATATAACATTTTTTTCTGTCAAGGAAATCCACTGAGGCCAGATATGAAGTAGTGGAGTTCCTGTATGGAGGCTCAGAAAGTACATCATGGAAAGCTATAAAAGTCAAAGATAAAATGCTGGAGACCATAAGATATCAAATATGCCATATCTGTGGGATATCTGTCAAGAATATATCTATACTTGGCATAGGATCAGCTCAAGAAAGAGAAGTGAGTTACAGTCAATAAAGTTGTAAAGAGGGAAATCTGAAGAATGCTTTGACATCAAACTTGAAGATACAGAATTTGACATTTACCCTGCATAGTCTTGGTCTTGCTTTAATCCAATATTTCTTCACTATGCGTCTTTGCTCTCTTTTGGAATAAAAACATATATTTTGTGCCTTGGCACATTGAAAATATAAGATGTGCTGCTTTATTTTGATATTACAGAGGGTTACAATGAAGATATTGCCATGATCTCAGAAGAAACTTTAAGTTATTATACAGGTTTAAGGTTTTAAATTTCTACAGGATCGTTGGAGTTGAAGTAAATTTGTTTTGCATTATGATATATTGTAAGTGATTGTAGTGTGGGGCCAGTACATGAAGCATGGTGATTTAACTGAGGGTAGTTCCCATAGTCTATATATTTTAATGCACCTAAATGTTTTTAACTCTCATTTTTGCTTCACTATGGTTCAAACTTCTTGCTGTACCAACCATTGTCTATGAAGTACTAATTCATCCTTGGTAAGACTCCCTTAGCCTAAGGAGTGGGATTTGTTGGGAGTTTAAATATAGGAACATGCAAGTTTATGTTCCATTTACTCAAAAACTTGACTTTAAGATTTCTCAGTTTACAACTTTCTTACCAATATACTAATGAACAAAACTAGGGTGTGTAGTTTACCCTTTCTGGACTAACAGTTTTAAGCTGCTTTTGCAGAGAATTATACTGTGAACACATAATATTCAATAAGCCTAAACTGTCTCTTTCACTTATAAACTCACTAAAGAGGGCTGATCTGCCTTTTTACGGTTTTTGTCTATTGATGAAATTAGAATGTTTTCATACTTCCAGAAACCTAAAAATGTATTTTTCTCTGCATTTGCATGTTGTTATTATATGTATGTATGTATGAATGAATGTATGTATGCATGTATCAATGTGTGTACATATGTCCATTTGGGTGCTCCTGTACACCTGTTTAATGTGTTTAGAGACCATTGGTCAAAGTTGGACGAATTCCTCAGTGTCGTTCCACTTTATAATTATTATGTTTAAGTGAAATTACTTACTGAAGTGATTCTTCTAGACTGAAGTTCCAATGAGATTCAGAGATCTCATTTGTCTGCACCTATCCCAATAGGACTGGTGTTGTAGATGTATCTGCCATGGTCCTTGGTTTTTAAGATGGGTACTAGGAATCCAATCATAATCCATATTTTTTTTAAAGCAATCACTTTACCATATGATTCTTGTCTACAAATCTCTTGTTTATTTTATAAATGAAAATTTCAGTATTTCTTGATTTTTATCCCCACTCTTTATTGGGGTACCCTGATTGCTTTCCTCTTTGTTTCCATGAAACTATATCCCTGATATTTTTCTTAAAACTAGTAGGGATACATAAATTGGAAAATGTCTGTCTGAACTAGTTTTTGTATAGCAAATGTTCAATACCTTAGCATCTTAGGCTGTTACTATCTTATATTAGGCAGACCTAGAACAAAGAGGCCTAAAAGCCTTCTTCTGTAAAACTGTAATACTGGCACTCACACAGTGCTCATAACCAGGACTTGTTGGACTTAAAGCTCACTTAACAACAAGGAAATGATGCCTGATATTAGAAAAGTGGCCAATATTCTGAGGCTACTGAGGTCATGGAACTTAGGAATGAGTCTCTTGTTACCACTTGACTACAATAGCATGATGTTGTACTACATTGTAATTTTTATTGTTATACTCACAGATAAGCACAGCTACAATCATGAATCAACTAATCTTCATTTATTTTCCCCAAAATTGGAGATCATTACAGAAAGCTGTAAGTGGACATAATGAAGAAATCAAACAGCAAACTAAAACTTCAAAGTTACTGCTTCTGTATGTTTACATGATATAGGGCATGTTTTAATCTTATAAAGATATTTAGTTATATAGTAATAAATAATAAAGCTAGTTTAGATTTGTGAAAGTAACTCTATTCTCTTTCCTATAATAACCTAAAGTTATTATAGGAAACTTTTAGAAGACAACATTAAGTTTAGGCATTTTTGAGAAGTGCCAGTAGGATTATGGAGTAGAGAATACAAATCAGCAGGTTTACTAGACCATGAAATTAAGTAGCTGTTATAGAAGATGGAAGCATCACCAGTTTAAAGATGATATTATTGACATGTCAGTTGACACTAACAAAAATGATTGGTCATAGAAGTTATCTAAATGGATGGATTAGGTGGTATTAAGATCATACTCCAAATAAATCCATTAAAAATTTAAATATCTTAACTTGTATTCACTTAACAATACAATTGTGTATTCTCATTTATAGAAAGCATCCAGAATTGATTTTCATGATCAAGGGAAGTGAAGAATTATCATGATTATCCTAGTGACTTAAATTATAGTCTCACTCAGGATGTCTAGAAAGCACAAAGCAGAGCTCATTAAACAATGTACATTTAATTTTTAAACAATTACCTATCTCGGCACTGCAGTTTTTCCAATTAACAAGCTTAATATTTTCTAGGTGTTTTATTTATTCAGAAATATAAGGAAGGATAAGAAGAAAAATATGATTCTTAATAATATATCCAGAGAAATTAATAAATATTGAGTGATTTCAAATGTGTTCTGATGTTGTGTAAGATGTAAAATATGGTACTTTGTTCTTCCTAGTAAAGAAAAGTTCACAGGAGAATCATTGAGAAACCATAATAGCTATGAAATGACATTACATAAATAGAATAAAACTAAACAAAAAGGCATAAAATCTCTGTACTGAAAGAGAATAAACCCTATAAAGGTATTGAATGGACCTATTAATAGTTTAATGTCATGTTTTCCCCATAGAAAGTCATAAATATTATACAAAGAAGACTTATTGTAGCCTAAATGCTTAGCCACTATGATTTGTGTGTGTGTGTGTGTGTGTGTGTGTATAATATCAAAAGTATTTTATAATAGTAACTAAAGTTAAAGGTGTTTTATTTATACATTCTTTGATTGAAACATTGATGAAAAAAATCTAGTTGTTTTCCCCCCAGTGTCTGGCTATTATAAATAAAACTGTTAACATAGTTAATCAAGTATCCTTGTGATAGAATGGCGTATCCTTGGGTATATGTCAGGGAGTAGCATAGCTGGGTCTTGAGGATCAATTTCTAGTTTTCTGAGAAACTGCCATGTGGCTATTCCACAGTGGATTATTACTTGGCTGTTGAAAACAATATACAACATGAGATCTTCAAACAAGTGGATGGAAGTACAACAATTCTCCCTGATGTAACCCAGACCCAGAAAGAAAGACATGGCATGTACTTACTTATAAATGGATATTAGCTATAAAGCTAAAAACAAAGCCATAAGTTACAGGATAACCATGGAATAATCTACAGAGCTAAAAAAGCTAAGCAACAAGTCAGGTCCAAGGGAGGACACTTAAATCTTCCTCAGAAGGGGATAACCGACGTGGATGGAAAGAGAGAATTAGATGGCAGAGGGAACATGGAGGGGAACTTAAGTGGGGATCAGGTATGGGAAAGATGGGGTGGGCATAGAAGGCAGGAGAAAAAAGGGAAATCAGTAGGGCACATCTCTGGGTTATGCCAGAGACCTAGAAATTAGGAGGCATCTAGAATTCTAGGGGAGTGACTGTAGCTGAGATTCCTATCAGCAAGGGATATCGAGCCTGAAGTGGTCATCTCTTGTAGATAGGCAAGTCTTCCAGTGGTGGAAGGGGGACACCAAATTCCCCACACAACCTATGACCCAAAATTTACAAGATATGCAGGGACAAAGATGGAGCAAAGATTGAAAGAATGGCCAACCAATGACTGGTCCAACTTCAAACCCACCACATGGGAGAGAGCCAACCTTTAACATTATTTATCAATGATAATCTGCTATACTTGTAGACAGGAGCCTAGCACTACTGTCATCAAAGAGGGTTCATCTAGGAGTAGATGGAAACAGATGTAGAGACCCACACCAAACCGTTAGGCAGGGTTCAGGGAGTCTTGTGGAAGAATCTGTTGAAGAACTGAGGGAACAGGAGGTCAAGGACATAAGAAGACCTACAGAGCCCAAAGCCTAGGCCTATGGGGGCTCAGAGAGACTGGACCAGCAACCAAAGAGCAGACATGGTATAGAGCTAAGTCTCCTACCAATATGTGGCAGATGTATAGCTTAGTCTTCATGTGGGTTCACCAACGATTTGATCAGTGGCTGTTTATGACTCAGACTGCTGTCTGCCTTTGGATTGTTTTCCCCTGGTTGAGCAGCCTTGTCTAGCCTCAGTGGGAAAGGATGGACTTAGTCCAGAGGCTACTTGATGTGCCAGGGTGGATTCATATCCAGGAATGTAGGACAGGTGTCACACTTCTCTGAGAAAAAAGGAAGAAGGAAATGGGAGAAAAGGGGTGGGAGTGTGGGACTGGCAGCTGATAAGAACTGTGATTGCGATGTAAACTGAATAAAAATAAATAAATAATGGGGAAGAACCCACAATCATGCTATGATGTGCAGACTCAGAGAGCTTAAGTAATAAGAAGGTCTGATGGGTGTACTCAAGAATCTCCCAGGGAAGGGGAGAGAAAGCAAAATTTTGGGGTCTACTAAGGGATAATAGGCCCGAGAACAAGTGGGATCAGATTCAGGGAAGGATGGAAAAAATACCAAGAGAAACAATTGGCATAAGGAGGATTTTGAAGGCAAGTTGGAAACAGTACTATGGGAACTCTATGGAATCTATGAACGCAACTGGAGCAAAGAATGATAGAAATGGGGGACAGAGAGACTGTACCAGCCATCTATGTTAATCAGGCAACGCCTCAATTGGACCACGAATTCAGCCACAAACTGTCAACCTTCAATTTGTCCTCTCTCCATAGTGTTATCAGACCAGACACCAGCAGAATTGTCATCAAAGTGTCTAGAAAGACATCACTGAGTAACTGATGAGATCAGATGAAGAGTCTCATAGACAAACATTAGGCACAGCTCAGGTCCTGAGGCAGAGGGAAGAGAAGGATCTGAGGAACCAGAGTGGTGAGGGACACACCAAGAGAACATGGCACACGGAATCAACTGACTGGGAGAGATGTGAACTTTTAGAGACTATGGAGACTGTATGGGTCTGACCTGGGTCCCTGTATATAAGTTATGGCTGAATAACTTGGTGTTTCTTTAAGAATCCTAATAGATAGAGCTGGAGCTGTTCCTGATTCTCTTGCCTAACTGTGAAATACTTTTCCTCCTATTGGGTTGCCTTGTTCAGCCTTGATGTGATTTTATATGCCTGGCCTTATTCCAGCTTCTTACACAGTTTTGTTAATATCCACTGAGGCCTGCTCTTTTTTGAAGGGAGGGAAGGGAAGAGACCAGAGGCAAGGCAAAGAAAAGAGAACTGCACTCAGGATAAAATACATAAGAGAAAATTTTTAATTATTATCACAAAATTAACTCACAATGTTGAAAGTGATTGGGTTTAAATAAAGACAAATGTGATGGCACTTTCTGGCTGTCAACTACATTTGGAAGTAGCTAAAACTCAATAGTTGCTTATATGTATGAGAGACCCATTGAGTGAGGAAGAGAGGCCAAGAGCTGGCTGTAATTATTCATTCATCTCCAAAAAGTGAACAGCTACTGTATTACAACTTCTTTCTGGGACAAACCTGAAGGACCCCCAAAAAGCAAAATGTTCACACTGAGCAGAACTTTGGGTAGTACACATTGTCATACATTTTGTTTGGAAGCAGATGGCTTTATGTGTTGACTGTTCATTGATTCATGGGCTGTAGCCAATGGCTTGGCTGGAAGTTCAGGGACTTGGAAACAGCATGATTGGAAAACTGGTGGGAAATACAACTAGAAAAGTAAGTGGATAGGTCTCCCCAAACAAGCAAAGGTAGTGTAGATGCTTGTATCTCATGATAATAGGTGCCTTTAGCAGAGTTTGGTAATCAAATAGATTGGCTGATTCTGTGGACAGTCAGCCTCATTCCCTTCCCAACCCTGAGCTACAAAAGCTTTGTTTCCCGTTCCAGAAACTTTATTATTATGTAGAAGTTTTGGATCCAGAAGGGGAAGCGCTCCTACCAGGAGCCACAACAAACAAACAAGGGAAGCTGAGAAGTCTCCCTGGTCACTTTAAGCTTCTAATGACCTTAAATCAACAGGCTAGAAAAAGAGTAACAATGTTAGGAGAGGTGATTGATCCAGATTACCAAGAAGAAATTGAATTGCTTCTCGACAACAGAGGTAAGATTGATTATGTCCTGGATTCAGATCCTTTAGGGTGTCTCATGATCCTACCATATCCTCTGATTAAAGTCAATGAGAAACTACAAAAGCCTTATCCAGGAAGGATGTTGAAGGGCACACATTCTTCGGCAATGACAGAATGGGTCACTCCTCCAGAAAAATTGCCAAGATTTGCTGAGGCACTTGACAAGGGTGGAAAAATACAGAATGAGTAGCAGAGAATGATTTCTAAATAACAGCTAAGGCTATGTGACTAGTTTCAGAAAGGAGGATTATAATTGAGATGAGTCTCTGTGTTCTTTCATTAAAAGTTTGTTTGTGGAGAAATCTGTTTTCTTTCTTTGATGTTTTTATTATATAATATAGCATCCATAAAGAAAATATCAGTTGTTACCATATTTAAGTTTTAAGATTAAAAAAGAATGTCCTACTCTGGACATTTCTGCCTCTTCTAAAGATTACAATGAATATATAATAGTACTAGGTTATATGATTATGGGCATGATTATGCCTTGATTATATATAGGTCATTTGAATTTGTACATTGGATAGTTATATCACGTAAGGCAGAGTTATGATGTGGTTGTTATTTGCAGTTGGAAATTATGATTATAATTAATAATAAAGAAAATATTATTATGTGGGTGGATTTGTGATGTTTATTCTTGTTTGTCAGTTTTGAGTATATCTGGTATGAACTAAAACCTAAATGTTGGTTACATGTGAGAGGGATTTATTTATTTCTCTGAAATAAATCATTAGAAGTGATAAGATCAATGTTCTTTGGGCTGTTTTGTGCTAGGAAGTTCTTCCTTTTATGTGGCCCACACACTCTGGTGGCAGCTTATATCATGGATATGGAAGAATGAAACGCTGTCTCTCTTGCCCAACTTACATATGTTCTCTGACAAGTTCATTCATTTAGTGGCACAGTCCAAATCACTTAAGTGTAATCTCCAAACCAAGACAAAAATCCAGCTGGGCGAACCACAAAATTTGGAGTTTCTCCCTGTCTGATGTCAATCAAAGTGGTCTTCAGATCTCCAACTCCTTTTCCATTTCTGTGGACTATAACAAATGTCTTTCTCCTGGCTGGTTCCACTCTGCTATTCTGAACATCTTGGGGCCTGCAAGGCAACTTCCACGTTATATCTTCTTGTTTCAATATCTGGGACCTTCTGGGTTCCTCCAAAGGGATGGCATCTCCAACAGTGTTCTCTGTAGCACTCTAGGGTCTAGTTGACTCCACTCCATGGCTAATGCAGTTCTTAGTGATCATCTCATCACTGATGTCTCCAATATACTGGGAACTTCCACCACTGCGGAATTAAGCTTCACCAAAACCTCTCATAGACTTTATTCAAAATGCCAAGTCTCAAGCCCTTTGCAAGACTCCTTCTGTACTGGGGCATCAACTACAACTGAGGCTGAGCCTACAGCAATGGTCTTCAATGGCCTCTCACAGTACCAAACCTCAGGTGCTTTTCAAAACCGTTTCATGCCTTCAAAACCAGTACTACCTGGGTAACACTTACATAATACCAAGTTCATCTGCAGCATAACGTACAATCTTTGGAAGACATCTTCTTTGTACTCTCAGAAAATACTTCCCAGATTTCACCTTGATGATGGTGGTCTCTTCACCCCCACCCACTGTTATGCTTATGCCTTTTAATGTTTTTCTTTTCTTGTTTTGTCCCCCATGCCATTTGCTTTTTCTGTAAACTTTCATTATTATTATTATTATTTTTATTATTATTATTATTCACCACTAATTTTTTAGTTTCAGGTCCAGCTAACCAGCATCAATTGTCCCAGTAGTCTCATGTACCTTTTGACACATGGCCAAAGCTACCAAATTCTGCTGCTTACTGGAACCGGAACAAGGTCCCTAGCTCTCTGCTTTCTAACTCCCTCTCTGCCTAAGCTTGGCTCTCCTGGACCTTTCTCTGTGTATTGACCTTTAACTCAGAGATCTGCCGGACTCTGGGAGTCAAGGTGTGCATCACCATGCCTGGACATAAACTTAGCTGGGTAGGGTCTTACCCCAAAGTCCCACTCCCTTAATGTGTTATCTCCTCAAACACAGGATTCAGCTCCATTTCACTTCCTGGTGTCCCTTTAATACTCGAATCATATATTTTACATTTTTCCTTTCTCAACTTTCTATGCTTGTTTAAAATGTTCTTCATGAGACTTAAGCAGAGAACAAAGTCTATGATGGGTGTTTCTGAGACTTACTTTGTTGATGCCCCTTGCCTTGGGCAGACTCTTCAGACAAGGTCAAAAAGTAGCCACATTCTATACCAAAATACCACAAAAACAGTCTCTAGGTTACATATTGAAATTCTTCACTGAAACTTCTTGGTCCGGGGCCACACATATCACACCATTCTCAGCAACAAAGTCTTCCATATTCCTACTAAGATGACTCATTAAGCCCTATTTAAAGCCTTCCACTGTTTTCTAAATCCAAAGTCCCCAAATCTACATTCTTCCCAACAGAAGCATGGTCAGGCCTATCACAGCAATATCCCAGTACCTAGGAGCAACTTCTGTCTTAGTTGGGATTTTACTGCTGTGAACAGACACCATGACCAAAGCAATAAGGACAACATTTAACTGGGCCTGGCTTACAGGTTCAGAGGTTCAGTTCATTATCATCAAAATGGGAACATGGCAGCATTCAGGCAGGCATGGTTCAGGAGGAACTTAGAGTTCTGTCTTCATCTGAAGGCTGCTAGCAAAATACTCAGTTCCAGGCAGCTAGGATGAGGGTTTTAAAGCCATAGTGACACACCTACTCCAAAAAGGCCACACCTATTCCAACAGGGCCACACCCTCTATTAATAATGCCACTCCTTGGTCAGAGCAAATAAAACCAAGCACAATTACACCAATTATCCTATAATAATTACGCTATTTATCTTTCGTTTTTGTTTTTTGTTTTTTGGATTTGTTTTTTTTTTTCAAGACAGGGTTTCTTTGTATAGCCCTGGCTGTCCTGGAACTCACTCTGTAGACCAGGCTGGCCACAAACTCAGAAATCTGCCTGCCTCTGCCTCCCAGAGTGCTGAGATTACAGGCGTGCGCCACCACCGCCCGGCGCTATTTATCTAACATGTTCTACTTTTGTTAAAATAACTGCTTCATATACAAACTTTCCAACTAACTCATATTTCCTTTCTTTACTAGCTTTGCTGCTCTTTACTATCATTTATACTTTTCAGACATGAAAAAGAGCCTGGAAATAAACATTGTTCAATTTAAATATCTTACTAAATAAAACAATCAATAAAAGCAACACCAGTTCAGGATGTGACATATACTTTTAGCAGTATAACCTTTTATTCCCCTGTTTTAATGATTTTTTTAAATAAAAACTATCTGTAGAGATTTCATAGTGTGCCATTTGTATTTATTTTAAGGGATACCTCATGTATTTACTCACGAAACAGAAACACAATTTACACTATGGAATACTACTCAGTTATTAAAAACAACAAATTCATGAAATTCTTAGGCAAATGGGTGGATCTGGAAAATATCATCCTAAGTGAGATAATTCAATCACAAAAGAACCCACATGGCATGCACTCACCGATAGGTGGATATTATCCTAGAAGATTGGAATATCTAAGAAATAATTCACATATCAAATGATGCCCATGAAGAAGGAAGGAGAGGCCCCTGGTCCTGTGTAAAGGCTCAGTGCAACAGTGTAGGAGAATACCAGGACAGGGAAGTGAGAGGGGGGTTGTTTGGGAAACAGGGGTAGGGAAAAGGGCTTATGTGACTTTCAGGGAGAAGGGAATCAGGAAAGGGGAAATTATTTGAAATGTAAATAAAGAATATATCTAATAAAAAAAGAAAAGAGTAATTTTAAGGATTAAGATATTCATGGTGACTCACGCTGCTTCAGAGAATGTGGAAGGTGGATATACAATGATAGAACATGAGCTGTGATAATCGTTCAGACAACAAATAAGCAACAAAACTGGTATTCATTTTCGAAGATCATATTGGCTATCATTTGTTGCCTCATTTAGATCATGCCCTGGCAAATTTTGGATCTTCATCATTGGAAGATACTGATTTATTTAATATCTGGTTGATTTCCTTTAAGTAGAGGGACACATTGTATCTTGAAAATGAGTATAGAGTTTCCAGGGACTTAACCACCAACCAAAGAATACACATGGAGTTACCCATGGCTTTAACTGCATGGGTAGCAGAAGATGGCTTGGTCAGGCATCAATGAGAGGAGAGGTCTCTAGTCCTGAGAAGGCTCAGTGTCCCAGTGTAGGGGAATGCAAGGACATGGAAGCAGGAGTAATGAGCAGGGGGTAGGGAGATGGGATAGGGGGTGTTTGGACTAGAAATGAGGAAAAGGGATAACATTTGAAATGTAAATTAAAAAATATGTAAGAAAAGAAAAAAAGAGAGTATAGATAATCTACTACCATATCTACTAACATCTGATCATTTGATGAATTATATTCAATTATCTTTAAATATTTAAGGACTGTTTCTGTGATGAATTTTATGGTATTTTCTTCCTGAGTGAAAATGAGTGGGAGGGAGTCAACAAGAAAATCTTCACTTTCCAGCAGCAGGTGGTCCCAGAACCACAAATCCAATTATTATTGCTTTAGCCTATTTTAGGTATAGTAATCATTTCCTTCCCACCTCAACTTCTAATGGAATAATGGTATGAATCCTGATGAAGAAGACTGAATGCCATTCACATTATCTCAATTTGCCTACATAAATAATTAGTTTTCATTGTCCTCTACTCCAGGCAAAAGCTTCTCTAAGTATCATTAATTGAGACATTGATCTATGGGGAGAATTGAATGTTGTCAAAAGTAACCAAATAACTCAGAATATAGCCACAGCTTGTGCTTTTTTTGTCGTAATTATCGTAATGCCCTATTGCTGAAGATAAGAGATACACATCTCATTGAATGGAGATATGTAGCTTGTGCTTACCTGTATCAACATATTAAAATAATATAATTGCATATTTATTTTTTGAAAAGCATGTTCTTTTATTTAAAAAGGAAGTAAAAACATTTTATGATAAAATTGAAGATTTACATGGAAAATATCTCTGATAAAATAGAAGAGTTATATAGAAAAACATGTTAAAATTGACAATTTTCATGGAAAATTGAAGAGTGAAGTGGTAGACAAAAACATTGCTAAATTAATTGAAAAAGGAAGTACAAATATTTTATATTAGAATTGAAGATTTATGTGAAAAATATTTCTGATAAAATTGTAGGAAATATAGAAAAATGTTAAAATTGAAGGTTATTATGGAAAATTTTATATAGATATATTGATAGGCAAAAAAAAATATTACTAAGTTGATTGAAAGTGGTGTAAAGGTACTTTAATTTAATTTTGTATCATCTATTTGCCTAACACTCATAGTTGGGAGGTGATATGCCCTAGATCAAGGCCTATTATTATTAGCTTGTTAATCATGTTGCCTTTCAAATACTTTTGCTTATTCTTATCGAATGATGTCATGACCAACACTTTTAGGTAGTTTTTTTTTTTTTTTTTTTTTTTTTACTGTGGTAGAAAGATATTAACAAGGGAATAAGTAGCCAAAGTGCCAGGAATAAATAGTGGTAGAGTGCTCTTTTCTAAATGGGATAGTTCTATTATCATGTAGGAGATAAAATGTACATCAAGAAAAGGAGAGTGCAGAATGTAAGATTCCAAAATGGGGAGATAGGCACGAAAATAACCTCTTCTGGGCATGATATAACTTCCCACTCTCAAACTAATTATATACTTGAAAAAATTGATCATCTACATATGATCATAATTGTTCAAACTTCTTCATAGATTAAGAAGCCCATGAGTCCCACGTTTGACATGCAGAGGCTGTTAATCCTTTCAATGACATAACCTCATCCAATAAATTAGTACCCATGTACACACAGGAAAGAAATTTCTGCTTATTCAATGGATCACAGAGAAAACAAATACACAACATTTGAAGGGGAGCTTTCAGGAGGTGACAGCATTACATGAGTGGTGCTGGAAAATGAGAGGAAAATGGGTGAATTTGAAATAACATTTCCTTATGGAAGAGAAAAAGTAAAAAAAATAGAAGACTAAAAATAATAAAGCATATTTCTATGCTCGCAACAATAGCTTGGATTTGAATGTTTGAAGAAAGGTAAGAAGCACTACTCAAATATTTTAAGTTGATTTAGCAGGATGCATGCTATGCTTAAAAGTAAACTGGGAATAACAAATGAAATAAATCATTTATGAATGAAATTATGAATCAAATGAAGACATTTCAATTATAGAAATTACTTATAATCGGATGATAGAATCAATGAACTACCCAGGATTATTATCAGCTTAACAGTAGGATTTATCATAAGGACTGACAATTTAAATAAACTATTAGAAATAAGAAAGGGTAGTGAAAAATCCAACTTATTTTAGGCAAAATAATAGGTTCAGGTTGCCATAAATTAAAAGAAAAATAGGAAAAAAAAGAGGTGAATCATAAAATGTCTATAACTAAGAAAATGTAATTTTATCAGTAGGAAATTACAATTAGCAAAGAAAAAGATTAAAATAGAATAGAATAGAATATACAGTAATAACACTAATTTATAGCAAAGCAGAGGGGTGAATACAGTACAACTTTAAAACTCTGGACTGTTGGGTCAATAGTGTAACAGCAGCCTTGTCTGCCCTTCCTGATCAGGGTTAATTACTCTTGACAATGCATTGTCTCCTTTTATTGCTTCTTCATCCTGGGTAGCTCACTAAATAATATGATTTATTGATCTGTGGATCTCTCTACTGCCATATCTCCTTTTAGCTAAAATACTTCTTTTGATCTAAGGAATGATTTTGCAATGTCACCAGGACAGTCAGTCCTTCAAACATTAAATAAATCCTGACTGGACAAACTTGTTCACTGAGGAAAGGCAGACCCATGTGGCCATGTGGGTAAGCACTGAGCTCTGTTTCCTCATAGGGAATACCAAATGCAAGTAGACTTGTTTTAATTAACCATAAACCCTTTTGAAATAATCAAACTTATGCTCAGTCGCGTCTCCCTGGAGATTTCATATCCATAGCAGAATTAGCTATTTAAGCATCTCTGCCTGGGAGTTCTCCTATTAGATAGCCCTTGTTCGTGACATCATAACTACGTCACAGATGTCATGCATTTAGTGCTAGTTATTGGCAGCCAATGGCAAAGCCTTGCTAATGACAAATTGTTGAATTGCTGTTTCTCTTTGTGTGTGTAGACATCAACTTCTCTGGAATGCATGCACCTAGCAGACAGAAAACACAATACTAAACACCTCAAAACTTGACACGCACATGCATCCACCCTCGCTTTTTACCCAGGCTTAGACATATCTGTCTAAACATTTCTATTCAGATTCTAACTAATTATCTAACTTATTTCTCACTTACCACAAGTCTGTTTATTCCTAACTGATGACACATCTATTTTTGCACAAATGGAACAATCTGACATGCTGCCAATGCTCAGCTTTGTAAAAAGTTTTGTGATGGCTGAAGCCTATTAAATGGGAATACAGGAAGCTTTATGGAGATGCTATTCATAACACTAGTTATTTGAATGAAGAAAACCAAAATCTCAAAAATAAAAAAAAGTTAAACTAAGATGTTTATTGTGAAGAAGACTCAGAAAATATGAAGGAATTGGAATCAGGATGGGAAATTATTTTTTTTTTTTACTTTTTTTTTTTACAGTCCATATGTTGCTCTCCTACTAGTCCCCCTCCCTCAGTTCCTTATCCCATTCCTCCTCCCACCTGTCTGCAAGAGAATATCTACTCCTAACCAGCCATGCCTTCCTACTCCCTGGGACATCAAGTCTCTCCATAGTTAGGAGAGACTTCTCCTACTGAGACCAGACTAGGTAGTCATCTTAAAATATTTTGAATAGTGGTTCTTACTAGATTGTCTTCTGCTATATATGTGTCCAGGGCCTCAGACCATCTCTTGTATGCTCCCTAGTTGGTGTCTGAGAGATCTCAGGAGTCCAGATTTGGTGAAACTGCTGATCTTCCTATGGGGTAGTCCTCTTCTTTGGCTTCTACAGTATTTTCCTAATTCAACCACAGGAGTCCCCAACTTCAGTCCAATGGCTGGATGTAAGTATCTGCTTCTATCTCAGTCAGTTGTTTATTGGGCCTCTCAGAAGATAGCCATGCTATTGTGTCTGTAGCACACAATAGCTTAAGAAATAGAGTCAGACCTTGGAACCTCCCCTTGAGATGGATTCTCAAGTTGGGCCAGTGACTAGACAGAATACCTAGGATACAATCCACAGAACACAAGAAGGTTAGCAACCAGAAAGTCCCAAGCAAGGATGCTTCAATTCCACTTGGGAGGGAGAAGAAAATAATCAGATGAGGCAGAAGGACCTAGGTGGAGAGGGAGGGGGAAAGGGGGAACATGATCAGGTATGGAGGGCTGAACAGGAGAGAAGCCCTGAGGACCAACAGAATGAATGGAAATATGCAACCTCAAGGAGTAGGAGATAGAAGGGGAACCCTTTACAATATAACAGAGTTGTGGGAGGTGAGGGGATCTTAGACTCGAAGGGAGGGACTTAGATTAAATGCAGAACATTGGCAGCCACCATCTTCACTCCCAGTTGGATGGGACAGGTGACCGCAGGTACCGAAGGCAGTCAAGCTGCAGGCTGCCACCTGCGCCCGGGACCTGGCAGATCGGTGGTTCATCTGTGTGCCAGCCAGGAGTGGGTCCTGTGCCCTTCAGAGTGGTCCGCAGCCACCATCTTTGCACCCAGTCAGATGGGACAGGTGACCCCAGGTACTGAGATATCCCGAGTCTAAGATCTCTGGGGATGCAGACCGCCTAGCTGCGGGCTTCCACTTGTGCCCAGGGCCTGGGCAGATCGGTGGTTCATCTGTGTGCCAGCCAGGCATGGGTCCTGTGCCCTACAGGGTGCCTGCGGGATCCACGTTGCTATCTTCACTCCCCGACAGAGTAGATAGGCAGCACCAGGTTCGGTTCACACAGACAGCCCAAGTATAATATTGTTTGGGGCAGGACACACCAGAGCTCCAAAATACTGAAGAAGAGGGCAGCACATCATCAATCTGTGCCAGGGGAAAGACAGTCATCCAGGGGTGCAGAAATAGCCTTATGGGCTCACAGGACGTTCAAGCACCAGCCAGTGAAAACAGGACCAACTAACACCAGAGATAACCAGATGGCAAAAGGCATGTTACCAACAGAAATCAAGGCAATATGGCAACATCTGAACCCAGTTCTCCAACAACAGCAAGTCCTGGATACCCCCAAAACACCAGAAAAACAAGATTTGGATTTAAATCTGGTCATGATGCTGTTAGAGGAACACATGAAGGACATAAATAAATCTCTTAAAGAAATTCAGGAGAAAATGGATCAAAAGTTAGAAGTCCTTACCAGGGAAACACAAAAATCATTTAAAGAAATTCAGGAGAATATGGGTCAAAAGATAGAAGCCAATAAGGAGAAAATGTAAAAATCACTTAAAAAAAATACAGAAGTTGGGTCAACAGGCAGAAGTCATGAAAGAGGAAACACAAAAATCTTTTAAAGAACTACAGGAAAACACAAACAAGCAAGTGAAGGAACTGAGCAAAAACATCCAGGATATAAAAACAGAAGTAGAAATAACTAAGAAATTGCAAAGTGAGACAACTATGGAGATAAAAAACCTTGGGAAGAAATCAGGGGCCATAGATGCAAATATCAACAACAGAATACAAGAGATAGAAGAAAGAATCTCAGATACCGAAGATACCATAGAAACCATGGACACAACAGTCAAAGAAAATGTAAAATGCAAAAGGTTTGTAACCCAAAACATTCAGGAAATCCAGGACACAATGAGAAGACCAAACCTAAGGATTATAGGCATAGATGAGAGTGAATTTAAATGGCCAGCAAAATCTTCAACAAAGTTATGGAAGAGAACTTCCCTAACCTAAAGAGCGAAATGCCCATGACTATACATGAAACCTACAGAACTCCAAAAAGACTGAACCAGAAGAGAAATACCTCCTGTCACATAATCAAAACCCCAAATGAACTAAACAAAGGAAGAATATTGAAGGCAATAAGAGAAAAATGCTAAGTAACATATAAAGGAAGGCCTATCAGAATTACACCAGACTTCTCACCAGAGTCCATGAAAGCTAGAAGATGCTTGGCAGATCTCATGCAGAGAACACAAAAGTCAGCCAAAACTACTATACCCAGCAAAACTCTCAATCACCATAGATGGAGAAACCAAGATATTCCATGACAAAACCAAATTCACATAACATCTTTTTTTTTTTTTTTTTTGGTGTTTCTCAAATTTCTTTTTTTTCCAATTTTTTTATTCGATATATTTTTATTTACATTTCAAATGATTTCCCCTTTTCTAGACCCCTACTCCCTGAAAGTCCCATCAGTCCCCTTCCCTCCCCCTGTTTTCCCACCCAACCCGTCCCACTTCCCTGGTCTGGTTTTGCCCTGTACTGCTTCACTGAGTCTTTCCAGAACAAGGGGCCACTCCTCCATTCTTCTTGTACCTCATTTGATGTGTGGATTATGTTTTTGGCATTCCAGTTTTCTAAGTTAATATCCAGTTATTAATGAGTGCATACCATAATTCATCTTTTGAGTCTGCGTTACCTCACTTAGTATGATGTTCTCCAGCTCCATCCATTTGCCTAAGAATTTCATGAATCCATTGTTTCTAATGGCTGAATAGTACTCCACTGTGTATATATACCACATTTTTTGCATCCACTCTTCTGTTGAGGGATACCTGGGTCCTTTCCAGCTTCTGGCTATTATAAATAGGGCTGCTATGAACATAGTGGAACATGTATCCTTATTACATGCTGGGGAATCTTCTGGATATATGCCCAGGAGTGGTATAGCAGGATCTTCTGGAAGTGAGGTGCCCAGTTTTCGGAGGAACCGTCAGACTGATTTCCAGGGTGGTTGTACTAATTTTCAACCCCACCAGCAGTGGAGGAGTGTTCCTCTTTCTCCACATCCTCGCCAACATCTGCTGTCTCCTGAATTTTTAATCTTAGCCATTCTGACTGGTGTAAGGTGAAATCTCAGGGTTGTTTTGATTTGCATTTCCCTAATGACTAATGAAGTTGAGCATTTTTTAAGATGCTTCTCTGCCATCCAAAGTTCTTCAGGTGAAAATTCTTTGTTTAACTCTGTACTCCATTTTTAATAGGGTTATTTGGTTTTCTGGAGTCTAACTTCTTGAGTTCTTTATATATATTGGATATTAGCCCTCTATCTGATGTAAGGTTGGTGAAGATCTTTTCCCAATTTGTTGGTTGCCGATTTGCCCTTTTGATGGTGTCCTTTGCTTTACAGAAACTTTGTAATTTTATGATGTCCAAGCAGCACAAAGATAATAGATGGAAAACACCAATACAATGAGGGAAACTACACCCTGGAAAAAGCAAAAGAGTAACTTTCTTTCATCAAACCCAAAAGAAGATAATCAATCAAATCTAAAAAATAGCATCAAAAATGACAGGAAGTAATAGTCACTATTCCTTTTATCTCTTAACATCTATGGACTCAATTCCCAAATAAAAAGACATAGACTAACAGACTAGATATGTAAACAGGACCCTACATTTTGCTGCATACAGGAAATACACCTCATTGTCAAAGGCAAACACTACCTTAGAGTAAAAGGCTGGAAGACAAGTTTACAAGCAAATGGTCTCAGGAAACAAGCCTGAGTAGCCACTCTAATATCAGATAAAATTGACTTTCAACCTAAACTCATCAAAAGAGACACGGAAGGATAATTATTGCTGGTCAAAGGAAAAATACATCAAGAAGAACTTTCAATCCTGAACATCTATGCTCCAAATGCTAGGGCACCCTCATTCATAAAAGAAATGTTACTGAAGGTCAAAGAGCACATTGCACCTAACACAATAACTGTGGGTGACTTTGACACAACACTCTCCTCAATGGACTATCAGGAAAACAGAAACTAAACAGAGACACAGTGAAACTAATTGAAGATTTGGACCAATTATATTTAGCAGATATATATAGAACATTTCATCCTAAAGCAAAAGAATATACCTTTTTTCACAGCACCTCATGGTACCTTCTCCAAAATTGACTATATAATTGGTCACAAGACAGACCTCAACAAATATAAGAAGATCAAACTCATCGAAATAATCTCATGCCTCCTATCAGATCACTATGGAGTAAAGGTGGTCTTTAATAGCAAAAAAAAAAAAAAAAAAAAAAAAAAAAAAACAAACAAACCAGAAAGCCCACATACACATGGAAACTGAATATTACTCTACTCAATGATAACTTGGTCAAGGAAGAAATAAAGAAAGAAATCAAAACCTTTTAGAATTTAATGAAAATGAAGACACAACATACCCAAATCTATGGATCATAATGAAAGCAGTGCTAAGAGTAAAACTCATAGCCCTGAGTGCATCCAAAAAGAAAATGGAGAGAGCATACACTAACAGCTAAATGACACATCTGAAAGCCCTGGAACAAAAATAAGCTAATTCATTCAGGAGGAGTAGAAGACAGGAAATCATCAAATTCAGGGCTGAAACCAATGAAATCGGGGAAAAAAAAAAAAAAAAAAGAGAACCATACAAAGAATCAACAAAACCAGGAGCTGGCTCCTTGAGAAAATTAACAAGATAGATAAAACCCTTAGCTAGACTATCCAAAGGGCACAGAGACAGTACCCAAATTAACAAAATTAGAATTGAAAAGGGAGATATAACAAAAGAAACTGAGGAAATTCAAAAAATCATCACATCCTACTACAAAAGCCTATACTCGACACAACTGGAGAATCTGGAGGAAATGGACAATTTCCTAGACAGATACCAAATACCAAAACTAAATCAGGATCAAATAGATTATCTAAACAGTCCCAAAACCCCTAAAGAAGTAAAAGGAGTCATAGAAAGTCTCCAAAACAAAAAAAAAAAAAAAAAAAAAAAAAAAAAAAAAAAAAAGCACTGGACCAGATGGCTTTAGTGCAGAATTCTATTAGACATTCAAAGAAGACCTAACACCAATACTCTTCCAAGTATTCCACAAAATAGAAACAGAAGGAACACTTACTTCCCAGCTCATTCTATGAAGCCACAATTACACATATACCAAAACCACACAAAGATCCAACAAAGAAAGAGAACTTCTGGCAAATTTTCCTCATGAATATTGATGCAAAAATACTAAATGAAATTCTTGACAACTGAATCCAAGAAAACATCAAAATGATCATCCACCATGATCAAGTAGGCTTCATCCCAGGGATGCAGGGATGGATCAATATAGGGAAATCCATCAATGCAATACACTCCATAAAAAAAACTCAAAGAAAAAAACACATGATCATTTCATTACATGCTGAAAAAGCATTTGACAAAATTTAGCATCCTTTCCTGCTAAAAGTCTTGGAAAGAACCGAAATGCAACGCCCATACCTAAACATAGTAAAAGCAATATACAACAATCTGGTAGCCAACATCAAACTAAATGGAGAGAAACTTGAAGCAATCCGACTAAAATCAGGGACTAGTCAAGAGCCTTCACTCTCTCTCCATATCATTTCATTATAGTACTTGAAGGTCTAGCTAGAGCAATTAGACCACATAAGGAGGTTAAAGGGATACAAATTGGAAAGGAAGAAGTCACACTATCACTGTTGACAGATGATATGATAGTCTACTTAAGTGACCCAAAAAACTCCACCAGAGAACTCCTACAGCTGATAAACAACTTCAGCAAAGAAGCTGGTTATAAAATTAACTCAAGCAAATCAGTTACCTTCCTATACTCAAAGGATAAGCAGGCTGAGAAAGAAATTAGGGAAATGACACCCTTCACAATATCCACAAACAAAAAAAGTATCTTAGTGTAACTCTAAACAAACAAGTGAAAGATCTGTATGAGAAGAACTTCGGGTCTCTGAAGAAGGAAATCGAAGAAGTCCTCAGAAAATGGAAAAATCTTCCATGCTTGTGGATTGGCAGGATTAATATAGTTAAAATGGCTATCTTGCCAAAAGCAATCTATAGATTCAATGCAATCCCCATCAAAATCCCAACTCAATTCTTTATAGAATTAGAAAAAGCAATTCTCCTCTTCCGGATCCAGATCAGCCTGGGCGGCAACACATCTCCAGGTCCTGCAAGAGGCAAGAGGCAAGAGGGGCTTCCTGGCGGCCAGCGGGGAGAAGTCAGTGTACTCTGGTGAAACCAGCAGGCCCCAGCGGCAGGAGCCTCCAGGTGTCTGCTTTGGGATCTGAACAGCCTGGGCCACAGCACTGGGTCTCCAGGAAGTGCAGGAGACCTGGTGTGCACCCAGAGGCAGTCTGGGAGCACACAGCTTGCTCCAGTGGCACGGAGCTTAGGTTCCAGTCCTGAGGCCTCTGGCAGGAGCCCTCAGATCTCTCCGCTTCCGAATCCAGATCAGCCTGGGCTGCAACACCACATCTCTAGGTCCTGCAAGAGGCAAGAGGGGCTTCTGATGGCCAGTGGGGAGAAGTCAGTGTGCTCTGGTGAATCCAGCAGGCCCCAGCAGGAGCCTTCAGGTGTCTGCTTCAGGATCTGAACAGCCTGGGCAACAGCACCCTGTCTTCAGGCAGTGCAGGAGGTAAGTTGTACACCAGAGGCCACCTGGGAAGGGGCAACTTGCACTGGTGAGTCCAGCATTGACAAGACCAACTAACACCAGTGAGAACTAGATGGCAAAAGGCAAACGCAAGAACCTCACTAACAGAAATCAAGGCAATATAGCAACATCTGAACCAAATTCTCCTTTACCAGCATGTCCTGGATACCACATCATACCAGTAAAACAAGATTTGGATTTAAAATCACTGGTCATGATGCTGGTACAGGAACACATGAAGGACATACTTAAAGAAATTCAGGAGAAAATGGATCAAAAGTTAGAAGCCCTTGCAAGGGAAACAAAAATCTTTGAAAGAAATCCAGGAGAATACAAAAGCCAATAATGCGGAAACGCAAAAAACACTTAAAGAAATACAGGAGAACTTTGGTCAACAGGCTGAGGTCATGAAAGAGGAAACACAAAAATCTCTTAAAGAATTACAGGAAAGCACAAACAAGCAAGTGAAGGAGCTAAGCAAAACCATCCAGGATCTAAAATCAGAAGTACAAACAACCAAGAAAACTCAAAGGGAGACAACTTTGGAGATAGAGAGCCTTGGGAAGAAATCAGGAGACATAGATGCAAATATCAACAACAGAATACAAGAGATAGAAGAAAGAATCTCTGATGCCGAAGATAACATAGAAACCATGGACTCAACAGTTAAGGAAAATGCAAAATGCAAAAAGCTTGTAACCCAAAATATCCAGGAAATCCAGGACACAATGAGAGGACCAAACTTAAGGATTATAGGCATAGATGAGAGTGAAGATTTACAACTTAAAGGGCCAGCAAATATCTTCAATAAAATCATGGAAGAAAACTTCCCTAACCTAAAGAGAGAGATGCCCATGAATATACAAGAAGCCTACAGAACTCCAAACAGACTGGACCAGAACAGAAATACTTCCCGTCACATAATAAAGTATCAAATGTACTAAACAAAGAAAAAATATTAAAGGCAGTAAGAGAAAAAGGCCAAGTAACATGAAAGGAAGACCTATCAGAACCAAAGCAGACTTTTCACTTGAGACTATGAAAGCTAGAAGATCCTGGGCAGAATCATGCAGACTCTAAGAGAACACAAATGCCAGCCAAAATTAGTATATCCAGCAAAACTCTCAATCACCATAGATGGAGAAACCAAGATATTCCATGACAAAACCAAGTTTACCCAATATCTATCCACAAACCCAGCCCTACAAAGGATAATAGGAGGACAACACCAATACAAGGAGGGAAACTTCACCCTGGAAAAAGCAAGATAGTAACCTTTCATCAAACCCAAAAGAAATTAACCAATCAAATGAAAAAATAACGTCAAAAATGACAGGAAGTAACAATCACCATTCCTTAATATCTCTTAACATCAATGGACTCAATGCCCCAATAAAAAGAAATAGACTAACCAACTGGATACGTAAACAGGACCCTACATTTTGCTGCTTACAGGAAACACACCTCAGGGTCAAAGACAAACACTACCTTAGAGTAAAAGGCTGGAAGACAATTTTACAAGCAAATGGTCTCAGGAAACAAGCTGGAGTAGCCATTTTAATATCAGATAAAATTGACTTTCAACCCAAAGTCATCAAAAGAGACTCTGAGGGACACTTCTTGCTGGTCAAAGGAAAAATACAACAAGAAGAACTCTCAATTTTGAACATCTATGCTCCAAATGCAAGGGCACCCTTTTTCATAAAAGAAACTTTATTAAAGCTCAAAGCACACATTGCACCTAACACAATAATTGTGGGTGACTTCAACACTGCACTTTCCTCAGATCAGGAAAACAGAAACTGAACAGGGACACAGTCAAACTAATTGAAGCTTTGGACTAATTAGATTTAACAGATATATAGAGAACATTCTATCCTAAAGCAACAGAATATACCTTTTTCTCAGCACCTCATGGTACCTTCTCCAAAAATCGACCATATAATTGGTCACAAGACAGACCTCAACAAATATAAGAAGATCGAACTAATCCCATGCCTCCTATCAGATCACTATGAAGTAAAAGTGGTCTTCAATAGCAAAAAAAAAAAAAAAGAAACAACAGAAAACCCACATACACGTCGAAACTGAACAATATTTTACTCAATGATACCTTGGTCAAGGAAGAAATATAGAAAGAAATTAAAGACTTTTTAGAACACAATGAAAATGAAGACACAACATACCCAAATCTTTGGGACACAATGAAAGCAGTGCTAAGAAGCAAACTCATAGCCCTGAATGCCTCCAAAAAGAAAATGGAGAGAGCATACACTAACAGCTTAGTGACACACCTGAAAGCCCTGGAACAAAAAGAAGCTATTTCACCCAGGAGGAGTAGAAGGCAGGAAATCATCAAACTCAGGGCCGAAGTAAATCAAGTAGAAACAAAGAGAACCATACAAAGAATCAACAAAACCAGGAGCTGGTTCTTTGAGAAAATCAACAAGATAGATAAACCCTTAGCCAGACTGACCAAAGGACACAGAGACAGTATCCAGATTAACAAACTTAGAAATGAAAAGGGAGATATAACAACAGAAACTGAGGAAATTCAAAAAATCATTAGATCCTACTACAAAAGCCTATACTCAACAGAACTGGAGAATCTGGAGGAAATGGACAGTTTCCTAGAAAGATATCCGACACCAAAACTAAATCAGGATCAAATAGATCAACTAAACAGTCCCATAACACCTGAAGAAATAAAAAGGGTCATAGAAAGTCTCCCAATCAAAAAAAAGGACGGGACCAGATGGCTTCAGTGCAGAGTTCTATCAGACCTTCATAGAAGACCTAACACCAATACTCTTCAAACTATTCCACAAAATAAAAACAGAAGGAACTCTATCCAACTCATTCTATGAAGCCACAATTACACTGATACCAAAGCCACACAAAGATCCAACAAAGAAAGAGAACTTCAGGCCAATTTCCCTTATGAATATTGATGCAAAAATACTTAATAAAATTCTTGACACCCGAATCCAAGAACACATCAAAATGATCATCCACCATGATAAAGTAGGCTTCATCCCAGGGATGCAGGGATGGATCAATATAAGGAAATCCATCAATGCTATCCCCTAAATAAACAAACTCAAAGAAAAAAACCATATGATCATCTCATTAGATGCAGAAAAAGCATTTGACAAAATCCAGCATCCTTTCATGCTAAAAGTCTTGGAAAGAACAGGAATTCAAGGCCCATACCTAAACATAGTTAAAGCAATATACAGCAAACCGGTAGCCAACATCAAACTAAATGGAGAGAAACTTGAAGCAATCCCACTAAAATCAGGGACTAGACAAGGCTGTCCTCTCTCTCCATATCTTTTCAATATAGTACTTGAAGTTCTAGCTAGAGCAATTAGACAACATAAGGAGGTCAAGGGGATACAAATTGGAAAGGAAGAAGTCAAATTATCACTATTTGCAGATGACATGATAGTCTACTTAAGTGACCCGAAAACCTCCACCAGAGAACTCCTACAGCTGATAAACAACTTCAGCAAAGTGGCTGGTTATAAAATCAACTCAAGCAAATCAAAGGATTTGGTTCCTATACTCAAAGGATAAGCAGGCTGAGAAAGAAGTTAGGGAAATGACACCCTTCAAAATAGCCACAAACAATATAAAGTATCTTGGTGTGACTCTAACCAAACAAGTGAAAGACCTATATGACAAGAACTTCAGGTCTCTGAAGAAGGAAATCGAAGAAGACCTCAGAAAATGGAAAAATCTGCCATTATCCTGGCTTGGCAGGATTAATATAGTTAAAATGGCCATCTTGCCAAAAGCCATCTACAGATTCAATGCAATCCCCATCAAAATCCCAACTCAGTTCTTCACAGAGTTAGATAAAGCAATTCTCAAATTCATCTGGAATAACAAGCAACCCAGGATAGCCAAAACTATTCTCAACAACAAAAGAAATTCTGGGGGAATCAGTATCCCTGACTTCAAGCAATACTATAGAGCAGTAGTGTTAAAAACTGCATGGTATTGGCACAGTGACAGACAAGTGGAACAATGGAACAGAATTGAAGATCCAGAAATGAATCCACACACCTATAGTCACTTGATCTTCGACAAAGGAGACAAAAATATCCAGTGGAAAAAAGATAGCCTTTTCAACATATGGTGCTGGATCTATTGGAGTTCAGCATGCAGAAGAATTCGAACTGATCCATTCTTATCTCCATGTACTAAACTTCACTCCAAGTGGATCAAGGACCTCCATGTAAAACCAGACACACTGAAACTAATAGAAAAGAAACTGGGGAAGACCATTGAGGACATGGCACAGGGGAAAAGTTCCTGAACAGATCACCAATAGCTTATGCTTTAAGATCAAGAATTGACAATGGGACCTCATAAAATTACAAAGTTTCTGTAAGGCACAGGACACTGTTAAAAGGACAAAATGGCAACCATCAAATTGGGAAAGGATATTCACCAATCCCACATCTGATAGAGGGCTAATATCCAATATATACAAAGAACTCAAGAAGTTAGACCCCAGGGAACCAAATAACCCTATGAAAAAACGGGGTACAGATCTTAACAAAGAATTTTCACCTGAAGAAATTCGGATGGCCGAGAGACACCTTAAGAAGTGCTCAACATCATTAGTCATTAGAGAAATGCAGATCAAAACAACCCTGAGATTTCACCTTACACCAGTCAGAATGGCTAAGTTCAAAAACTCAGGAGACAGCAGGTGTTGGCGAGGATGTGGAGAAAGAGGAACACTCCTCCACTGCTGGTGGGGCTGTAAGATGGTACAACCACTGTGGAATTCAGTCTGGAGGTTCCTCAGAAAACTGGACATGAGACTTTCAGAGGACCCTGCTATACCTCTCCTGGGCATATGCACAAAGGATTCCCTGGCATGCAATAAAGACGCATGCTCCATTATGTTCATAGCAGCCTTATTTAAAATAGCCAGAAGCTGAAAAGAACCCAGATGCCCCTCAAAGGAGGAATGGATACAGAAAATGTGGTATATTTACACAATGGAATACTACTCAGCAATTAGAAACAATGAATTCACAAACTTTTTAGGCAAACGGTTTGATCTGGAAAATATCATCCTAAGTGAGGTAACCCAATCACAAAAGAACAGACATGGAATGCAATCTCTGATAAGTAGATATTAATTAGCCCAGAAGCTCTGAATACCCAAAGCACAAATTGCATAACAAATGACTCCCATGAAGAAGTATGGAGAGGGTCTTGATCCTGGAAAGGATTGATCTAGCATGGGAAGGGAATATAAGGACAGAGAAAAAGGAGGGAGGTGATTAGAGAAGGGATGGAGAGAAGAATGTTTATGGGACATATGGGGAGGCGGATCTGGGAAAAGGGAAATCATTTGGAATGTAAACAAAGAATATAGAAAAATAAAAATATTAAAAAAAAAGAAAAAGCAATTTTCACATTCACCTGGAATAACAAAAAACCCAGGATACCTAAAACTTTCTCAACAGCAAAAGAACTCCTGGGGGAATCATTATCCCAGACTCAAGCAATCCTACAGAGCAATAGTGCTGTAATACTGCATGGTATTGTTACAGTGACAGGCATGTGGATCACTGGAATAGGGTTGAAGACCCAGAAGTGAACCCACACACTTGTGGTCACTTGATCTTTGACAAAGGAGCAGAAAACATCCAGTGCAAAAAAAAAAAAAATTAGCCTTTTCAACAGATGATGCTGTTTCAATTGGAGATCAACATGCAGAAGGATGCGAATTAATCCATTCTTATCTCCTTGTACTAAGCTCAACTCCAAGTGGATCAAGGACTTCCACATAAAACCAGACACTCTGAAGTGAATAGAAAAAAATTGGGGAAGACCCTTGAGGACATGGGCACAGGGGGAAAGTTCCTGAATAGAACACTAATAGCTTATACTCTAAGATCAAGAATTGACAAATGGGACCTCATAAAATTTCAAAGCTTCTGTAAGGCAACGGACACTATCAAAAGGACAAAATGGCAACCAAGAAACTGGGAAAGGATCTTCACCAACCCTACATCTGACAGAGGGCTAATTTCTAATATATACGAAGAACTCAAGAAGTTAGAACCCAGGGAACCAAAAATGCTATTAAAAAATGGGGTACAAAGCTAAAAAAGTATTTTCATCTGAAGAAAATTGCATGGCCGAGAAGCACCTTGAGAAATGTTCAACATCATTAGTCATTAGGGAAATTCAAATCAAAACTACCCTGAGATTTTACCTCACACCAGTGAGAATGGCTAAGGTTAACAACTCAGGAAACAGCAGTTGTTGGCGAGGTTGCAGAAAAAGATGAACACTCCTCTACTGCTGGTGGGAATTTATAATGGTACAGCCACTCTGGAAATCAGTCTGGCGGTTACTCAGAAAACTTGGCATGACACTTCCTGAGGACCTGGCTATACCACTCCTGGGCATCCTCCCAGAGGATTCCCCAGCATGCAATAAGGACACATGCTCTACTATGTTCATAGCAGCCTTATTTATAATAGCCAGAAGCTGGAAAGAACCTAGATGTCCCTCAATGGAGGAATGGATACAGAAAATGTGGTATATTTACACAATAGAATACTATTCAGCAATTAAAAACAATGAATTCATGAAATTTTTAGGCAAATGGTTGGAACTGGGTTAAGTCTGGTAACCCAAACACAAAAGAATACACACGGAATGCAATCACTGATAAGTGAATATTAGCTAGCCCAGAAGCTCTGAGTACTCAAGACACAATTAGCATATCAAATGATTCCCATGAAGAAGGAAGGAGAGGGCCCTGATCCTGGAAAGGCTTGATCCAGCATTGTAGGCCAGTACCAGGACAGAGAAAAGGGAGGGGTGTGATTGGAGAATGGGCAGAGAGAAGAGGGCTTATGGGACATATGGGGAGGGGGGAACAGGGAAAAGGGAAAGCATTTGGAATGTAAACAAGGAATATAAAAAATAAAAAAAGTGGTTTTGTTCTTTGAGTTTGTTTATGTAGTGGATTGCATTGATGGATTTCCGTATATTGAACCAACCCTGCATTCCTGGGATAAAGCCTACTTGATCATGGTGGATGATCATTTTGATGTGTTTTTGGATTCGGTTGGCAAGAATTTTATTGAGTATTTTTGCATCGATGTTCATAAGGGAAATTGGTCTGAAGTTCTCTTTCTTTGTTGGATCTTTGGCTTTGGTATCAGCGTAATTGTGGCTTCGTAGAAGGAATTGGGTAGTGTTCCTTCTGTTTCTATTTTGTGGAATAGTTTGAAGAGTATTGGTGTTAACTCTTCTTTGAAGGTCTGATAGAATTCTGCACTGAAGCCATCTGGTCCTGTGCTGTTTTTGGTTGGAAGGCTTTCTATGAGAACATCAATAGCTTATGCTCTAAGATCAAGATTTGATAAATGGGATCTCATAAAATTATAAAGTTTCTGTATGGCAAAGGACACTGTCAATAGGACAAAATGGCAACCAACAAATTGGGAAAAGATCTTTACCAATCCTACATTCAAGAGAGGGCTAATATCCAAGATATACAAAGTGGATATTAACCTAGAAAACTGTAATACCCAAAACATAATCCACACATCAAATGAGGTACAAGAAGAAAGGAGGAGTGGGCCCTGGTTCTGGAAAGACTCAGTGAAACAGTATTCGGCAAAACCAGAACGGGGAAGTGGGAAGGGGTTGGTGGGAGGACAGGGGAGGAGAAGGGGGCTTACGGGACTTTCAGGGAGTGGGGGTGCTAGAAAAGGGGAAATCATTTGAAATGTAAATAAATTATATCGAATAAAAAAATTAAAAAAAAAGAAGTGCTCAACATCATTAGTCATTAGGGAAATGCAAATCAAAACAACTCTGAGATTTCATCTTACACCAGACAGAATGGCTAAGATCAAAAACTTAGGAGATAGCAGGTGTTGGCGAGGATGTGGAGAAAGAGGAACACTCCTCCACTGCTGGTGGGGCTGTAAGATGGTACAACCACTTTGGAATTTGTTCAGTCTGGAGGTTCCTCAGAAAACTGGACATGACACTTCTGGAGGACCCTGCTATACCTCTCCTGGGCATATACCCAAAGGATTCCCTGGCATGCAATAAAGACACATGCTCCATTATGTTCATAGCAGCCTTATTTATAATAGCCAGAAGCTGGAAAGAACCCAGATGCCCCTCAAAGGAGGAATGGATACAGAAAATGTGGTATATTTACACAATGGAATACTACTCAGCAATTAGAGACAGTGAATTCACAAAATTTTTAGACAAATGGTTTGATCTGGAAAATATCATCCTAAGTAAGGTAACCCAATCATAAAAGAATACACATGGAATGCAATCTCTGATAAGTGGATATTAATTAGCCCAGAAACCCTGAATACCCAAGGCACAAATCGTATAACAAATGACTCCCATGAAGAAGTATGGAGAGGGTCCTGATCCTGGAAAGGATTGATCTAGCATTGGAGGGGAATATAAGGACAGAGAAAAAGGAGGGAGGTGATTGGAGAATGGATAGAGAGAAGAAGGTTTATGGGACATATGGGGAGGGGGGATCCCGGAAAGGGGAAATCATTTGGAATGTAAACAAAGAATATAGAAAATAAAAATATTAAAAAAAGAATAATACTACAAAAAAAGAAAAAGAAAATAAAAAAGTAAACATTGTGATCAATGGAATTAAGTTGAAGACATTCACATAAAGCTACAAACCTGTGGTTACCTAATATCTATATCTATCTATCTCTATTTCTATTTCTATCTCTATCTCTATCTCTATCTCTATCTCTATCTCTATCTCTATCTCTATCTCTATCTCTATCTCTATCTATATCTATATCTATATCTATATCTATCTATAATCTATAACTATATCTACATATATGCACAACATTTGGGATAGGAAACTCTTAGTCCACCTCCAGTAGAAAGACAGAACATTGCGTAGAGCATATGGAGCAATAGGTTTGCCATCTCACAGTCAAAAAATTCTGACCCAGGTTTTTTTTGGGGGGGGGGAGTAAATGCAGGCAAAAGACAGATGCAGGGTCTTGTGCCTACTTTAAGGCTGTTCTTTGGCAGAATGAATGTAAAATACAGTACAATGATAATATTGCCATCTCTTTTATGAATTATATCAACTTTCTACTTTTAAAAAGGCTCAGTCCAGGATGTGAGGTGTGCATTAATGTAACAGACACACAGTTGTATTTTATGCCATAACAGAGTTCATCAAATCTTTCTTCCCATCAGGGTTTTGCTAATAGGCTTAACTCTTATTTGTGGATTAATATTAGGATCAAGGTCCTTAGCAAATGCTTTCTGATTTTAAATTAAAAGATACTCAAATGACCTTTCCGTCCTTATCTTGATGGGATGGATTTTTATATATAAGAAATATTTATTTATCTATTCTATAAAATTATTCAATGCCTGCTAAGGCCTTTTAGCATTCCTCCATTCTTGTTGAGTGGCATAAAGCAGCTGTGTAGGGCTCTGAGGATTCACCCAGGAGGTGGTAGCCACCTGGGCCTGTTGGGATGAGTGACCTCTTTAAAGGTATGAGGCCTTCATCCCTTGTTTTGTGAGGAAAAAGTTCTTTCCTTCCAGTCACAGACTGACAGGGATGTCTTCAGATGAACATTGGCACCCCTATTCTTACTGTATTTGACAAGTGCCTGGAAAAATATTTTGAAAAATAATATTAATAAAAGAAAAAAATATGTAATAACAACATGGCCCCTACCTTAATGACAGCTGTTGGTGGCAGCAAGTTAGACACCAGTGAACCCGCAGTCTGTGGTCAGTATCTGTGCCTCTCGTTTGTCAACCATTTCCCGTACACTACTGAAGTGAGTTTATAACTTGAAATGTGAACTTTTTTTTTAAGGATTAAGAACAAACTAATATAAATGTTTTTAAAAGTTTAAAAGTTTGGGTTTTAGACATGTTAGTTCAATTTTTAGCTTCATATTTGAAAAGCTTTTTACATCTCACTGCATTTACATACAGTACCTTCTTAAGAAGTATGTGGTATATAAAACTTTCTTTAAAGCCAACAAAAAAATTACTTCAGGGGTAAAAGAAGAGTCTGAGGGAAAGGAGTTCTAGTACTGACTTTTTAATCCCTATAGCACCTCTGAGTAGGAAACATAACTCCAGTGAGAGGCCTTCAAATGAAATGAATGTGTGTGTGTGTGTGTGTGTGTGTGCGTGTGCGTGTGCGTGTGCGTGTGTGTGTGTGTGTGTGTGTACATGGGGAGTATGAGTGTGTATGTGTGCATGTGTGTGTTTGTATGCTGTGTGTATGTGTGTGCATGTGTGCATATATGCTTATGTGCATGTGTGGTGTGTGTGTGTGTGTGTGTGTGTGTGTGTGTTACTGTGGGGTCTTTGAGGACTGCCTTTTCCTAGAAACTGTTATACAAAAATAGTTCTCTTATTGGAGAAAATAATTCTTGTTCACTGAGAGAAGAGGAGAACCAGAAAACAACAAACATTTTGTGAAGAGCACTACAGTTAATAAATACAATGCAAATGCCTACCTCCTAAAAAAGGATTAATAATTTTAAACACTGCTGACTATCTAAATGCTCTTTTTTTAATTATATATGAGATTGATGTAAAAGGAATTGGTGTTTTATAAGCCCTGCACCAACACAAAGTGCTATTGTTATTAAAAGTAAAGCTTTAGAATGCTATCTGTCTTTATTTTCTTGTGCTCTAATAGAAAGAAGCTGTTGTCAGCAAATGTATGAACTGAATAAATAATTTAAAGCTTTGTAGTACTGGCTAATAAATACATAATAGGAAGGCTATTGCTTGGTTAATTTAAATGTGTCAATTGTCTTCCAATATGTTTAATAAACAAGTTATGGGAACCCCATTCACATTCATCAAAAAACCTGACAGCAAAGAATAAACTGATGTTTCCACACATTTTAGGACACATGGTATTGCTCTGATACATTGTGGTAATCAATGTGTTTATACTACTGTAAGATCACATTACATTTATTATTCACATTCATTGTTTTCAAGTATTATTTTTTCTGTTTTTAGTCTTTTCAAGACACAAGCATATGTCATAGTATCTAAGTACATTTTCTTCATGTATTTTAAAGACTTAACATTAATGATCTTGGTTGTTTTAAACATTACAAAGGACTTAACTTAGATAATATCTAAAAAGTTGGTAATTCACACAATATTTTATATTTTTTCTGATTTTAATAATAATGTAAAATATTTCATTATCATATCTGTAGTAATATTATTTTTATGCATCTAGCATATATACTGAATATTTATTACTGTAGAAATTATAAAAACAATAAAGCAGGATCATGATTTTTCAACAAGTATAATAGAACTGTAACATGATCCAGCACTTCTACCAGAAGATGAAATCATTATACCAGAAGGTATTTATACTCTTATGTTTGTTGCAGTACTTTTTAAAGTTTATAGGATATTATTTGATCATATATTCCATTAAGTAAATAAATGTAATATTGTTGTTCTAGGAATCGTTAGTGAGCTTCAAAAGACTGCCAAACAGCAGATTCTAATGCAATACCATTAGGTAATCTTTATTTAAGCATTAGCTTGGGCCATACCACCATCTCTGAAGCAGGAGAATGAGAGGGGAACCCTAAACACAGTTTAAGGCAAGCATGTATACAGGCAAGAAGGGGGTATCGAGCCTGATATACATCTGTCTTGGGGAGCCATTATGGTCTTTAAAATTGGTTATTGCTGGGAGCCAAACCATAAACTTAACATCTGTTTTCCTACTTGATCTGTGGTTGTTAGGAAGTGAAGAGTCAGGGACAGGCTTGTAAAGTGAAGGTGTATGGGGAAATAACCTGGAAATTGGTGCTAGATTTAGATTTGTTTGGGGATAACTTGGGAACTGGTGCTAGACACTGACCTGTTATTTGAAGGTAGCCTGGAAACTGGTGCTAGGCACTGACCTGTTATTTGACTTGAGTTCAACCATAGGTCAGGTTCTCTAAAATGGAGTCTAAACCCAAAATATCTGGCCTCACAGAATATGCATAATCAGATGTTATTTAAGAATGAAATAGCTAGCGTAATCATTTAATTGCCATTTTCTGTAGCATGGATGGAACTGGAAGTTATTAGATTGAAAGACTTAAGCTAGGAACACAAACAGAAATACATAGGTCACTTTTAGTGGAAAGTAATGAGTTAATTCTGTAGAAATACGGGATGCCTTAGTGCTCAACTAGACACTGGGAAGGATTCAGGGAAAAAGACAAATGGTTCAATTAACAGCACAGAAATACAGTTTGAGGATTTATTTTTGATTCTTTCTTAGTGCTGTAACAATCACTTAAAATATTACAGGGTGCATTTTAAATAACTAGAAAATACAAAATCCCTAATGTAGAAAAATTATCAATATTTCAAAAAGTTGAAATGCTATTGTCTTGATTCAATTACAACACATTTGTTTAAATGTACAGAATTAACACAATATAGTCCATGAACATAAATAAATGTTATATCTATATCTATAAAATCAAGACTTATTGTATGATACGAAATTATGAAAAGCAAGACAATTTGGAAAATATCTGAACATACAATTTTTTCTTCAATATTCTTAAATATATTAAAAATACTTTTCTTACATTTTAGAGCCAAAGGAACAAAAAAATCAGAAGTTACCATGTTCTAAGACATGATCTTTAATAAAGATAACCACATAGTGTTCTTAGTTTCTTTGTATCACCACAACCCTGTTCTCAAACAAGGGTCATGTTTTGCTCCACTAATTCAGTGGGGAAGTTCTCTATTAAATGTCAGGACACCAACAGAACTGCAACTCTCCTTCAGGTAGAACTCTCTCAACCCCTCTGTCTAATCAAGAAAATCAGTAAGTCTGTTTTCAGATAGTATTTAAAGTCTATTTATCATGTAATAATATTGTTCTTGATTTAATTATGCATTCTCTATAATAGATTCTCTCTCTCTCTCTCTCTCTCTCTCTCTCTCTCTCTCTCTCTCTCTCTCTCTCTCTCCCTCTCTCATGCTTATTTAATCCACTCTTATTTTTCCCTTTTATTTTCTAGTAACTTGATAACTTGGACAGGTGAAGGGTCAATAGATGCCCCAACAAAGGGAAATTGATGGGGGGGGGGAGGCGAGGTGGTAGTGGGTTGATTAGAAGGGCATATACTTGGAGGCAGGGAGTGGGAGGAAGGGTTGGGGGTTTTCGGGAAGAAAGGAAACAGGGAAAGGTTTTACCATTTGAAATGTAATGAAGATTATATTTAATAAAATAAATATATTTTTAAAAAGGAATGGAAATAGGCACAAAGAATGGAACACAAAAGATAAAATTCTTTGTGTGAAAATGCTTGTCAGGGGACTTTGATGAAGTGGCTAGGATGATGTGGGCCAATAAGATACCTTACTCTGAACTGGGCAAACCACTGAGAGGTAGTACCAATTTAACGAGACGGAGTAGATCAAGAATCTTTTTTTTTTTTTTTTTTTTTTTTTTTTTAGATTTAGTTTTTTCGAGACAGGGTTTCTCTGTATAGCCCTGGCTGTCCTGGAATGAACTCTGTAGACCAGGCTGGCCTTGAACTCAGAAATCTGCCTGACTCTGCCTCCCAAGTGCTGGGATTATAGGCATGCACCACCACCACCCAGCTGAAGATCAAGAATCTTACAGACCTTTTCTACATCTCGTTATTAGAGTTTGGTAATCAAGATATTGTGCAATTCAGATTTGGTTCACATGTAAAGAGGTAGAAAGAAGGTGTAGCCATACAGTTATGAATATGAAATGAGTGATTAAATATGAGACCCTCAAGGGCAAGGGACTGGCCAAGGCTAGAGATGTCTAGTTTGAGATTAATCATCATATCAGTTCACATCCTATCAGTTGGATGGTTACTTAAAGTTACTTAAATGTTTAGGCTTCATGACTAGATCCTAAAACAGTGCTAAGTAAATTATTAAGAAAAAAATCAAGGTGGTTTATAATGTATGGGTAATAATGTGTAAGCATGGACACAGGGATATGGTGACAGTGTCATCACTCAGTTTACCTGGGAATTCACAGCAAGAAGAGTTTAGTGTTTATTTGAAATGTGGCAATATATGGGAATTTTGTGTACATATTTACTTTTATCACTAAGTTTAAACCCAGTGACAGTCCTTTGCAACACCAGAGTCTGATTTTGCAGTTCATTATGTATTTCCCTCTATATCCTGTGCAACATGATGCTACAGAGCATGGTTTTGTACATTTAAAATTATTATTGTGTTGGTTTATGTGTCTTGACACTTTCTGTAAATCTTATCATGTCTATGGCATCCTGATTCTAATATCAACTGTTCTTCTTTTCCCCCATTTTATTGAAAAACAGAATCTTTTCTCATCCAATATCCCAGTTATAGTTTCCTCTCGCTCTATTCTTCTCAGTTCCACCCAAAATCTGTTTCCCTCCAGATTCAGACATAACAAGAGAATACTCAACAGAGAAAATTCAAATAGCTGAGAAGCACTAAAAGAAATGTTCAATATCCTTAGTCATCAGGCAAATGCAAATCAAAATAGTTTGAGATTTAATGTTACACCTTTTAGAATGGCTAAATCAATAACACAAATAACAACTTATGCTAGGACTAATGTGAATAGAGGGGAGTGTTCATTATGAAAATAATTCTGACAGTTTTTCAGGATTATAGGAAGTGATCTACCTCAAGATCCAAATGCCCTGGTATTTGACATATACTCAAATGATGCTCCACCCTACAACTACGACATTTGCTCAACCATACTCATGCTTGCTCTATTCATAACAGCTAGAAATTGGAAATATCCTAGCTGTCTATTAACAGAAGAATGGATAGAGAAAATGTTGAACATTTACTCAGTGGAATTTTAATCAGCTGTTAAAAACTAACAACATGAAATATGAAGAGAAATGGATATAACTAAAAAATAATCACCCTGAGTGAGATAATTCAGAAACAAAAAGATACATATACACGTCTTTGCTTATATCTAGAAAGTAACTGTTAATTAGATGGTAACCGAGTTGCTATCCATTAAATCCACCTAGGTTATATATAGAGAAAGAGACCAGGGAGAGCGCATGGTTCTCTCTGAGAGGGGGAATTAGAATGTATTTTATGGATTCACTGGGGGAAGTAGGAAAGAAATGGACAGGTCAGGTGGGGAATGGGAGGGTAAAAAATGTAGGAATTAGAGACATCCGAGGAGTGGTTTGGCAATCTAGTGCAATGGAAATGTATAATATATGTAGACTATCCTAGTGAAGTATTGGAATAATAGGGGAGAAAGATTTTCAACTGCCCAGAATCAGAACTACAGAAGACAATAAGCAAGTTCGTAGTCCATAACTATAGACGTTGATGAATATATTTTTGTTCAGTTTTGGTGCTGTTTAGGTGCTGAGTTTTACAACCTAAATGATAATTCCATCAAAGTCTTGTTTTTTTCTTTTATGTCAGGACCTGTTAATGTCTGGAGTCTTGTTATAATACTAATACATCTGCATGTGTGCTGTAAAATTATTTGTTCATATTCTTCCTAAGTTTAATACTCTAAGCCTACTTGAATAAAAAAAATCTATTTTTCTCTAACCAAAAGAAATATATTTTCATTATAAGTGATACAAATTATAGTTTTGATACAAATGTTAAACACTTTGAATTTGTAGATAAAGCCTGAAGCTTAAAGATATGTACAAGTGGGAAGGAATTATTATACTTTGTGGTAATCTACATAATTTCTTTAATATTTATAGCCATATATTCTTATTACTAACAAATATTTGGAAAGGTAATACCTTTGTATAAATAATACCTATAATTCCATATAAGATATGAGATTTAAACAGAATAAAATAATATCTTGGTAAAACTAATGACTAGGAGACTACAGTAGAAGAGTCACAATTTTAGACCCAAATATCTGTTATTGAGCCACATGGCAGTACTCTGTCTCAACTCTCTGAAAGAGTCCAGTCCATTTTTATGATAAAATATAATTTTAAGATACAATATATTTCAGTGAAACTACAAGATTTTCACAATTAGCACAACTCTAAATTGGCTTAAAACCACAGATTCAATGTTCCATTGAAGGTTGAAAGCAATTTTTTTTGCAAAGAAATTCTGTAAAACCGAAAATAACTTCCAAACTTTTAACAACTGAACAACTGTGACCTGAGAATTTTGTTTTACAAATACACGAAGTATTATACCATCATTATATGGGACAAAAATCCCATATACCCTGCTCATAAAACTAGAACAAAGCTCTTAAGATACATTAAAAGATCTATACAATAATCACATGATTATATTGATCATCCATTTTAAAAACAATCATCAAATGTTCTTGGTTATAAGAAGTGAAGTGTTTACTCTTTCAGTAGGAAATATAAATTTTTAAAATTTTATTGAGGTCCTTGAAAACTACTTGAAGTCCTTAGTTCTACTCTAGCTTATATAGAATCAGTTCATTTGCAGATTTCTATTTAGCATAGACTTTACTGTTCCCAAACTTTCCTGCCATTCTCATATATATATATTCGAGGTGAGACTGAGCAATATCAGTGCTGCTTGATAAAGTCACTTTGTGCTTTCATAGAATTTTAATGTTTTAAGAAAATAAATATTTTTAAATAATATTTTCATTGTTTTTCTTGAATTATATAAATATACACAAAACACTTTATTTTATATATACATATCACATATTATTAGGTTCTGTTATGAACTGAAGACTATTTCTACCCCAAATCAATTTATTGCCCTCAATAACTCATTGCCCTGACATTGGGGAAAAGGTTCTCAGGAGGAAATCAGGATCAGATAACAACCTGAGAGTGGAACTCTCAGATAAAGATTAGCTTTGTGTTTTATTCTCTGTCAGACCAGAAAAGGGATAAAAAGAATACTTTTATAACATTGTAAAGGACAATGACCAGATTCTAAGCAGGCTCTTGTTCTGATACAGTAAAAACTGATTGAACTATGGATTACTGAATGGAAATCTCCATCACTGTAAGAATTTAGTTCATGAATCAGTGCTCAGAAGAGGAACATATTCACCAAACTGACAGAAGACAAACGCAGAGTCTGGTGAAGCTGAGTGTAGCAACAGGTAAAGTACCTTGGATATTACATTCACATTAAATTGAATAAATCATCCTACTTTGTTGTTGTTTTAAATTCTTTCAATGTACTTAATTTCAATTTCTCTACACACTGGAAGACATTTTCTTAATTTTCTAGTTGTAGGGACACTATAGTTACTATTCAGGAAACACAATGTAAGTTATTCCTAAAAGAAAATGGAAACAAACAGGAGGAAAACATCACTCTACCCTTCAAGTTAAGCTGGCTTTAAGCAAGTGTCTTGACGATGGTGTTGACAGAAGGTATTACTCACTCTCATTGAAGAAATATCTATTCAGGACTTTTTCATGGACAACTTTCTCCTTTCAAGATAGTCAGTTTGCTTTTGTGATGAAAAAAGGCATGAGAACATATTTCAAAGTAAATGATAAAACAGGATGATTGGGCAAAGTGTTTGAAACTGAAAAACAAGGATATTAAATAAAAAATGGGCAAAATGTTTTCAATGCACAATATTGTAGGGACTTTGCAGTTCTTAAATATGAAAACTACAGTTCTTTTTGTACAGACTTCTAAAATAACTTTTTTTAATAAAAAATTCTAACTTTGTTTTAATTTAGGTTCACATAGATAATGAATATGCTATTATTAAAATAACAACATGTGATTAAGAGGGTCAGATAGTCACATTTTCACAAACAATATAATTAATGAAGACTGATTGCATGAATACATATGAAACAGTTAAAACTGAAAAACAAAATCTGAAGGAAGAAAATCTAATCTACTTTAGTTAACTTCCATTCTACACAGAGACAGAATTGGAATGCATTCAGTTTTATGGAGAAGTCAAGTGGGATCTGAAATTGAGGGAGCATTGTAGGGTTGATAGTAATCTGTCCCCAATACCAGATTAACTGAAACTTAAGTCCACTTCACAACACATTATTTTCTATCAGCAAAAATACAAACCTCATTTCATTTCTTCCTAAGTGCTAGGACTTGAATTTCAGTTAATTACTGAATATCAAATTGAAAGGATGGATAAAAGCAAGATTTCAGACTAGATTAACACTTTTCAAGAACATTAATGTCTCAAATTACATTATCATGTAAAAACATTGTTTTACATGATAAACAATGAATGTCAAAAACATTGTTCCTTTTACCAAAAGAAAAGTACAAAAATGAGTCCTGCAGTCACAACATGTTACATAGGTTCATGTCATTTGAATTTAAAAAAGGCAAAAATCATTTGTCATTTAAATACCAAAAAAAATTTTTTTAAAGTTAAATAATTATAAAGGATGAAACCTACTTGATTGTTGTGAATGATGGTTTTGATGTGTTCTTGGATTCAGTTTGCAAGAATTTTATCTAGTATTTTTGAATTGATATTCATAAAGGAGATTGGTCTGAAGTTCTTTATTTTTGTTGGGACCATGTGTGGTTTAGGTATCAGAGTGATTTGGATTCATAGAATTAGGTAGTATTCCTTCTCTTTCTATTTTATTGAATGGTTTGAGAAAAATTGGTATTAGGTCTTCTTTGAAGGTAGAATTCTGTACTGAATCCATCTGGCCTTTGTTGGTTGGGAGGATTTTAGTGATTTCTATTTACCTTGTGCAATATGGACCTGTTTAGATAGTTTTCCTGTTCTTGATTTAATTTTGGTATGTGGTATCTATTTAGAAATCCATCCTTTTTATCTAGATTTTCCAGTTTTGTTGAATACAGCCTTTAATAGTAGAATCTGATGATTTTAAAATTTCCTGTTTCTGTTGGTATGCTTTCCTTTCCATTTCTGATTTTGTTAATTTGGATACTGCCTCTGGGCCCTTTCGTTCATTTGGCTAGTGGTTTATCTACCTTGTTGATTTCTCCCAAAGAACCAGCTTCTGGTTTTCTTGATTTTTTGTATTGTATTCTTTGTTTCTATTTGGTTGATTTCTGCCCTGAGTTTGAATATTTCCTGCCTTCTACTCCTCTTGGGTGAGTTTGCTTCTTTTTGTTCTAGAACTCTCAGGTATCCTGTTAAGTTGTTAGTGTAAGGTCCCTCTAGGTTCTTTACCAGGGCACTTAGTGCTGTGAACTTTCCTCTTAGCACTGCTTTCATTGTGTCACATAAGTATGGATATGATGTGTCAACATTTTTACTAACTTCCAGGAAGTCTTTAATTTCTTTATTTCTTCCCTGACCAGGTTATCATTGAGTAAGGAGTTGTTCAATTTCCAAGTATATGTGGGTTTTCTGTAGTTTTTGCTGTTATTGAAGACGAGCCTTAGGCCATGGTGATCTGATAGGATACTTGGGACTATTTCAATATTCTTGTATTGGTTGAGAGTCATTTTGTGACCAATTATATAGTCGATTTTGGAGAAGTTACTTTGAGGTGCTGAAAAGACGGTGTATTCTTTAAGGGGGAAATGTTCTGTAAATATCTGATAAGTCCATTTGGTTCATAACCTCTCTTAGTTTCACTGTTTCTCTGTTTAGTTTCTGTTTCAATAACCTGTCCATTGGTGAAAGTTTGGTATTGAAGTCTCCCACTATTATTGTTTGGGGTTCATTTTGTGTTTTGAGTTTTGGTAAAGTTTCTTTTATGAATGTGGGTGTTCTAGCCTTTGGGACATATATGTTCAGAATTGAGACTTTCTCTTGGTGTATTTCACCCTTGATGAATATGAAGTGTCCTTCCTCATTACTCTTGATAACTTTTAATTGAAAGTCGATTTTATTAGATTTTAAGATGGCAACTCCTGCTTGGAACCATTTTCTTGAAGACCTTTTTTTCATCCTTTTACTCTGAGAAAGTGTCTGTCTTTGTTGTTGAGGTGCATTTCTTACATGCAGCAAAATGATGGATCTTGTTTGCATATCCAGTTTGTAGCTTGTGTCTTTTTACATGTGAGTTGAGTCCATTAATATTGAAAGATATTAAAGAGAGATGAGTGCTGGTTCTTCATATGTTTGTTTTTGTCAGTACTTTATGTGCTTGTGATTCTCTCCTTTTGGGCTTGCTTAATATCTTGTCCTTTCTTTGGTGCAGGTCCCTCCATTGTGTTGGAGTTTTCCTTCCAGAATCCTCTGTAGGGTTGGGATGGTAAATAGATATTGTTTGGATTTTGTTTTTGTTTTTTTGGTTTTTTTGGAATATTTTGGTTTCTTCATCTATGTTGATTGAGAGTTCTGATACGTATAGTAGACCGGGCTGGCATTTGTGTTCTCTTAGAGTCTGCATGACCTCTGACAAGGCTCTTCAGGCTTTCATAGTCTCTGTTGAGAAGAATGGTGTAATTCTGATTACTCTACCTTTGTATGTTTCTTGGCCCTTTTCCTTGCAAATTTTAATATTCTTTGTTCTGTGTGTTTAGTATTTTGATTATTATGTGACAAAAGGATTTTCTTTTCTGGTCTCATTTATTTGGTGTTCTATAGGCTTCTTTTACCTTTATGTCCATCTCTGTCTTTAGGTTGGCAAGGTTTTCTTCTACAATTTTGTTTAAGATATTTTCAGGTCCTTTGAGCTGGGAACATTCATTCTCCTAAATTCTAATTATTCTTAGATTTGTTTTTTCATTGTATCCTGAATTTCCTGGATGCTTTGGGATAGAATTTTTTTTTTATGTTTGGAATTTTCCTTGACAGTTGTGTCAATCTCTTCTACCATAACTTCTACACCTGAGATTCTCTCTTCTATCTTTTACAGTCTGTTGTTGGTCATACATATACCTGTAATACCTGATCTCTTTCCTAGGTTTTCGATTTCCAGGTTTGCCTCGATTTGTGTGTGTGTGTGTGTGTGTGTGTGTGTGTGTGTATTTAATTGTTTCTACTACTTTTAGGTCTTGGATCTTTGATGCTGGATTTTAGGGAAGCTGCAAGATACCACTCAGGGCATGGTAAGATGCAGTCTAAGACATGGGAAGCCAGAGTTTCCTGCATCATGGATGGTTGCAGTTGGAATGCTGTACAGAGGAGCCAGAACAGGGATCCATGGACTGTAACAAGACTGGATTTTCAGTGTCCCTTGGACTGAGGTCACCATTGTACTCTGACCAGGGAAATGGGGAAGTCTTGCTTAGCCCAGCCGTAAAGGTCACAGTGGTAGTCTGTTAGTGCAGAAAGGCCTTCTGTGGAAGATGTTTGTATTGAAGAGACAGTCCTTGGTTCCAAAGTATTTATTGGTTGTTCACTGTGGAAAATATATGCATTCCAACTTCTGAGGGTGCACCAGAGATAAATACTTTTTGCAGGGTGGAATGTCTGAGAAGGGAAGCTTATTTTATTGGTCAAACCTTCTGTACCTCTAGGTATCTCGTTTGCATGGAGAACTCTGTTTTGAGCTACAGGTGTTCCAGGCCAGAAATCTGGCAGGGAGTAGGGTGGCACCTGTCATCTCAGGTGTGTACCCTAATGCCAGGGTCTTTTTTTTTTTTCTTTCCAAAACATTTTTTTATTCGATATAATTTATTTACATTTCAAATGATTTCCCCTTTTCTAGCCCCCCCACTCCCCGAAAGTCCCGCAAACCCCCTTCTCTTCCCCTGTCCTCCCACCCACCCCTTCCCACTTCCCGGTTCTGGTTTTGCTGAATACTGTTTCACTGAGTCTTTCCAGAACCAGGGGCCACTCCTCCTTTCTTCTTGTATCTCATTTGATGTGTGGATTATGTTTTGGGTATTCCAGTTTTCTAGGTTAATATCCACTTATTAGTGAGTGCATACCATGATTCACCTTTTGAGTCTGAGTTACCTCACTTAGTATGATATTCTCTAGCTCCATCCATTTGCCTAAGAATTTCATGAATTCATTGTTTCTAATGGCCGAATAGTACTCCATTGTGTAGATATACCACATTTTTTGCATCCACTCTTCTGTTGAGGGATACCTGGGTTCTTTCCAGCATCTGGCAATTACAAATAGGGCTGCTATGAACATAGTAGAACATGTATCCTTATTACATGGTGGGGAGTCTTCTGGGTATATGCCCAGGAGTGGTATAGCAGGATCTTCTGGAAGTAAGGTGCCCAGTTTTCGGAGGAACCGCCAGACTGATTTCCAGAGTGGTTGTACCAATTTGCAACCCCACCAGCAGTGGAGGAGTGTTCCTCTTTCTCCACACCCTCTCCAACACCTGCTGTCTCCTGAATTTTTAATCTTAGCCATTCTGACTGGTGTAAGATGAAATCTTAGGGTTGTTTTGATTTGCATTTCCCTAATGACTAATGAAGTTGAGCATTTTTTAAGATGCTTCTCCGCCATCCGAAGTTCTTCAGGTGAGAATTCTTTGTTTAACTCTGTACCCCATTTTTTAATAGGGTTGTTTGGTTTTCTGGAGTCTAACTTCTTGAGTTCTTTATATATATTGGATATTAGCCCTCTATCTGATGTAGGATTGGTGAAGATCTTTTCCCAATTTGTTGGTTGCCGATTTGTCCTCTTGACGGTGTCCTTTGCCTTACAGAAACTTTGTAATTTTATGAGGTCCCATTTGTCAATTCTTGCTCTTAGAGCATACGCTATTGGTGTTCTGTTCAGAAACTTTCTCCCTGTACCGATGTCCTCAAGGGTCTTCCCCAGTTTTTTTTCTATTAGCTCCAGAGTGTCTGGCTTTATGTGGAGGTCCTTGATCCATTTGGATTTGAGCTTAGTACAAGGAGACAAGGATGGATCAATTCGCATTCTTCTGCATGCTGACCTCCAGTTGAACCAGCACCATTTGTTGAAAAGGCTATCTTTTTTCCATTGGATGTTTTCAGCCTCTTTGTCGAGGATCAAGTGGCCATAGGTGTGTGGGTTCATTTCTGGATCTTCAATCCTGTTCCATTGATCCTCCTGCCTGTCACTGTACCAATACCATGCAGTTTTTAACACTATTGCTCTGTAGTATTGCTTGAGGTCAGGGATACTGATTCCCCCAGATTTCCTTTTGTTGCTGAGAATAGTTTTAGCTATCCTGGGTTTTTTGTTGTTCCAGATGAATTTGATAATTGCTCTTTCTAACTCTGTGAAGAATTGAGTTGGGATTTTGATGGGTATTGCATTGAATCTGTATAGTGCTTTAGGCAAAATGGCCATTTTAACTATATTGATTCTACCGATCCATGAGCATGGGAGGTTTTCCCATTTTTTGAGGTCTTCTTCCATTTCCTTCTTCAGAGTCCTGAAGTTCTTGTCATACAGATCTTTCACATGTTTGGTAAGAGTCACCCCAAGATACTTTATACTGTTTGTGGCTATTGTGAAGGGGGTCATTTCCCTAATTTCTTTCTCAGCCTGCTTATCCTTTGAGTATAGGAAGGCCACTGATTTGCTTGAGTTGACTTTATAACCTGCCACTTTGCTGAAGTTGTTTATCAGCTGTAGGAGCTCTCTAGTGGAGTTCTTTGGGTCACTTAGGTAGATGATCATGTCGTCTGCAAATAATGATAGTTTGACTTCTTCCTTTCCAATTTGTATCCCTTTGACCTCCTTATGTTGTCGAATTGCCCGAGCTAGTACCTCAAGTACAATATTGAAAAGATAAGGAGAAAGGGGGCAGCCTTGTCTGGTCCCTGATTTCAGTGGGATTGCTTCAAGTTTCTCTCCATTTAGTTTGATGCTGGCTACCGGTTTGCTGTATATTGCTTTTACTATGTTTAGGTATGGGCCTTGAATTCCTGTTCTCTCCAAGACTTTAAGCATGAAGGGATGCTGAATTTTGTCAAATGCTTTTTCAGCATCCAATGAAATGACCATGTGGTTTTGTTCTTTGAGTCTGTTTATGTAGTGGATTGTATTGATGGATTTACGTATATTGAACCAACCCTGCATTCCAGGGATAAAGCCTACTTGATCATGGTGGATGATTGTTTTGATGTGTTCTTGGATTCGGTTGGCAAGAATTTTATTGAGTATTTTTGCATCGATGTTCATAAGGGAAATTGGTCTGAAGTTCTCTTTCTTTGTTGGATCTTTGTGTGGCTTTGGTATCAGCGTAATTGTGGCTTCGTAGAAGGAATTGGGTAGTGTTCCTTCTGTTTCTATTTTGTGGAATAGTTTGAAGAGTATTGGTGTTAACTCTTCTTTGAAGGTCTGGTAGAATTCTGCACTGAAGCCATCTGGTCCTGTGCTTTTTTTGGTTGGAAGACTTTCTATGACTCCTTCTATTTCTTTAGGCATTATGGGACTGTTTAGATGGTCTAGTTGGTCCTGAGTTAATTTTGGTATTTGGTATCTGTCAAGGAAATTGTCCATTTCCTCCAGATTCTCCAGTTGTGTTGAGTATAGGCTCTTGTAGTAGGATCTGAGGATTTTTTGGATTTCCTCAGTTTCCGTTGTTATATCTCCCTTTTCATTTCTAAGTTTGTTAATTTGGATACTTTCTCTGTGCCCTTTGGTCAGTCTGGCTAAGGGTTTATCTATCTTGTTGATTTTCTCAAAGAACCAGCTCCTGGTATTGTTGATTTTTTGTATGGTTCTCTTTGTTTCTACTTGATTGATTTCGGCCCTGAGTTTGATGATTTCCTGCCTTCTACTCCTCCTGGGCGAAATAGCTTCTTTTTGTTCTAGGGCTTTCAGGTGTGTCATTAAGCTGGTAATGTATGCTCTCTCCATTTTCTTTTTGGAGGCACTCAGGGCTATGAGTTTTCCTCTTAGCACTGCTTTCATTGTGTCCCATAGATTTGGGTATGTTGTGTTTTCATTTTCATTGTGTTCTAAAAAGTCTTTAATTTCTTTCTTTATTTCTTCCTTGACCAAGGTATCATTGAGTAGAGTATTGTTCAGTTTCCACGTGTATGTGGGCTTTCTGTTGTTTCTGTTGCTATTGAAGACCACTTTTACTCCATAGTGATCAGATAGGAGGCATGGGATTAGTTCGATCTTCTTATATTTGTTGAGGTCTGTCTTGTGACCAATTATATGGTCGATTTTGGAGAAGGTACCATGAGGTGCTGAGAAAAAGGTATATTCTTTTGTTTTAGGATAGAATGTTCTATATATATCTGTTAATTCTAATTGGTCCAAAGCTTCAATTAGTTTCATTGTGTCCCTGTTTAGTTTCTGTTTTCCTGATCGGTCCATTGAGGAAAGTGCAGTGTTGAAGTCACCCACAATTATTGTGTTAGGTGCAATGTGTGCTTTTAGTTTTAATAAAGTTTCTTTTACGAAAGAGGGTGCCTTTGCATTTGGGGCATAGATGTTCAGGATTGACAGTTCTTCTTTTTGTATTTTTCCTTTGACCAGCAAGAAGTGTCCCTCAGGGTCTCTTTTGATGACTTTGGGTTGAAAGTCAATTTTATCTGATATTAAAATGGCTACTCCAGCTTGTTTCCTGAGACCATTTGCTTGTAAAATTGTCTTCCAGCCTTTTACTCTAAGGTAGTGTTTGTCTTTGACCCTGAGGTGTGTTTCCTGTAAGCAGCAAAATGTAGGGTCCTGTTTACGTATCCATTCAGTTAGTCTGTGTCTTTTTATTGGGGCATTAAGTCCATTGATGTTAAGAGATATTAAGGAATAGTGATTGTTACTTCCTATCATTTTTGACGTTATTTTTTAAATTTGAATGCTTAACTTCTTTTGGGTTTGATGAAGGGTTACTATCTTGTTTTTTCCAGGGTGAAGTTTCCCTCCTTGTATTGGTGTTGTCCTCCTATTATCCTTTTTAGGGCCGGGTTTGTGGATAGATATTGGGTAAACTTGGTTTTGTCATGGAATATCTTAGTTTCTCCATCTATGGTGATTGAGAGTTTTGCTGGATATAGTAGTTTTGGTTGGCATTTGTGTTCTCTTAGAGTCTGCATGAGATCTGCCCAGGACCTTCTAGCCTTCATAGTCTCAGGTGAAAAGTCTGCTGTGATTCTGATAGGTCTCCCTTTATATGTTACTTGGCCTTTTTCTCTTACTGCCTTTAGTATTCTTTCTTTGTTTAGAACATTTGGTGTTTTGTTTATTATGTGACGGGAAGTATTTCTGTTCTGGTCCAGTCTGTTTGGAGTTCTGTAGGCTTCTTGTATATTCATGGGCATCTCTCTCTTTAGGTTAGGGAAGTTTTCTTCCATAATTTTATTGAAGATGTTTGCTGGCCCTTTAAGTTGTAAATCTTCACTCTCATCTATGCCTATAATCCTTAGGTTTGGTCTTCTCATTGTGTCCTGGATTTCCTGGATATTTTGGGTTACAAGCTTTTTGCATTTTGCATTTTCTTTAACTGTTGAGTCCATGGTTTCTATGGAATCTTCAGCATCTGAGATTCTTTCTTCTATCTCTTGTATTCTGTTGTTGATATTTGCATCTCTGTCCCCTGATTTCTTCCCAAGGCTTTCTATCTCCAAAGTTGTCTCCCTTTGAGTTTTCTTAGTTGTTTCTACTTCTGATTTTAGATCCTGGATGGTTTTGCTTAGCTCCTTCACTTGCATGTTTGTGTTTTCCTGTAATTCTTTAAGAGATTTTTGTGTTTCGTCTTTCATGACCTCAGCCTGTTGACCAAAGTTCTCCTGTATTTCTTTAAGAGATTTTTGTATTTCGTCTTTCATGACCACAGCCTGTTGACCAAAGTTCTCCTGTATTTCTTTAAGTGTTTTTTGCATTTCCTCCTTGTTGGCTTTTGTATTCTCCTGGATTTCTTTCAATGATTTTTGTGTTTCCCTTGCAAGGGCTTCTAACTTTTGATCCATTTTCTCCTGAATTTCTTTATGTATATCCTTCATGTGTTCCTGTACCAGCATCATGACCAGTGATTTTAAATCCAAATCTTGTTTTACTGGTGTGATGGGGTATCCAGGACATGTTGGTAGAGGAGAATTGGGTTCAGATGTTGCCATATTGCCTTGATTTCTGTTAGTGACGTTCCTGCGTTTGCCTTTTGACATCTAGTTCTCACTGGTGTTAGTTTATCTTGTCAGTGCTGGACTCACCAGTGCAAGCTGCCCCTTCCCAGTTGGCCTCTGGTGCACAGCTTACCTCCTGCACTGCTTGTAGACAGTGTGCTGCTGCCCAGGCTGTTCCGATCCCAAAGCAGGCACCCAAAGGCTCCCGCTGGGGCCCGCTGGATTCACTGGAGCACACTGACTTCTCCCAGCTGGCCGCCCGGAAGCCCAGCTAGCCACTTGCAGGACTTGGAGATGTAATGCTGCCGCCCAGACTGATCTGGATCCGGAAGCGGAGAGAGTAGAGCTAAGGGCTTCTGCCTGAGGCCTTGCCCCAGATTGTGTCTGTGGACCAGATGGAGCCTGTGTGCACCCCCAGGGAGTGCCGACGGTGTATGCTACTGTGACCTCCCCTGTGTTCCGCTCACTCCGCTGGGCAGCCGCTCCACCAACCGGGCTGTCGCACACAAGGTTAGCCTGGCCGCCCAGTCCCTGGGTCCAGGCAAAAGCCTGGGAGGCCAAGGTCCGAGCAAAGTTCCCCTAGGGCTATGACTGTTAATTGGGTCTGCCAGGTGACTAGGATGGCGGGCAGGCGTGCGCGCCCGTGCTCCCTGAAAGCGCTGGGAGAGTCTGCTTTGCTAACAATCACCTGGGCGGGTTGACTCACAGATGGCCCACCAAGCCGCCCAGTTCTTGGGGTCAGTCCTGTGCCTTTTGGGGCCTGGACCCCCGCTTTGTTAGCCTTAGGCTATGCCTGTTACAGGTCTGCCCGCCTGAGCTCTCTGTCGTCCTGCAGACAAAATGGCGGCGGCGCGCTCGCAGGCCTGGGCAAAAAACCTCCTGGCTGGGTTGGCACCCCGATGGCCCCCCGACCCGCCCAGGGCCTGGGTGCAGGCCAACGCCCGTTGGGCTCAGACCACCGCGGTGTTGGCCTCGGATTATGTTTGTGTACCTCAGTCTGTCCGTTCCCCGGAGTCCGGAACCAAGATAGATGCACCTCTCCTGACTGGTGGGAGGCCGAGTTCTGAAGTGGCCTCCATGCAGGAAAGGCGCAGCACAACTGCAGCTGCTTGCTGCCCGGCTGGTCAGCGAAGGTCAGTGGTCGTGGGCGCAGGGCCTAACTGGTCCCTGTGACGCCTTGGTTCCACTGCTGATGGCCCTTCAGCTGGAGCAGCCACTGCTGCAGCTGCTGCCGCCGCCGCAGCCGCTGCCACTGCCAGGGTTTTTGACAAGCTTTATTTACCTGGTTTCCTGGCATGGCCCAGTGACTCTCATCCACTCCTCCTCTAAGAAAGTACTCCCAGCAATCGCCCACCTAGTTAGAACTTGGATGGATTCTAGACAAACACCTAAGAGAAGGATTTGACATTTTTAGAAAGATCTTTGTTAAGTAAAGATAGATACATTTACATTAAGATGAATATATTCTAAGTAAATAAAACAAAACAATGCCAATAACTTCAAAAACGGAATAATCTTCAGATAATCAAATTCTGAATAAAGATGAAAGAAATCAACAGCACCAATTTTTCCCTTTCCTTGAGGCAGACTTGCATTACCTATTGATTTAGTTCCCTCTAAAAATAATTTCACTTCTGTGCCAGTAGTGTTTATTGTTATAATAACTGAAAATATAAAATAAAAAATTTTATAAAAAACCTCCATGTTTCACAGCCTGTAAAAATATCAAATTTCTCATTCATTGGGCATCTAATAAAAGACAAAAGGAGTATCAATATCAAAGAGGAAATGAATATTTTCAATAATTCTATTTCTCTAATTATCTGGGAAGATGTTGATTAAAAAACTATTCTTTCTAAAAGAATGTAAAATAATGAACAGAAAAACACAGATAAAGCCACTCTGTTTAAAAATATACAATTGTGGTTACTAGAAATTTCAAATTTTTAAGTGAAAAACTAAAAAGTGTAGAAATATGAGTTAATGAGAAAATATTATTAAGTCTAATAATGCATCTCATTACATATGAAAATATTTTAATATAGAGAATACATGAATATTGACAAAAAATTTTCTCAGTGATAGTTTATTCTCTACAGAAAAAGAAATTTTCAAAATCCTTCAATGGGCACTTTTGAAGACTGTAAATTTGATTGAAGTCTTCACAATTATAACTTCTGTATTAAAGTCGATAATTAGTATTTAACCTGATGATATAAAACTATTTGAAACAAAATACTATATTACTTATTAACATTATAAAAACAATTTTCTGAAAATTTTGAGTGCACCTTTTTACCTAATTTAATTCACAATTAGTATTTATTGAAAAATTAAATTCCTGTTTCTCATAGGATAATTAGAATAGTAGTTGGTACATGGCACATTATTCCATAAACAAATCTATATTTCCAGAAAGAGATATGGAGATAGTTTTTTAAATCAACAGGTGAATCCACTTTAAGACTTATTTGCCTGTAATAATTTAAATGTTTATATATATATATATGTATATATATATGTATATGTGTGTGTGTGTGTGTGTGTGTGTGTGTGATACAGAAAGAAGGAGGTTTATGTGATAGTTAAAATCTATCAACAGATATGGCTGTTTATTCTATCATACACAGTGAGGGGGCATCCTTTTAAAATTGGGGGGTCTTCCAAGAGGAAAAATTCAGGCTGTAACTCTTTATAGGATCCTGGTGAGGGGCTTCGAATTGTTACAGCCATAGTAACCAATACATTTCTTTCCTGTAGTCATTCCTTCCAGATGCTGATGCTCAAAGTGAGACAGATTCCTCTGGGAGACATGCTGTCTCTACAGACATCCTGTTCTGTGTTGAATTACACTGCTGGGCAGAGTCTCAGTGATCTCATTGGAATCTTGTTTTACACCTGAGACACTTTATCAGGGAGCAAGCAATTAAAGTTTGTTATGGAATAAAGTGTCCTGTTCTTCAACAGTGTAGCCACTGACAACTTGCCCTTGCTCCAGTATTTAAACTCTAACACATGCTCAGGTAAGAAACTGAAAAGTAGCAGATAGATTTGCTGAGAAGAGCTGGAGCTGAGATGAGGGGATGAAGGAAAGAGTTGGGGAGAGAATATTAACTAAAATTAATTATGTAAATATATTAATGTCAAACAATAAAACACTAAGGTAAAAAGTACAGTGTCCTAAAAATAAATTTCAAGATGAATTTATTGCTAAAAACCAAAATTCTGTTTTACATGTCAACAAAAATTTGAGGAGACGTATTGAAAATGTCTGCTGTCATTGGAAATTTTTCAAAAGAACTTTTAATCAGTGTTAATTTATTCAGATATACAATAACCTGGAAGCAGTGATGGGAAAAATATTCAGAAGAGAAACTACAACCCAAAAGAAAACACTTTTATACAAATTGATTCTTAATTTGAATTAATACAATAGGTTATGAAGTATGAACTGGAAACCATATGACACAAGATGATGTAACTGACAATTTCAGTCACTGACTACATCACAAGGGAAAAAGAGATCAGGGAGAAAGGGTAACACATCAGGACCATTGCAGAAAATAGAAATGACTGTTGAGAAATTATACAATTAAAGAAATAAGAAATATTAAATGGAGCAGGTGTATAATATAAATTTGTGTCCTTGATAGCATATGTGCAAATTGATTCAATGAGAAAGAGCCAAGCAGAAGGGTATATTTTGAGCACAAACGTAATTAGAAATTTTGATATGGGGTTGTAAAAGTCAGAGTAGTAGTACTAAGAAAACTATAACTAGGAAGTTTTGGTAGCTGTTGTGATATATGAATTTGAAAGTGTTCTCTAAAAAGCAACACTAAATTTTTCTTGACTTAATTATAACCAATATTGCTCAATAAAACATTTGTTTGCTTCAGTAACATAAAACATGTAATACTTTCCTATGTTGAACTATGGCCATTAAGTAGTACATTAATCTTAGCAGAACAATCTTAAGAAGGCATCTTTAATTCATTGCTAAGTATTCAACTGGATATCATCTCTCCTTTGGCTAGCAATGCCTTCTTTATTGCCATACTTGATAATTGTCATTCTGATTTAAGCAATGCTGAGAGATGTAGATTCTCTGCTCTTACACTTTCTAACTCCTAATTTGCTAGACACCATAGCATGTTTTGATGAAAGAAATGTAGGAAGAATATGTTCTTAATATAACACAGTGCTTTCACTAGCTGAATTAACCTTCACCCCTCTCACATTTGTTCGCTGTCTCTGTGAACATTTCCTTCTCTTCACTCACATGACATTTTAATAACTAGGTTAAATGTGAGAGAAAAATATAGCTTTTCTTTGTGGTATTTTTTTTCTTCAGGTGTTAATGTAGAATTTTTTAGAACTCTATCAGTATTTAAATGTGTTTTTTAAATAAAATTACCCTAGTTTCAAATGGAATTAACTTAAACACATTTTATTTATACCTTCATACTAACATATATTTAAAAATTAAAAAAATAAACTGGAAAGCATTTGTTTTCAGATTTCCTGAAGATTTGGGAGGTTCTAATATCCTAGATATTTTTTTAATTTAAATATTTTGATTAAAACACAATTATCTTCTGGAAAGGTTTGGGAGGACAAAGTAGAAAAGGGGGAATAGAGAGGGAAAATTAGCACTAAAGACCCCCAAAAATTCATATGAAAAGCTAGTATTATAGAATCTTTCAAGAATATGTACATGCACAGTGTTCTTCAGAGGTGTAGACCCTGATAAGGTAACCCTATCCCAGTAGATGATCATATGCCCAAGCACACATAGACAATATAATTGGAATCATTAGTTTTAAAAAATGACAAAGTTGGGAAGGCTTATGTTGTAGGGGTTGGAGGGGGATTAGTTTATGTTAGATATGATGAAAATATGAAGTATATAGAGTTCAAATTGAAAACTGAAAGTCAAGGGATAAAACAAAGTACAAAATCACAAACAATGTATGAAATGAATGATGTCTCAATATCCCATGTATACTTTCACATGAGGGTAAAGGAGCAATATTTCACAAATATCCTTAAGTATTGCATGGGTAACACTGATATCATAGAAACGCTGCTAATCTTGAAACTCTTAGTGTTGGAGTGGTGACACAAGTAAAAACTTGAGTCTCTAGGAGAGTGTCATGATTTCTAGAAATGTTGAATTAAGTTATTGTTATTTTGCTATTACATTAGCTTCTGTACATTGTTTACCATAGAGATGAGAAATAGCATGTCAATCTGTATGGAAAGCAAGTGTTGATCATGTTATGTTTCTTCTTTTAGGCCAACATGGGAGCAATACAAATCTAGTAAGTACATGCCAGAAATTTACTCTCATGTTTGGTGAGGCAGCACCAAGTGATATCTAGACTTTTAGGTTAGTATGGAGTAGGAGAAATGTGGACCAAACTGAAGATGAGTTCTCTGTTTACTTTCCTGATTTTTTTCCTTCACCATTTGGGCTTAGACATTAAATGCAGCATATTTTAATGAAACCAAAAGACAGGAAAACAGTGATTTCTGAACATAAAATTAAAACAGAATAGTGTGATATGGTTGTTTGAATTAAATGCCCCCATGGGCTACTAGGCAACAGCAGCATTTAGGATTAGGATATATGGTCTTGCTGGAATAGCTTTGACTTTGCTGAAAGTCATGTGTCACTAGCAGTCACTGGGTTTGTGGTTTCAGAAACTCGTGCCCAGGCAAATGTCATCTTCTCAGTTCGTGATCCAGATGCAGAACTCTTAGCTAGTTCCCACATCATGTCTGCCTATGTGCCACCATACTTCCCACACTGACAGTGGACTTGTGCTCTGAAACATAAGTCAACTCTATTTAATTGCTGTCTTTTGCAAAAGGTGCTCTCTTCACAATAGTAAATCCTTAACTAAGACACTAAGACATTAATGGAACACTGAATCCTCAAATATCTTTAATGTGCATGAATGTCTGAGAAAGTAATTAGCTCAATGTAACACTAAAGACATGTCAGAGAAGTTTGTTTAGTCCACTGTGAAAACTTTCCAGACACCTCCTTTACCATCTTCCTGTTCTCTACCTTCCCAGCTAATACTTTCCTATACCATTAGTCATTTACTATAAGATCAGTGATACAGTAGTGTTTTCCCGCATCTGTATTTATGGAATTATTGATTCATATTTTTTATTTCTTCTTAATTGTGTAGTCCTTTTAGGCCTTAGAAAATATAGAGAGATAATCCACACTAATGAATGATATCAGGGTTTTTTCAACACATTGATACTTACTCTTTGAGGATGGAAGAATAGGTCGTTTAGAAACTTACAGAAATAGGCTCAAATGATAAACTCTTTCATACTTTGATTCTGAAAACCCTCTCATGATTTTTTTATAATTTATTTAAATCACTTAAGATAAAGAAAAGTTAAATTTTAGTCAATGCAATGCTATAAGGCAAATCACACTCAATTTCTATTGTTCATCTCTTCCATTTATCCAAAATTATCACAAGATTCTATTCTATACTAGCACTACATGACAAGTACATCAATCATGATAATTATGACTATCAATCAAAAGTAAGATGGGCAATGATATATATCAATTTACTCTGCCAATGCATAATTAGCCCCAATTCTATTAAGCCTATATAAAAGTAAATCTTAATAATTTGAGCCTCTTACTAGACCAGCATGAAAGATTTTTCTGTGACTTGTCTAAATATCAGTATACATGACAATGTCTACTACATATAAAAGACATGAAAGCAGTAGCCTGGGTGGATGGGAAGAGAGTAGTTATTCATGATATCTTTAAATTTAATTAAACATAGAAATGTGAATAATCAGGTATTACTTGCATAGCTGTCATCATTGAACTTCAAATAATATTGATAATGTAAACTGTCAAAATATTTGTAATGTGGTTTTGACTGTCTCAAAAATAAAAAAGTAGTTTTTTTAGTTGAGCAAATTAATATTTTATTTAATATTTTTCTTACATATATTGAGAATAGAAAAACATCCAACTCTTCAATATCAAAATAAATGATGTATGGCTTTATAAAAATTAAATAATGAAAGAAAAGTATAAATTAACCTGGAAGGCTTCATGGGTGTCATGGAGTGGATATCATTGTAAGTGTATCAAAGCAACAAGGCAAAAAGCTTCAGAACTTTTTTTCAAAATTGATATCTTTTTTGAGTTTCCAGTTTAAAGGTTTTGGTGTCAGTATCATGAAGTTATTACCCATCTTAAAGATTTTATTGCAAATAATGTATGTGTTTATATGTGTAAAATATTAATTTATGTAAAGATTTTCCTGTTAGAATTATATAATTTTATTACTTGTATGTAATGATGAATAGTTAAATATAGTACTGTATATTTCTTAACATAGAGATATATGATATTGATATATGAAACAAAAATAAATCTATTGCTTTTTAAAATATATTTATCTTCTCATCTAGCTATATATGATATATATATATATATATATATGTATATATATATATATATATGATATATATTTTTCTTCTCATCTAGCTATATATGATTTCATGATATAATTACAAAGTGGCTTTTTCCTATTTTGTACACTCAAAAAAACCAATAAAACCTTACCAGCAAACAATACTGAAACATTTCAGCCATAAAAAATGTGTTCTACTTTGATTGTGTAACAATATAACTATAGGCAGTAATAAAATAAATGAATTTTCCCTCATAGTTATATATAACTCTGTAGGCACAACATTTGATTACATTTATTGCTTCTGAAAATTAATTAAAAGATACAGAGAAATTTAATCCATATCTTGGATACTCTGGATAGAATACAGACACACCTTTAATCCCAGGAAAGGGAGGGAAACATATCTCTGAGTTTAATGTCAGCCTGGTTTTTTAAAAAAAAAAAAATCTCAGGTACAGAAAACCTAAGGGCCAGGTGTGGTGGTACTTGCTTTTAATCCCTGTACTCAGGAGTCAGTCAAGAGGAAATGTAGGGAGTTGAGTTTCTGGCTGTTCAGTGGGTGGCAGTTTTCAGTTCATAGAGTTCAGAGGCAGTTTTTAGAGAGACAGTATTCTAGATAGGTTTCAGAGAGGGAACCAGCTGCTATAGACACATTGGAATAGAGAATGAGAAAGGGCCAGGAGGTTAGATCATATTACTAGAATTAATTTGCAGACATGGAGATCAATCTAGTGAGAAGCTGAGAGAAGCAAGTTTAAATCAGTCAGCTTGGAGAAGAGTTTGTGTCAGAACAGCTGAGTTGAACTAGCCAGGCAGAGTTCAGAAATAAGTAGAAAGGGTAAACTTATTCAACAGAAATGAAAATTCTATCTGACAAATAGAAGATACATTTATATTAGGTGCCCAACATGATTGGAGAAGAAAACTTACTGGTGTAGAATGCAGAGGACATCTGACAGAAATGTAGTAGAGAACAGGAGACATCTGACAGAACATCACAGAGGAAAAATTGCCTGGAATCCTATATAAGGAGGAAGCTTCCATTCTTTGAGTTTGGCTGGGCAACCAGAACATGCCCAGAGACTCCAGAGCAGCAACAGGAGCCTAGAGCAAGGAATGATACAGGGTCCTTTAAGACAGTGAATCACGATAACCCATGCCCAAAATACAATTTTATATAGACAGACTTTTCCTGCATTAAAAAAATTGGGAAACTCCATTTCAGATCCTTTGAGGACAATAATAGTGGTTGAGGGGAAAGAGATTATTTGAATCAAATCTTTGGCTTTGGAAAATACTAACTCAGAACACCAAAAATGTGATTAGACTTTTAACTGTGATTAGACTGTTAAAGGCAAGATCAGAACCAATCAATTAATAGAAATATGGCTGATATTGCATCTGATATTTATGATGTTTCTCTGACAGGAGCAGAAATTTCTAAAAGTATTAAGAAGAATCAAAATGCCAAATGTTTCAACTATGGTAAGCAAGGACTTACTGCAATATGACCATTGGAATAAAACCTACCCTACTTGCAACTGTAATCTTTATATATTTCCTCTAAAATTAGCTCATAGGCAGAACATGCAATCAGTTGACAGGCAGTGAACACAGGCAAAAGAACAGAGAGTCAGAGGAAGACTAGAGGATACCTGGAAAGATGCACAGTAAGTTGAAGATAGGGACTCTTATTGGAAAGCTTTTGGAGAAGTTGTAGAGAAGAGTTAGTTTTCTTTTGGGATGGTCGCTGCAGAAGAAAATCATTTGGGTGATTTCCATTCCTCTTTGAGCTAGCTTCTGAATCTTCATTCCATCATCTTGCTTCTGAATATTCAGTGGTAAACCTAAACAATTGTGATTTTGTTAAAAACATTTAGTGCTCCAACACTGGGCTAGCTGCGGACAAACTGAGAAGCCACCATAATTGGTAACGTAGCCTGAAAGTTCTCAAAGAGAGAGTTAAGACTGAAAATATCACAATACAATGTTCTAGGTGCTAGGAACATGTATGGTGCTACTTTAGATGTCTTGAAAATAAAAGCAGAAAATGAAAATTTAACGACTTAAAATGGCTCAATATTGATTATAGTTATTATCATTTTAGTATTTCATATTATATCTTCAATAACAACAGTGGCTTTCTGTGACCTCTCAAAGAAAAGCTTTAGGGATACAGGATAAAGAAAAATATGAAAAGTGGATTGATAAGATACACTACTTAGAAAGACTTATAAATGAAAATAAGAATATTAAGATACAGAGGGATTTATACAAGAGACTCCCATGGAACTGCATGATGAAACAGGAGAGGTGAATCTTAGCACTGTTAGAAAACCAGTCTTGCTTTCTCCAGTTTCTATATATTAACTACCAGCAGATGACAGACACTCCCATGTTTATGACAAAATTAAAAGGAGTCCTATAGATATTAGGTTTGAGGAAATTTAAGTAAAATCATATGGTATTTATTCACCGTATGTGAAACATAATAAATCCATGGGCAACTCAGAGCAGAATTGTCTCCCAAGGCTGGAAAAAATTGGCAATAGCAATATTGGAAGCTGGTCCTCAGTTGCAATGATGTACATTGTGGAAAGAGGAGGCTGGGACCATAAAGCAATTTAATCATGCTAGAGGTATTACTATTTGAGAAGGTCAGTTGCTATGTGAAGGAGTTACCAAACCTCCTTGAGTTTCATGATCTCACCTTGGCACTATGTTGATAGCAGCTTTAAAGGCTTGGAACAAAGTTGATGTATCAAGAAAGAAGTCTGGATAATTTACTATAATTATACAAGGCCCCCAAAAAGCCTTCATTTCTACTTTGCCAAAAAGATTGATTTCAGCTGTAAATAGAATAGTTTCAGATTCAGAATTCAGGCAGTTATTAATCAAATCTTTGGCTTTTGAAAATGCTAATTCAGAATGCAAAAGGGTGATTAGACCCTTAAAGGCAAGATCAGCACCAATCAATCAATGAATAGATTAGAAATATGGCTGATATTGGATCTGACATTTATGATGTTACTCTGACAGGAGCAGAAATTTCTAAAAGTATGAAGAAAAATCAAAATGTTAAATGTTTTAATTATGGTAGGCAAGGTCATTAGAATAGGCAAGGCATTACTACAAATAATCTTTTTTCTAGAGATAATCCAAAAAGGCACTAGCTTGTAGGTCTCCCCATTCTAGTGGATTTGTGAATTCAATCCATGAGAGCAGATGCAGCAGAGACTATGATCAGAGGTGGAAGTGTGTACTCCAAAGCCCTCTTAGTATATACAGTGAATGACCACAATAGGACCAGCAATCAGTAGGCAGATCAACTTTACTTAAGGTGATTCAAGGCTTATAACTTTGGGGGACTGATCGTAGGAACATCTGGATATGCAAAGGTCACTGGCTGGGGGCTGAGGTATGTGGAATATCTCATTAGCAAGTGGAAGCATTTCAGGAATCTCAGGTGATGGCTGAACAAGCTTGATTAGGAAAAGGAAATTGATTCTGTAATCTAATTGAGGCGACACGACATTCCTCAGGTAGAGAGGCATATATGTGGGCTTAGAATTCCTCAGACAGGGTGACAGGCAAAGAAGTCTTACTAATGATGGCAGTCTCCAATATTTTACTGAGCCAGAGGCTATCTAGCCATAGTGGACTTGGATTTAAATTAGCACTGCTTTCCTATACTAGCCTTCTGGAGTATGCAGAAGGTGTGGTATTGGACTAATGAATGCAGATCAACAAGGCATAGAAAAGGTCACCATTTACCACCCAGAAATTCCTAGGGGTTCTCCCACAACCCCCCTATCAAATTCTATTCAGTCATTCCCTGTCAGCATCAGAGAAACTTATCCACAGAGCAATTAAAAGATTTAATGTCTTTTAATGCACTCCTCTGCATATAATCAAGGACAGAACAGCTTCAATAGATAAAACAAAAAATTCAGGAGAGACCAAAAACAAGCATTTTGGAAAACTGCTATAAATGACTAGAGACCAAAGATAAAAATACAAATAAATACCACTTAAATTTAAGGTTTAGTAGACACAGGAGATGTGGCAATAATTTCACCAATCTTGGCATCCAGATTGGCCTTTCAAGAGGTAAATATTCACCTTCTAGGGACTGGAACTTTATCTCAGGTTAAAAAAAATACATGCAAGATTACTCAAGTGTATAAATCCAAAACTATAAATAGGAAAATGAAAGTCATATGTAACTAAATGGCCATGAATTCATAGGGAGGTGACTATTTGCAGCACTGAAAAATAGAGGTTAACATTACTTCAATCTCAGAAATAGACGATAATAAATAATGCTTCTGCGAAAAATATTAAAGGGTATAATCAAGGACAGTCACACACTCTCCAAGTTGTCCAAAAGCAGGAAAGGACAGGTCTGTCAAAGGTACAAACTGTCCTAACTTTAAAAATGGTCAAGTGACAATTCTATATGGGTTGAACAATGGCTTATGATAAAAGAAAAATTACAGGTACTAAAACAGCTGGAACAGGAACAACCAAATGCTCAACACATTGAAGAATCTACCAAGCCATGGAATTCCCCTGTGTTTGTCATCAAAAACAAAATTAGGAAAATAAAGGATGTTAACAAATTCAAGCACCATTAATGAAACCTTTCAGCCTTTCAGACGCTTTACAGAAGAAATACCATTGCTTTCTTTACTAACAAATTTGTTGCCATTGATAGAAATTGATTTAAAAGATTGTTTTTTCACAATCCCTTTGCATGAGCATCATAGGGAAATATTTGCTTTCTCAGAACCAATAAAGAGTCCAATAAAGAGAGATCATTGGAAAGTCTTTATGGTAAGACTCCAGTCTCTTGAAGGTTAAATGTATCAACTCTGATTGAGCACAGACTCGATAGTTCTCTGCTGTATATGTGTTGGGAGCCTCATATCAGCTGGTGTGTGCTGCCTGTTTGGTGGTCCAGTGTTTGACAGATCTTGGTGGTCTAGATTAATCAAGACTGCTGGTCCTCCTATAGGGTCACCTTCCTCCTCAGCTTCTTTCTGCCTTTCCCTAATTCAAGCACAGGGGTCAGCAGCTCTGTCCTTTGGTTGTGTGCAAATATCTGCATCTGATTCTTCCAGCTGCTTGTAGGGTCTTCTGGAGTGTGCTAGGTCCCTTTTAGTGAGTGTTCCACACCCTCAGTAATAGTGTCAGGCCTTGGAACCTCCTCCTTGAGCTGGATTCCACTTTGGGTCTGCTGCTGGACCTTCTTTTCCTCAGGTTCCTCTCCATTTCCATCCCTGTAGTTCTTCAGACACAAATAATTATGGGTCAGAATTTTGACTGTGGGATGATAACCCCATCCCCCACTTGATGCACTGTGTTTCTATTGGACGTGGGCTCTATAAGTTCCCTCTTCCTGCTGCCAGGCATATCATCTAAGGTCCCTGCCTTTACATTCTGAGAGTCTCTTACCTCCCAGGTCTCTGATGCATTCTGGTGGGTTCCCCCCCACAGCCTCCTACCTCCAAAAGTTGCCAATTTTGATTCTTTCTGCTGGCCCTCGGGGCTTCAGTCCTTTTCCCTCAGCAAATAATGCTTCATGGGTGGAGCTTTTGCAGGAATTTATTAGTTTGAGTGACAAACATAAGGTCTTTCTGTAGCTTTCACCTTTAAACAGTATTTAGAAAAAATTATGCTGCATTATTTGGTCTTCAAAGAAAATTGTCAAACACTATTCACAGAGGAAATTGGAAGCAACGAAGAAAAGTTGCTAGCCAGAACACACTTGCTCATTTCTCGGATCTATTCCTGTAAATGGTTTAAAATCTGTTAAATTCTAATCGTATATGTTTCAAAATGCATTTTATTTTCTAATATACACACTCTTCACAAGTTAGATAATTTTGCCAGTGTACTAGTTAAGTGACAAAACTTCACAAATTCCTAAAAAATAAAAGTAACAATAATAAAAAAAAACCTTTTGAAAACTGTCTTATTCTTCAACTCATGAAGCCTTTGTAGTAGGGTGAAATAGTTGTGAAACCTTCTCCATCATACAACAAACAGTACTTCCTGGGTTCTGGCGCTCATTGTTTTTCTCAGCATTAGGTGTAAGGCACGTATGTTATCATTTTCACTTACAAATGTCTAGTTCAATTTTAAATTTACAATTGTTCATAAGAGGAAAATATTGCATTTGCAATAAGATTGAATTAGATTGCTCAATTTGATAAGACAATATGACTATAAACTTATCACAATCATGTTTTTTCTAAATGTTTTCAATGAATATTTATATTTAGTATTTCTCTTTACATTTTTTCAAGATATATTTAAATTTCCTGAAATTATACTGTGTCGATATGCACATTATAGTAAGATTTGTAAATGCGCTTTACTCAACAGCTACATTGTGAAAGAATTTCAACAAAATGAAAATATATCACATGCATTTTATTTATTATATGTAAAGGATCATTTCTACATTACTTAAAAGTTAACTGTTCTGTCTTAAACTTACACTCGAACAGGATTTAATGATATCTCAACTTCATGTGTGAAGAATGGTACTCACCATCCACCTGACAAAATTAATAGATGTGTGAACACTCATAGTAAAACTCCTTCTGTGTGAGTCTGATGTGTGTCAGTTTGACAAAGTGAATTCCTATCCATGACCCTCCTGGAACCTTTTAGCAGTGAACATTGAGCTGGAACTGTGGGCAACTCAGTCTCTTACACTGAACAGCCACAGAACGTTTTGTGCCCCTAGCCTACAGATTTCCATTATTGGACTTAAGAGTTTTCCATTGAGTTTGTCAATCCAATACATGTTTGAGGAATTTTAGACTTGGTTACATCCCCACCTGTTTCATTCATGACTCAGAAGGACACTGTGTCTTTTTTTTTTTTATGATGTTCTCAAGCTCCATCCATTTGTCTAAGAATTTCATGAATTCATTGTTTCTTTTTCTTATTTTTTTATTTGATATATTTTTTATTTACATTTCAAATGATTTCCTCTTTTCTGGCCCCCCACTCCCAAAAGTCACATTAGCCCCCTTCCGTCCCCCTGTTTTCCCACCCACCCCTTCCCACTTCCCTCTTCTGATTTTGCCCTATACTGCTACACTGAGTCTTTCCAGAGCCAGGGGCCACTCCTCCGTTCTTCTTGTACCTCATTTGATGTGTGGATTATGTTTTGGGTATTCCAGTTTTCCAGGCTAATATCCACTTATTAGTGAGTACATACCATGATTGATCTTTTGAGACTGGGTTACCTCACTTAGTATGATGTTCTCCAGCTGCATCCATTTGCCTAAGAATTTCATGAATTCATTGTTTCTAATGGCTCAATAGTACTCCATTATGTAGATATACCACATTTTTGCATCAATTTTTCTGTTGAGGGATACCTGGGTTCTTTCCAGCTTCTGGCAATTATAAATAGGGCTGATATGAATATAATAGAACATATATCCTTATTACATGCTGGGGAATCCTCTGGGTATATGCCCAGGAGTGGAATAGCAGGATATTTTGGAAGTGACTTGCCCAGTTTTCTGAGGAACCGCCAAACTGATTTCCAGAGTGGTTGTACCAATTTGCAACCCCACTAGCAGTGGAGGAGTGCTCCTCTTTCTCCACATCCTCGCCAACACCTGCTGGTTCTTGAGTTTTTAATCTTAGCAATTCTGACTGGTGTAAGGTGAAATCACAGGGTTGTTTGGATTTGTATTGCCCTGATGACTAATTAAATTGAGCATTTTTTAAGATGTTTCTCCGCCATCCAAAGTTCTTCAGGTGAGAATTCTTTGTTTAACTCTGTACCCACTTTTTAATAGGGTTATTTGGTTTTCTGGGGTCTGACTTCTTGAGTTCTTTGTATATATTGGATATTAGCCCTCTATCTGATGTAGGGTTGGTGAAGATCTTTTCCCAATTTGTTGGCTGCCGATTTGTCCTTTTGATGGTGTCCTTTGCCTTACAGAAACTTTGTAATTTTATGAGGTCCCATTTGTCAATTCTTGATCTTAGAGCATAAGCTATTGGTGTTCTGTTCAGGAACTTTCCCCATGTACTGATGTCCTCAAGGGTCTTCCCCAGTTTCTTTTCTATTAGCTTCAGAGTGTCTGGCTTTATGTGGAGGTCCTTAATCCATTTGGAGTTGAGCTTAGTACAAGGGGACAAGGATGGATCAATTCACATTCTTCTGCATGCTGACCTCCAGTTGAACCAGCACCATTTGTTGAAAAGCCATCTTTTTTCCATTGGATGTTTTCAGCCCCTTTGTCGAGGATCAAGTGGCCATAGGTGTGTGGGTTCATTTCTGGATCTTCAATCCTGTTCCATTGATCTGCCTGCCTGTCACTGTACCAATACCATGCAGTTTTTAACACTATTGCTCGGTAGTATTGCTTGAGGTCAGGGATACTGATTCCCCTGGAATTTCTTTTGTTGTTGAGAATAGTTTTCGCTCTGCTGGGTTTTTTGTTATTCCAGATGAATTTGAGAATTGCTCTTTCTAACTCTATGAAGAATTGAGTTGGGATTTTGATGGGGATTGCCTTGAATCTGTAGATTCCTTTTGGCAAAATGGCCATTTTAACTATATTAATCCTGCCGATCCATGAGCATGGGAGGTTTTTCCATTTTTTGAGGTGTTCTTCTATTTCTTTCTTCAGAGTCTTGAAGTTCTTGTCGTACAGATCTTTCACATGTTTGGTAAGAGTCACTCCAATGTACTTTATACTGTTTGTGGCTACTGTGAAGGGTGTCATTTCCCTAATTTCTTTCTCAGCCTGCTTATCCTTTGAGTAGAGGAAGGCTACTGATTTGCTGGAGTTGATTTTATAACCTGCCACTTTGCTGAAGTTGTTTATCAGCTGTAGGAGTTCTCTAGTGGAGTTTTTTGAGTCACTTAGGTAGACTATCATATCATCTGCAAATAATAATAGTTTGACTTCTCCCTTTCCAATTTGTATCCCTTTGACCTCCTTATGTTGTCTAATTGGCCGAGGTAGTACCTCAAGTACAATATTGAAAAGATAAGGAGAAAGTGGGCAGCCCTGTCTAGTCCCTGATTTTCGTGGGATTGCTTCAAGTTTCTCTCCATTTAGTTTGATGCTGGCTACCAGTTTGCTGTATATTGCTTTTACTATGTTTAGGTATGAGCCTTGAATTCCTGTTCTTTCCAAGACTTTAAGCATGAAAGGATGCTGAATTTTGTCAAATGCTTTCCAACATCCAATTAAATGACCATGTGATTTTTTTCTTTCTGATTTGTCGAGACAGGGTTTCTCTGTGTAGCCCTGTCTGTCCTGGAACTCACTCTGTAGACCAGGATGGCCTTGAACTCAGAAATCCGCCTGCCTCTGCCTCTGCCTCCCAAGTGCTGGGATTAAAGGCATGCTCCTCCCCTGCCTGGCATGTGTTTTTTTTTTTTCTTTGAGTTTGTTTATGTAGTGGTTTACATTGATGGATTTCCATATATTGAACAACCCTGCATCCTTGGAATAAAGCCTACTTGATCATGGTGGATGATCATTTTTATGTGTTCTTGGATTCAGATGGCAAGAATTTTATAGCGTATTTTTGCAGCGCTGTTCATAAGGGAAATTGGTCTGAAGTTCTCTTTCTTTGTTGGATCTTTGTGTGGTTTTTGTATCAGTGTAATTGTGGCTTCGTAAAAAGAATTGGGGAGTGTTCCCCCTGTTTCTATTTTGTGGAATAGTTTGAAGAGTATTGGTGTTAGGTCTTCTTTGAAGGTCTGATAGAATTCTGCACTGAAGCCATCTGGTCCTGTGCTTTTTTTGGTTGGAAGGCTTTCTATGACCCCTTCTATTTCTTTAGGCGTTATGGGACTGTTTAGATGTTCTAATTGGTCCTGATTTAATTTTGGTATTTGGTATCTGTCTAGGAAATTGCCCATTTCTTCCAGATTCTCCAGTTGTGTTGGGTATAGGCTTTTGTAGTAGGATCTGATGGTTTTTTGAATTTCCTCAGTTTCTGTTGTTATATCCCCCTTTTCATTTCTAAGTTTGTTAATTTGGATTCTTTCTCTGTGCCCTTTGGTCAGTCTGGCTAAGGGTTTATCTATCTTATTGATTTCTCAAAGAACCAGCTCCTGGATTCATTGATCCTTCGTATGGTTCTCTTTGTTTCCTCTTGAATGATTCTAGCCCTGAGTTTGATGATTTCCTGTCTTCTACTCCTCCTGGGTGAATTGGCTTCTTTTTGTTCCAGAGCTTTCAGGTATGTCATTAAGATGCTAGTGTATGCACTCTCCATTTTCTTTTTGGAGGCACTCAGGGCTATGAGTTTTCCTCTTAGCACTGCTTTCGTTGTGTCCCAAAGATTTAGGTATGTTGTGCCTTCATTTTCATTAAATTCTAAAAAGTCTCTGATTTCTTTCTTTATTTCTTCTTTGGCCAAGGTGTCATTGAGTAGAGTATTGTTCAGCCTCCATGTGTATGTGGGCTTTCTGTTGTTTTTCTTGTTATTGAAGACCACTCTTACTCCATAGTGATTTGATAGGAGGCATGGGATTAGTTCGATCTTTTTATATTTGTTGAGATCTGTCTTGTGACCAATTATATGGTCAATTTTGGAGAAAGTATCATGAGGTGCTGAGAAAAACGCATATTCTTTTGTTTTAGGGTGAAATGTTCTATAAATATCAGTCAAGTCCAATTGGTCCAAAGTTTCAATAGTTTTATTGTGTCCCTGTTTAGTTTCTGTTTTCCTGATCGGTCCATTGAGGAGAGTGGAGTGTTGAAGTCACCCACAATTATTGTGTTAGGTGCAATGTGTGCTTTGAGCTTTAGTAAAGTTTCTTTTTCGAATGAGGGTACTTTTGCATTTGGCGCATAGATGTTCAGAATTTAAAGTTCTTCTTGATGGATTTTTCCTTTAACCAGCAAGAAGTGTCCTTCTGTATCTCTTGTGATGTCTTTAGGTTGAAAGTCAATTTTATCTGATATTAGAATGACTACTCCGGCTCCTTTCCTAAGACCATTGGCTTATAAAATTGTCTTCCATCCTTTTACTCTAAGGTAGGTTTTGTCTTTGACATTGAGGTGTGTTTCCTGTATGCAGCAAAATGTGGGGTCCTGTTTTCTTATCCAGTCTGTTAGTCTATGTCTTTTTATTGGGGAGTTGAGTCCATTGATCTTAAGAGATATTAAGGAATAGTGATTATTACTTCCTGACATTTTCGATATTATTTTTATATTTGAGTTGTTATCTTCTTTTGGGTTTGATGAAAGAAGGAAACTATCTTGCTTTTTCCAGGGTGTCATTTCCCTCCTTGTATTGGAGTTTTCCTCTTATTATTCTTTGTAGAGTTGTGTTTGTAGAAAAATATTGTGTAAATTTGTTTTTGTCATGGAATATCTTGGTTTCTCCATCTATCATGATTGAGAGTTTTGCTGGGTATAGTAGTCTTGGCTGACATTTGTGTTGTCTTAGAGTCTGTATGAGATCTGCCCAGGATCTTCTTGCTTTCATGGTCTCTGGTAAGAAGTCTGGTGTGAGTCTGATTGGTCTTCATTTATATGTTACTTGGCCTTTTTCTCTCGCTGCCTTTAATATTTTTTCTTTGTTTAGTACATTTGAGGTTTTGATTATTATGTAACGGGAAGTATTTCTGTTCTGGTCCAGTCTGTTTGGAGTTCTGTACGCTTCTTGTATATTCATGGGCATCTCTCTCTTTAAGTTGGGAAAGTTTTCTTCCATAGTTTTGTTGAAGATATTTGCTGGCCCTTTCAGCTGTAAATCTTCAGTCTCATCTATGCCTATAATCCTTAGGTTTGGTCTTCTAATTGTGTCCTGGATTTCCTGGATGTTCTGGAATACAAGCTTTTTGCATTTTGCATTTTCTTTGACTGTTGAGTCCATGGTTTCTATGGTATCTTTCGGCATCTGAGATTCTTTCTTCCATCTCTTGTATTCTGTTGTTGATATTTGCATCTGTGGCCCCTGATTTCTTCTCAAGGTTTTCTATCTCCAAAGTTGTCTCCCTTTGTGATTTCTTGGTTGTTTCTACTTCTGATTTTAGATCCTGGATGGTTTTGCTTAGCTCCTTCACTTGCTTGTTTGTGTTTTCCTGTAATTCTTTAAGAGATTTTTGTGCTTCCCCTTTCATGACTTCTGCTGTTTGACTCACTTTCTCCTGCATTTCTTTAACTTTTGTGTGTGTGTGTGTGTGTGTGTGTGTGTGTGTGTTTCTTTTTTATTGGCTTCTATCTCTTGAGCCTTATTCTCCTGAATTTCTTTAAGTGATTTTTGTGTTTCCATTATATGGATTTCTAGCTTATTCATGTTCCCCTGTATTTCTTTAAGAGATTCATTTATGTCCTTTTTGTGTTCTTCTAGCAGCATCATGAACAGTGATTTTAAATCCAAATCTTGTTTTTCTTGTGTGGTTGTGTAACCAGGACTTGCTGATGTTGGAGACTTTGGTTCAGACACTGCCATGTTGCCTAGATTTCTGTTAGTAGTGTTCCTGTGTTTGCCCTTTGCCATCTTGTTTTATGTGGCATTAGTTAGTCATGTCTCTGGCTGGAGTTCGTGCCTCCTGTGAGGCTGTAGGGCTATTTCTGCAAATCTGGATGGCTGTGTTTCCCCTGTTAGAGATTGTTGATGTGCTGTCCTCCTCTTGGATGCCCTTGGAGCCCTAGTGTGCCTTGCCCAAGATTGTTGGTGTGAACCAGGAAGTGCCTGTTTGCTCCTTCAGGGAGTGCTAATGGTGTATGCTGCGGGACCTTTACCGAGTGCTGGTCACTCTGCTGGGCAGCCTATCTCCCAACTGGGTTGGTGCACACAAGGTTAGCCTAGCTGCTGAGGCCCTGAGTCTAGGCAAATGCCTGGCAGGCTAAAGCCCCGAGCAAAGTTCCCCTCGGGCTATGATTGTTAATTGGTTCTGTCAGGTGGCCAGGATGGCAGAGTGTGTGTGTGCTCCCTGAAAGTGCTAGGAGAGTCTGTTAGGCTAACAACCTCCTGGCCAAGTTGGCACACAGATGGCCCACCGAGCAACCCAGGGCCTGGGGTCAGTGCAAGGCCTGTCAGTCTTAGACCCCCTGCTATGTTCGCCTAGGGCTATGACTCTCAGCTGACTTTGCCTGCTAGAACTCTCTGGCATCCTGTAGTCAAAATGGCGGAGCACGTACTGGGCTGGGCAAACAACCTCCTGGCTGGCTGTGTTGGCACACCGATGGCCCCCGAACAGCCCAGGGCCTGTGTGTAGCCAATGCCCGTTGGGCTTAGACCCCCATGATGTTGGCGTTATATTTGCATACCTCAGTCTGTCTGATTTCTCTGGTGCTGGAGATCCAAGATGACTGAGAGACTCTCGTAACCAACTGGTGGGAGGCAGAGTTCTGATGCAGCTTCTGTGGGGTGAAAGTCACTGGAAATCTGCCACTGCTTGCAGCCTGGCTGACCAGCGAAGGTCAGTGGTAGCAGGCAGAGGGCCTGCCTGGTTCCTGTCACCTTGGTTCCACTGCTGATGGTCTTTCTGCTGGACCAGCTGCTGCTGCTGCTGCCGCTGCTGCCGCTGCCGCCACTGCCCCCTAATTGAATGACATTGTGTCTTAAAATCATAGCGAAGACATACAAAAGTATTAAGTTGTACCTGTGTTCAGCTATTCAAATATTTTGGATGGATTCATAAATAAATATAAATGTATTCATATATAAATACACATGATATACACTTACATATTTATATAAATATAAAATATATTCATAATTATATTTTCCTCATCGATTCCCTCCAAAATTTATGTCCTTTCTTTTGAAAATCCTCTAAGTCTCTTTACAGCTGCTTATAAGTGTAGTACCATCTGCTCAGCATAAGTAGCCTCTCAGTGGTCTCAAGCCCTGCCTCCTACCCCAAAGAAACTGATCTCATCCCCAATAGCCATTAGTTGTCTATAACACCTCAATTAGCTGTAAGACTCCGTGAACCCCTCAGCTTCCCATGCTGGGATTTTTGTATGCCTTAATCGTGTGTAGGATTATACATATAGTCACACATGCTATGTGTTGCATGTTTATAGTTTTCTTTCTGTGTCCATAAAATACCTTTCATTATAATCTTCCAAGGCTTTCCCACTTATGATATAAGGGACAGGCTATTTCAATGCTCCCTGATCCTTAAGAGCAAGAAGAAGCTTGAAATATATGTATTATTCAGGACTCAGCACTATGTAGTGTTCGTTTGGTCTTTCTGTCTCCTTGTCTCCCTTTGTCTCTGTCTCTCTCTGCCTGTCTGTATGCCTCTGTCTGTCTGTCTGTCTGTCTGTCTCTCTTTTGCTCGCTCTCTTTCTCATTACTTCGTTGAGGGATGTTCTTTTTGTACAACTCTGTATCTTCTGTTTCATTGTTGGTATTATGATCTGCTAACACGAATGAACATATTTTCCTATAAACACCTTTCTTCCTATGCAAAAATAATATAATTAAATAGGCAAGTTTGACATAAAACACATATTAACACAGATGGAAATATTTATCCCAGGAATGAAATAAATAATAATCAAAGTGCTCATGTTATAATAATATTAATTAACAATCACAATTACAATATATTGTGACACATTCCAATATGGATTTTAAACTCTGAAAACAAAAGCATTGAAAATAGAAAGTATTATATTTATTAAGCGAGAAAGTTATACAAAAATATATTTACAAATGATTTGACTCAAAGAAACAACTTGTGTAATGTGTTGAGTAAAATTTGGTATGGAAGAAAAATCTGATTTTATAGTTTTAAAATACACCAGAGTGATACAGGTACACCAAACCACATTGGCAATTAATTTTGAATATGGTAATTACATAATCAGAAAGCTAACCAAGACCCCAGGGAACTCCTAGAGACTGAGCAACCAAACAGCACCTTAGGCTGGTTGGAAGGCCCTGGCATTTATATAGCAAAGATCTTCCTGGTGTAGCCTCAATGGGAGAAGATATGGTTAATCCTTGAGAGACTTTAGGCCCTAGGGAAGAGGGGGCCAGGTAGGGGGGAAGAGAGCATTTTGTAGGAGGTAACGGGGAGGAGGAATATGATGAAGAACTTAGGGGGACTTAGAGAGGGCAATGACTATATAAATGAAGAAAAAAAAAGACTAGAGGAAGACACAGAAGTTAGTAACTTAGTGGTCATGAAAGATACTTTTGGGTATTAGTAGCAAGAATGACCTCCTTGTATCCTCTGCTGACTTTCCGCTCTGCATCTGAACTATCTGGCCAGGCCGGTGACATGGAGAAAGATGCCTAGACAGGGAAATAAAATGGATAAGCAATAAAAGAAAAAGAAGCTAAGTTTAAAATTTTCAGTAATAATAGCAAAAAACAAAGTGCATATTGACATAGTCATAGTAAAATAACTATATTTATAAATATGAAGAAACATTACAAATATAAGGAAGAAAGTAAATGCAAGATAAACTATTATGTATTGCTAATAAAATAATACTATGTAGTCATTGAAGCATCAAATGTGAGTTGATTCCTTATTTTAGATAAATATGATATTATAAATTTTGTAAAAACAATTGCATACTACAGCAAAAGTTAAAAGCAAATTTCAATTGCTCAGTTTAATGACAGATACTTATTCATAGCTCCACACCATTCCAACAAAATTTCACATTGTGATTAATATAAGCTGTTTAGAATAAACATAACAAAAATGAGACAAATAGACATTTTAAAGATTCAAAATAAGTTCACATAAAATCACATAGCATGCTCAAATAAAATATTTGTACTCACTATTGACTTTAAAATTGTAACAGGAGTATGTTAGGCTGCATTATTGGTTACCAGCACTAAAGATAGCCTTGTGGCACCAAAATGAGTTAGTGTAGCTTTAAGAAAAAGAAAAATCATCCAGGAATTCTCTGTTGTGTTAATTTGCAAAAGAATTAGCCCATGTTTGAATTCTCAGCTTTGCTCTCTGTGTTTTCTGTCTGCCTTTTGGTTGTAGTTTCTGGCTTAATGGCAATATGTCCCTTGTGTGTATCTGATCTGCTACTATATCCTGTGTCTTTGTGTGAATCAGGGTCACCGTGCATATTTGATGTCTCAATGATCTTAATCCAGGGTTTTAGTGTGTATTCATTGCAGCACAGGAAGCTTCATATGAGTAAAGAATGATAGTTGCTGTCCAGAGATCTTTAACAAAGATTGTAAAAAGGAGTATGTTATTTACTCCAAATGTCCCTCAAAGCACTGAGTACTATAAATTCACCATCATTAAACTATATCTATATCTTTTAATATTTATGGATGATATTAGTTGCATAAGATTGTTTTCAGCCTATTGGTTATTTTCAGCAAACTATTAGCATAATACACAAATGCAAACACACGTGCATTACTCTGGGTTAAGGACATAGAAGAGTACATAATTTAAAGTTAAGGCTATGTATTAACTTAGGTTGAAAGTCGGTTCAGAAGATTGGCTGTTTCATTGTTCACTTTAAGACAGGATAAAACAAAAACAAAAACAACCAACCAATCACCAACAACAAACCTATTTTTTTTTGTTCTGCTGAGTACTAAGCAAACTATCAGCAGAACTATCAGTCATGTCTTTAGTAACTATGGGTTATGTTAAGAACTTGGCAACAAGAGTCAGGAAATAATTACAAGAATTTGAACCTAAGAAGTATTAAAAAAAAAAAACCCATAGGTTGGGTAGCATAGAACAGTGAAGAGAGCTATACAGCAACAGTGTTTAAAAAATGTGAGGTCAAATGTCTAGGTGATTAGTGAGAGGGCCAGTTTGGTTAGCAATATTTCCAATAGATTGAGGCAAGGTTGGCAGTGAAATCAACACACACCCATTGCCATGAGAACACAAGAGAAAGGTGATGTGCCTAAATTTGGGAAGACAGTGATTGCTTTTCCAATTGAGTGACATTTAGATGAGCTTTTTTTTTTTTTTAAGCGAGGCATTAGAAAGTTTGATGAGATCAAAAGTACATATCAGAGAGATGAAGAGCATTTGTCACAAAAATGATTGAGAAAAAAGCAGATATAAACTGCTCAGGGAATTGAGACTATAGTTGTCACCTAGCAGGTTAAGGATCATTTCAAGCCCCATACTGTGTTCCTATAGATTCTTTGCATCTTTTCCCTACATTAGATTGAGTATCTTATAACTTCCTGCTCTGTTTGCCTGTTCAAATGGAGAAGAGTACTATTTAAAATTATGAAATGCTTTTAGACATATTTTAAATTATTTTTTTTTCATGTATGTGGCCCCAAATAACCACAAGCAAGTCCCACTGCCCATGGAGACCAGAGAATTGGGATTCAATGGGAATTAGACCTACAGGAAGTTGGAGTAGCTGGGTACCAAGCTTGTGTCCTGTACAAGAGTATTTATTACATATTCTTTACAGCTTAGCCATCTGTATCTACACACCCTGATTCGAAAACCTTTGCTCTAACGATTTTTATCATTCATTGTGAAATTCTTACAAAATGTCTCAATTAATTTCTGGTTAATGTCAGTATTAATTTCTAATTCTCTATATATTACATGAATGTAGTTATCTAAATTCATGACATACTATCCTGGCAAAAACCAAGAACTGAATCATTTGACAAAGGCTATGTAGAAAATACAAGAAGCTGCTACAAGGTTGGAAAATTTTTATTCCACTGTGTATAGGAGACTAGAGACTCCATTTGTGTGTAGGTGTGCAGGTGCTAGCAATGATTTTGGAATTAACCCAAATTGCTGGAAAATTATTACAACAAAATCAGTTTCATCAGCATAAACATGAAAGTTGAAGCACAAGAGAGACTGACAGCTGTCGGCAGAAGACGTGGAATGAAGGGCTTTTTTGTTTTTATCTTATTTTATTGTAAACAATAAAAATGATTCAAAATTTGCTTTAAAAGCCACCAAGGTCAGATAAAAATGCAAGAACCTGAAGAAACAATAAGGAATAAAGTGTTGCTTGTCTGACACAAGTTGAGTGTTAACACCGGAAGTGTGTTTACAAACTCCACTCCTTTTGCTTTAAAAATCTTCAGCCTGAAGCAGGTAGGCAAACATAGAATACAGCTCACAAGAGATTTAAACTTATTTTCTTTGGTTTATTAATCTGAGCAGAGATATTGTATTTTAGAAAGCTATAAATACTATTGAAAACTTGTGACATTTAAAGTTGCAGTTTTATTAAAATGTTAACACTGTATTTCAATTAGACATTTAGCTCAAACAAATTACCCATTCTCTAACTTTTTTGTCTTAAAATTGAAAATAATTACATTACTTTAAAAGGTGTAAACTAATCAGCGCATGATATAATGAAGTATATACACCACACACTGTGCTTCTCACATAGTACAACTGTAACTTAACCAATATTAATCCTTTTCTCAAAAAGGATTGCAAAAATTTAGTTTTAGAATTAAAGTATAAATAAAAATCTTTAAAATATTGTTAGGATATAGAGAAACTATATGTCAGCTATTAAAACTGTGGTTGGACTGAAAAAGTGTTCAATTCTATTAACTATCATTTATCTGAAAACGCCAAGATCTGCATCATTTGGAAATAGACAATTTAACGTAAAACAAATTGTGATGAGATCATCTTTAATTTTTAAAAAAAACTTGACAATGTATGGTTGATTTTTAATTGATTCACTATTGTAACACAAGAAATGTGTTTCTGATACATTGAAACATTTTAGAGTGGTCATGTGAAGATAATTATCATTCATATGTCAGTCATTTATCAGTATTCAGGGTGATTCAATATCTTCAATATCATGGCTAGGGATAAAATTAATATTGTAATATAAGTATCTCTTGAACATAATAATATTATTCACATATTAGGAAATAAGATTTAAGAATACTATTAAAATTCTATTTTCAGTTTTTTAAGAATCCAATATCTGGTTTTCATAATGGTTGTCATTTACTATTTCACTCAAACTTGTGTAATACTTCTTCTACAAAATATAATCACATTATTTTGGAATTTTTTTTGAGGTTTTTTGTAATGATCATTTAATGATTTTATCTATACAGTATGATTTTTCTGTAGTTTCATTATTTATACACTTCTATGAATGTTGACAATTTAGATGTATTATTTTCAGCAGGTTTAGAGGAAAACAATTGAAATTTTCTGTTAATTGTTTAATTTGTTACTGGTTTTCTGCATTTCCATACTCCGTTGGATAGTAACTTGTTGTCAGGCATACTCTTCACAGACTCTTTCCGCCATTCTGTCGCTTACCCCCCTCACTTTATCCATTGATCCTATTTATTTCCCAGTTGTGGTTAGTTGGCCATTCTTATAGACTTTCATCTCCTTTGCCTCTTTTGTGATGTGATTCTATACGTTTGCTTACCTCAATGTTACAAAGCATCGCTTATTCATTCTTTTCCAAAATTTCAATTCTTATATTTGAGTCTTTAATAAATACTGAGTTTTGTTTTCTGCAGGATGGGTGATAGGACTTTAGTTTCATTTATTTGTGTGGGGACAGTTTTTGTTTTGTGTGGGTTTTTTTTTTTTTTGCACAATTGCTATTATATCTTTTTAAAGAAGTGTTTCATTTTAATTCTCTCAAATCACTTTGTTATAAATATGTTTTAAATGAGTGTCCTCTCCTCTCTTCCACTGCTTTACTGTCAGTTTCTATCCATGTACCTGTAATGTCCTATGAGTTAAGGTTATATTATACCATAATTTGCATTCAGGTTCCTCTGTTCCTTCACTTTGGTTCTTTCCACTCACATTATTTTGCCATTGTCTTTTTTTTTTGTTTAATTTGTGGTCACACTCTGATGTTTTTTTATCTCTCTTTGAAGCTTATAACAAACATCTGTACTTGACAGAGAGTATAATAACTGTATATTTTGCATGGAGTAGTATGAAGACTTGAAATTATTGATATTTCTCTAGCTCACAAGACTACAACTTCGATCATTTAATTTGTGCCTCCTTTTCATGTCATTTTGTTTATATTAGTTATGTTTACACAGATGGTTTTTACTTGATTTGTTCATTTGATACCTGCATATCTCATAACTTCTGAAAACTGGATTGCTGATTGATTTATTTTCAAGTAGTTGTAGAAATGAACAAACTTTTATTTGCAATAAAACTGATTAAACCATCAAATTACTAGCTAAACTTTTCTTTAGTTAATTTTGTTCAGTGTACTGTGTGTTGAATATGTTTTCTAAATTTGTCATTCAAATCATGAGTCAATACCATAAAATATCAATCAAAGTAAATAGAAAGTCAGAACGCCTTGGGTACAATTCAAGAAATCTGGCCCTAATTATAAGTGAGTTTGAATTAGACAAATATTAATAGACTTGAGGTTTGAGGATAGATAAGATAATTAATTATTATTATCATTATCATTAGAATTATTATTACTATTTTATTTGTCACTTTACATCTTGCTTACTTTCCCTGCCTTGGCCCTCCCCCTTACAGTTCCTCAGCAAATCCCCTCCCTTTCTCCTCGGAGGGAGTAAAGCCTCTCCAGCCCTGGGTTTTCCCATATCCTGGCACACCAAATATTTGTAAGGCTAGGAACTTCTTCTTTCACTGAGGCCAGACAAGACAGTTAAGTTAGGGGTAGAGATTCCACAGATGATATTTTCTGGTTCCATCTATTTGCCTAATCATAAAATAACACACATGGTATACAATCACTGATAAGTGGATATTACCGGAATACCCAAGATACAATTCACAGACTACATGAAGCTCAAGAAGAAGGAAGAAGTGTGGGTGCTTTAGTACTTCTGAGAAAGGGAACAAAATATGCATAGAGAACATGTGGAGAAGAAGTGTAGAGCAGAGACTGAAGGATAGGTCATGCAGAGACTGCCCCACCTGGAAATTCATCCCATATACAGTAACCAAACCCTGACACTATTGTGGATGCCAAAAAAATGCTTTAGAAAGGATTTTTGATGAAAGGAGCCTGATATGGCTGTCTCCTGAGCAGCCTTGTCAGAGCCTGGCAAATACAGAGGCAGATTCTTGCAGCCAACCATTGGACTGAGAGCGGAACCCCTGGTGGAAGAGTTAGAGAAAGGACTGAAAGAGCTGAAGTGGTTTGCAACTTCATAGGAAGAACAACAATATCAACCAACCAGAACCCCCAGAGCTCCCAGGGACTAAGCCATCAGTCAAGGAGTACACATGGCTCCAGCTACATATGTAGCAGAGGATAGCCTTGTCAGCCATCAATGGGAGGAGAGGTCCTTGGTCCTATGAAAGCTTGATAGATGCCCCAGAGGAGGGGAACTGAGGGATAGGAGGTGGGATTGGGGGTAGGGGGAAAAACACCCTCATAGAAGCAGGTGGAGGGAGGATGGGATAGGAGGTTTCCAGAAGGGGGGAGGAAATCTGGAAAGGGGATAAAATTTAAAATATAAATTAAGAAAATGTCCAAAAATAAAAAAATAAAAAAGAAATGGAATAGGAATGGATGGGGATAGGAGAAAAGGGGGGAAGTGACTGGGAGAAGCAGAAGAACAACTGTGGTTTGAATGTAAAAATAAATAATAAATAAATAATAAATAAATAAATAAATAAATAAGGAAGAAAGGACAACTAAAATAATATTTTAAATTTCATAAAAGTATTACAAAGTTCTAAAACATGCTTCTCCTAATCCTTTATTTATATTAAACTACAACTAGAAATGTTTCCTTATAAACATTTAAAACTATTTTCCTTCAGGTGTGAAATAAATACACTACAAACAATAATCTGTGGTGACTTCTAAGTCCAATGGGTAAATAGCATGATCATTCACACATTTAATTACAGTCAGAGTTCACCTTCCAACATTTGAACCAATTTCTTTCAGTTGATATTTACTTTATTAACATAAAATACAGTTCATATTGAACACTTTCAATAAAAGGTCATATTTCTGAAATAAAAATAAAGTTATAGTGACAAAAATAATTGTAAGAAAAGGGAAAAGGTATTTCCTTGTCAATTAACTGAAGTTCAAGTATAATCAAATGTAAATTTCTTTACTTATTCTGTTAGCTACTTAGGTAAATTAGCCCAGTTTATTTTGTTATAAATTGAACTGTATTTTAGATTTGGTCTTTTAAAATTATGTAATTATATGTCAGTTCACACAGATCCTAATAGATCTTTTAGTAACAGGTACTAAAAGAATTTTCAGTAAATTCATTTTCAAAACAAATAATGCTTCCTGAGGTCTTATTGAATGTTTATGGGAAGCACAGACATTGGAAATATGAAGAAACAAACCACTCAAAGAGTAGGTTTATATATTTTCTTCATTAATCATATGTATTATCTGGTGAATAGTCAATTCAAATTACCTTTCTACTGTTTGTAAGCAATGTTAGTCCATATTTCCTGTATTTAGTCTACATTTTTTATTGCAAATAATATGATCTAACTTTGGTATGCTATGTTTAGGAGCATACCTAAAACAAATGGAAGGCAAAGCACTAATAAAGCTGTATACATGAGAGTGTTGTTTCTAAAATGCCCTTATACTCAAAACACATAGATATACATCAATAAGATTCAGGTTTCATGTTTTATAGAGACAAACCAATTTCCATATCTTTGCTGCAGGAGGACTAGATCAGTTTTATGAAGTGATTTACAAAATCACATCCTTTTATACTTAGAACACTATTTGGAGAGCAGGAAGAACATTAGTGTAGATTTTCTTTGCTATACATCATTTTAAAGTGAAACAACAAGTGAGGTTGTTCTTACTGGGTGCCATGGATTATAATGCTCCTACAGAAGCTGACTTGCCCTTCTTGTTGTACTTAAGAGGCTGTACTGGCTGCTTTTGTGTGTCAACTTGAGAGGAACTGGAGTTATCACAGAGAAGGGAGCTTCAGTTGGGGAAGTGTTTCCATGAGATCCAGCTGTGGCACATTTTCTCAATTAGTGATCAAGAGAGGAGGGCCCCTTGTGGGTGGTACCATCCCTAGGCTGGTATGAGATATAGGGTTCTATAAGAGAACAGGCTGAGCAAACCAGAGGAAGCAAGCCATTAAGGAACATCCCTCCATGGCTTCTGCATCAGCTCCTGCTTCCTGACCTGCTTGAGTTCCAGTCCTGACTTCCTTTGTTGATGAACAGCAGTGTGGAAGTGTAAGCTGAAGAAACCCTTTCCTCTTCACTTTGCTTCTTTTTTTTTTTTTTTACTCGATATATTTTTTATTTACATTTCAAATGATTTCCTCTTTTCTGGTCCCCCACTCCCCGAAAGTCACATAAGCCCCCTTCCCTCCCTCTGTTCTCCCACCCATCCCTTCCCACTTCCCTGTTCTGGTTTTGTCTTATACTGCTACACTGAGTCTTTCCAGAACCAGGGGCCACTCCTGGGATTGCTTCAAGTTTCTCTCCATTTAGTTTGATGCTGGCTACCGGTTTAATATATATTGCTTTTACTATGTTTAGGTATGGGGCTTGAATTCCTGTTCTTTCCAAGACTTTAAGCATGAAAGGATGCTGAATTTTGTCAAATGCTTTTTCAGCATCCAATGAAATGACCATGTGGTTTTTTTCTTTGAGTTTGTTTAGGTAGTGGATTGCATTGATGGATTTCCATATATTGAACCAACCCTGCATCCCTGGAATAAAGCCTACTTGATCATGGTGGATGATTGTTTTTATGTGTTCTTGGATTCGCTAGGCAAGAATTTTATTGAGTATTTTTGTATCGATGTTCATAAGGGAAATTGGTCTGAAGTTCTCTTTCTTTGTTGGATCTTTGTGTGGTTTTGGTATCAGCGTAATTGTGACTTCATAGAAGGAATTGGGTAGTGTTCCTTCCGTTTCTATTTTGTGGAATAGTTTGAAGAGTATTGGTGTTAGGTCTTCTTTGAAGGTCTGATAGAATTCTGCACTAAAGCCATCTGGTCCTGTGCTTTTTTTGGTTGGAAGGCTTTCTGTGACCTCTTCTATTTCTTTAGGGCTTATGGGACTGTTTAGATGATCTATTTGGTCCTGATTTAATTTCGGTTTTTGATATCTGTCTAGGAAATTGTTCATTTCCTCGAGATTCTCCAGTTGTGTTGAGTATAGGCTTTTGTAAGATCTGATGATTTTTTTTAAATTTCCTCAGTTTCTGTTATCATATCCCCCTTTTCATTTCTAATTTTGTTAATTTGGATACTTTCTCTCTGCCCTTTGATCAGTCTGGATAAGGGTCTATCTATCTTGTTGATTTTCTCAAAAAAAAAAAAAACAGCTTCTGGATTCATTGATTCTTTGTATGGTTCTCTTTGTTTCCCCTTGACTGATTTCAGCCCTGAGTGTGATGATTTCCTGTCTTCTACTCCTGGGTGAATTGGCTTCTTTTTGTTCCAGGTTCAGCTTGCTTCTTAGTCATGATGTTTTGTCAAGGAATAGAAACCCTAAGTAAGACAAATTGGTACCATGAGTATGTTATTCAGGTGAAAACCTTACCATGTTTTGGGGAGGACTGTGGAAGGACTTTGGAACTTTGGGCAAGAAGATCCATTTAGTTTTAAGAACTTTGTGGGATACTGTGTAGGAGCTTGGAAGATAATGTCGAGAACAGTACAGAAGATGAAAGCCAGACTTATGAAATTTCAGAGGGAAGATTAATGACATGTTTGGATTGTGAAGATTTTGTGGTTTTGATTGCCTGGTTTTGAAGAATCAGCTGTGATCAACAAGGTATCAGAACCAATAAATAAAATCTTTGTATTACTGAGACCATTGTTGCTGGTTAGCTGGAGCTAAGATATTAGTGGTGATTAAATAGAGACCAGCATCGCTGAGGTTAAATCTTCTGAGAAGTGTTTTCTGAGAGCACAGATTCTGAGTCCAGAGATATTTATATTTGTACCTTATTCTATTGCTGGACTTGGTAATCTGTAAGACTCACCCAGGTGGTACTGGTTTTGAAGGCATGAAGGGGTCATAAAGAGCAGCTGAGGCTTGGCACTATGAGAGACTGTGGAAGGCCATTGGTGAAGGTGCAGCCTCAGTTGCAATTGATGGTCCAGGACTGAAAGGGTCATGCAAAGGAGCTGAGGCTTGGCATTATTAAGAGAGCCTATGAGAGGTTATTGGTGAAGCCTAGTTACAAAGGAAGACAGTGGTTTTTGGAGCTACTGGTACTATGAGATGACCACAATAACAGCAGTAGTTAGTGGAGTACAGGCAACTGAAGCCTAGAAAGGGATACAAAGGGCAGAGCTGGAGAAGTCGCCCAAGCCCTTGGAGGAGTCTTAAAGATCATGAGTGGATCCCAGATATATGCTTTGAGGTCAATTTCTGCATTTGATTGTGACCATGCCCTGATATGTTTCCCTCTTGAAGAAAGAATTTTAGTGGAGCCCACAGTTAAGAGACTGAGTTTTTAAAAGACTGAATTTTAAAATGTATTGGACATTTCAAAGGGATTGAGCTTTTAATATGTAAAGATTATGATACTGTTAAAATTATTTAGATCTTGGGGATGAGTAACAAAATAAGGGTTGATGCTTAATAGGATGATGTCTTTGTGTGTCAAGTTAACAAGGGGTCAATTGTAGTGGCTGGTTTTGTGGTCAACTTGACACAGGCTGGAGTTATCACAGAGAAAAAAAAAGCTTCAGTTGAGGATGAGACTCCATGAGATATAGTTGTGGGTCATTTTCTCAATTAGTGATCAAGTGGTGAAGGCTCCTTATGGGTGGTACCATCCCTGGGCTGATGGTCTTGGGTTCTACAATAGAGCAGGCTGAGCAAGGCAGGGGAAGCAAGCTAGTAAGGAGCATCCCTTCATAGCATCTGCATCAGCTCCTGCTTCCTAACCTGCTTGAGTTCCAATCCTGTCTTCTTTTAGCCATGAGTAGCAGTGTGGAAGTGTAAACTGAATAAACGCTTTCCTCCCCAACTTGTTTCTTGATCCTTGGTCATAATGGTTGTGCAGGAATAGAAACCCTGACTAAGACAGAGGCTAAGGAAATAAATAAATAACACATGTAGAATTGTTCCAAGAGAACCAAATAGGAAGGAAACCTGTAGGAAAAAAGAATCAACCATTATATGTTTTCATTACGACCCTCATTCCTGAAATTATACAACAATGTCATAATCAGTGAAGAATCAAACATATTTAAATGAAAGCCTAAGTGTAACCACAGCTAAACGTATGTCTTTTTCCACAAGGAAAATTTTTTCCTTCATCAAATTTTCATAAATTAGAAGTCTTGGAAGTGTTTAAAAGCTTATTATTTTAATTCTTTCAACATGATTGCTTTCCAAGGCTGAGTATTTTTATGCACCAAGGATTCAGATTACATCAGCATGACTAAGTATGATAAAATAATTCATATTAATGCAGGTTATATCAGTTTTTATTATCACAGAGCGACATGGGGAGATGATCAGAATCAACAAACCTATTATGTCCTCATTTTATTGACTGAAATCCAGTAGAGGGTCCTTCCCAAAGGGAGGTGGCACTCACTGCAAATACAGCTTTGGGTAAAGCCCTTTGTCTATCTTTTCCTCAGTTGGTTCCTATACCTATGAATAATTAATTGAGCTAAATATTATCTGGGAAAAAAAGGAAAAACAAGCTCCCAACAAACTACAGACTTTTAATGTTAGTGTTGTCTGTATATTGCCTTTACAACTTAGTAGCTGAAATTTGCAGTACAATATAAAATGAGAAAATTTACAAATTGGAGAAAACCAAGATTGGAGGAATGCACAAAGCAAACTCTAAAGAACAATCACATAGGTTGTGAACACTATGACTGACTAAATTGTGTTTTCTAAAATTGTAACACATACATGATGTTGGTTCAAGCTGTTAGAAAATTATACCATGCTAAACAAATGAAACCAAATTTAAATAAATGAAATCTGTGTGTCATTTCTCTTTGAATGTATTGTGAGTAGAGTATTGTTTACCAATTTATAGATGCTAAGATTTGTAAGAGAAAGGATATGGGGCACAGGGGGGAAAGTTCTTGAATAGAACACCAATAGCTTATGCTCTAAGATCAAGAATTGACAAATGGGACCTCATAAAACTACAAAGTTTCTGTAAGGCAAAGGACACTGTCAAAAGGACAAAACGTCAACCAACAGATTGGGAAAGGATCTTCACCAACCCTAAATCTGACAGAGGGCCAATATCTAATATATACAAAGAACTCAAGAAGGTAGACCCCAGAAAACCAAGTAAGCACATTAAAAAGTGGGGTACTGAGCTGAGCTAAACAAAGAATTTTCACATGAAGAACTTCAGAAGGCTGAGAAACACCTTAAGAAATGTTCAACATCATTAATTGTTAGGGAAATGCAAATCAAAACCACCCTGAGAGTTCACCTCACACCAGTCAGAATGGCTAAGGTCAAAAACTCAGGAGACAGCAGGTGCTGGCGAGGATGTGGAGAAAGAGGAACACTCCTCCACTGCTGGTAGGATTGTAAGATGGTGCAACCACTTTGGAAATCAGTCTGGACATTCCTCAGAAAACTGAACATGACACTTCCAGAGGACCCTGCTATACCACTCCTGGGCATATACCCAGAGGATTCCCAGGTATGCAATAAGGACACATGCTCCACTATGTTCATAGCAGCCCTATTTGTAGTAGTCAAAAGCTGGAAATAATCCAGGTGTCGAGTCCTGAGGCCTCTGGCAGGAGCCTTCAGATCTCCACTTCGGAATCCAGAAGAGCCTGGGCTGCAACGCCATATCTCCCAGTCCTACAAGAGGCAAGAGGAGCATCCGGAAGGCTGGCTGGGAGGAGTCAGTGTGCTCTGGTGAGTCCAGCAGGCCCCTGCAAGAGCCTTCAGGTATCTGCTTTGGGATCTGAACAGCCTGGGCCACAGCACCCTGTCTCCAGACAGTGAAGGAGGTCAGCTGTGCACCAGAGGCCACCTGGGAAGAGGCAGCTTGCACTGGTGAGTCCAGCATTGACAAGACCAACTAATACCAATGAGAACTAGATGGCAAAAGGCAAACACAGGAACGTCACTGACAGAAATCAAGGCAATATGACAACATCTGAACCCAATTCTCCTGAAACAGCATGTCCTGGATACCACATCACACCAGTAAAACAAGATTTAGATTTAAAATCACTGGTCATGATGCTGGTACAGGAACACATGAAGGACATATTTAAAGAAATTCAGGAGAAAATGGATCAAAAGTTAGAAGCCCTTACAAGGGAAACACAAATATCATTGAAAGAAATTCAGGAGAATACAAAAGCCAATAAGAAGGAAACGCAAAAATCACTTAAAGAACTACAGGAGAACTTTGGTCAACATGCTGAGGTCATGAAAGAAGAAATACAAAAATCTCTTAAGGAATTACAGCATAAACAAGCAAGTGAAAGAGCTAAGCAAAACCATCCAGAATCTAAAATCTGAAGTAGAAACAACTAAGAAAACTCAAAGGGATACAACTTTGGAGATAGAAAACCTTGGGAAGAAATCGGGGGACATAGATGCAAATATCAACAGCAGAATACAAGAGATAGAAGAAAGAATCTCAGATGCTGAAGATACCATAGAAACCATGGACTCAAGAGTTAAAGAAAATGCACAATGCAAAAAGCTTGTAACTCAAAATATCCAGGAAATCCAGGACACAATGAGAAGACCAGACCTAAGGATTATAGGCATAGATGAGAGTGAGGATTTACAACTTAAAGGGCCAGCAAATATCTTCAATAAAATTATGGAAGAAAACTTCCCTAACCTAAAGAGAAAGAAGCCCATGAATATACAAGACGCCTACAGAACTCCAAACAGACTGGACCAGAACAGAAATACCTCCCATCACATAATAATCAAAACACCAAATGTACTAAACAAAGAAAGAATATTAAAAGTAGTAAGAGAAAAAGGCCAAGTAACATATAAAGGAAGACCTATCAGAATCACAGCAGACTTTTCACCTGAGACTATGAAAGCTAGAAGATCCTGGGCAGATCTCATGCAGACTCTAAGAGAACACAAATGCCAGCCGAAACTACTATATCCAGCAAAACTCTCAATCACCATAGATGGAGAAACTAAGATATTCCATGAGAAAACCAAGTTTACCCAATATCTATCCACAAACCCAGCCTTACAAAGGATAATAGGAGGAAAACACCAATACAAGGAGGGAAAATTCACCCTGGAAAAAGCAAGATAGTAACCTTCTCTCATCAAACCCAAAAGAAGTTAACCAATCAAATTTAAAAAAATAACATCAAAAATGACAAGAAGTAACAATCACTATTCCTTAATATCTCTTAACTTCAATGGACTCAATGCCCCAATAAAAAGACAGAGACTAACCAAATGGATACCTAAATAGGACCCTACATTTTGCTGCATACAGGAAACACACCTCAGGGTCAAAGACAAACACTACCTTAGAGTAAAAGGCTGGAAGGCAATGTTACAAGCAAATGGTCTCTGGAAACAAGCTGGTGTAGCCATTATAATATCAGATAAAATTGACTTTCAACCCAAAGTCATCAAAAGAGACTCTGAGGGACACTTCTTGCTGGTCAAAGGAAAAATACAACAAGAAGAAGTCTCAATCCTGAACATCTATGCTCCAAATGCAAGGGCACCCTCGTTCATAAAAGAAACTTTATTAAAGCTCAAAGCACAAATTGCACCTAACACAATAATTGTGGGTGACTTCAACACTGCACTTTCCTCAATGGACCGATCAGGAAAACAGAAACTAAACAGGGACACAATGAAACTAATTGAAGCTTTGGACCAATTAGATTTAACAGATATATATATAGAACATTCTATCCTAAAGCAAAAGAATATAGCTTTTTCTCAGCACCTCATGGTACCTTCTCCAAAATCGACCATATAATTGGTTCAAGACAGACCTCAACAAATATAAGAAGATCGAACTAATCCCATGCCTCCTATCAGATCACTATGGAGTAAAAGTGGTCTTCAAAACAAAACAACAGAAAACCCACATACACGTGGAAACTGAACAATATTCAACTCATTGATACCTTGGTCAAGGAAGAAATAAAGAAAGAAATTAAACACTTTTTAGAACTTAATGAAAATGAAGACACAACATACCCAAATCTATGGGACACAATGAAAGCAGTGCCAAGAGGAAAACTCATAGCCTTGAGTGCTTCCAAAAAGAAAATGGAGAGAGCATACACTAACAGCTTAATGACACACCTGAAAGCCCTGGAACAAAAAGAAGCTATTTCACCTAGAAGTAGTAGAAGGTAGGAAATCATCAAACTCAGGGCCAAAATCAATCAAGTAGAAACAAAGAGAACCATACAAAAAATCAACAAAACCAGGAGCTGGTTCTTTGAGAAAATCAACAAGAGAGATAAACCCTTAGCCAGACTAACCAAAGGGCACAGAGACAGTATACAGATTAACAAACTTAGAAATGAAAAGAGAGATATAACAACAGAAACTGAAGAAATTTAAAAAATCATTAGATCCTACTACAAAAGCCTATACTCAACACAACTGGAGAATCTGGAGGAAATGGACAGTTTCCTAGACAGATATCAGACACCAAAACTAAATCAGGATCAAATAGATAAACTAAACAGTCCTATAACACCTGAAGAAATAAAAAGGGTCATAGAAAGTCTCCCAGCCAAAAAAAGCATGGGACCAGATGGCTTCAGTGCAGAATTCTATCAGACCTTCATAGAAGACTTAACACCAATACTCGTCAAACTATTCCACAAAATAGAGACAGAAGGAACTCTACCCAACTCGTTCTATGAAGCCACAATTATGCTGATACCAAAACCACAAAAAGATCCAAAAAAGAAAGAAAACTTCAGGCCAATTTCTCTTATGAATATTGATGCAAAAATTTTTAATAAAATTCTTGCCAACCAAAACCAAGAACACATCAAAACGATCATCCATGATCAAGTAGGCTTCATCCCAGGGATGCAAGGATGGTTTAATATAAGGAAATCCATCAATGCTATCCACTACATAAACAAACTCAAAGAAAAAAACCATATGCAGAAAAGGCATTTGACAAAATTCAGCATCCTTTCATGCTAAGTCTTGGAAAGAACAGGAATTCAAGGCCCATACCTAAACATCGGTAAAGCAACATACAGCAAACTGGTAGCCAACATCAAACTAAACAGAGAGAAACTTGAAGCAATCACACTAAAATCAGGGACTAGACAAGGCTGTCCTCTCTCTCCAAATCTTTTCAATATAGTACTTGAAGTTCTAGCTAGAGCAATTAGACAACATAAGGAGGTCAAGGGGATACAAATTGGAAAGAAAGAATTATCTTCCTAAATAGTCATATTATCACTATTTGCAGATGACATGATAGTCTACTTAAGTGACCTGAAAACCTCCACCAGAGAACTCCTACAGGTGGTAAAAAACTTCAGCAAAGTGGCTGGTTATAAAATCAACTCAAGCAACTCAAAGGATAAGCAGGCTGAGAAAGAAGTTAGGGAAATGACACCCTTCACAATAGCCACAAACAATATAAAGTATATTGGTGTGACTCTAACCAAACAAATGAAAGATCTATATGACAAGAACTTCAGGTCTCTGAAGAAGGAAATCGAAGAAGACCTCAGAAAATGGAAAAATCTGTCATGCTCATGGATGGGCAGGATTAATATAGTTAAAATGGCCATCTTGCCAAAAGCAATCTACAGATTCAACGTAATCCCCATCAAAATCCCAACTCAGTTCTTCACAGAGTTAGAAAAAGCAATTCTCAAATTCATCTGGAATAACAAAAAACCCAGGATAGCTAAAACTATTCTCAACAACAAAAGAAATTCTGGGGGAATCACTATCCCTGACTTCAAGCCGTACTACAAAGCAATTGTGTTAAAAACTGCATGGTATCAGCACAGTGACAGACAAGTGGACCAATGGAATAGAATTGAAGATCTAGAAATGAACCCACACACCTATGGTCACTTGATCTTTGACAAAGAGGCCAAAACCATCCAGTAGTCAAAAGAGCCTTTTCAACTAATGATACTGGTTCAATTGGAGGTCAGCATGCAGAAGAATGCGAATTGATCCATTCTTATCTCCCTGTACTAAATTTCACTCCAAGTGGATCAAGGACCTCCATGTAAAACCAGTCTCACTGAAACTAATAGAAAAGAACTGGGGAAGACCCTAGAGGACATGGGCACGGGGGAAATTTTCCTGAGCAGATCACTAATAGCTTATGCTCTAAGATCAAGAATTGACAAATGGGACTTCATAAAATTACAAAGTTTCTGTAAGGCAAAGGACACTGTTAAAAGGACAAAATGGCAACCATCAAATTGGGAAAGGATATTCACCAACCCTACATCTGATAGAGGGCTAATATCCAATATATGCAAAGAACTCAAGAAGTTAGACCCCAGGGAACCAAATAACCCTATTAAAAATGGGGTACAGATCTAAACAAAGAATTTTCACCGGAAGAAATTTGGATGGCCGAGAGGCACCTCACTTCCAGAAGATCCTGCTATACCACTCCTGGGCATATACCCAGAGGATTCCCCACCATGTAATAAGGATACATGCTCTACTATGTTCATAGCAGCCATATTTATAATTGCCAGATGCTGGAAAGAACCCAGGTATCCCTCAACAGAAGAGTGGATGCAAAAAATGTGGTATATCTACACAATGGAGTACTATTCAGCCATTAGAAACAATGAATTCATGAAATTCTTAGGCAAATGGATGGAGTTAGAGAACATCATACTAAGTGAGGTAACCCAGACTCAAAAGGTGAATCATGGTATGCACTCACTAATAAGTGGATATTAACCTAGAAAACTGGAATACCCAAAACATAATCCACACATCAAATGAGATACAAGAAGAAAGGAGGAGTGGCTCCTGGTTCTGGAAAGACTCAGTGAAGCAGTATTCGACAAAACCAGAACGGGGAAGTGGGAAGGGGTGGGTGGGAGGACAGGGGGAAGTGAAGGGGGCTTACGGGACTTTCGGGAAGTGGGGGGCTAGAAAGGGGGAAATCATTTGAAATGTAAATAAATTATATCGAATAAAAAAAACAAAAGAAGAAGTGCTCAACATCATTAGTCATTAGGGAAATGCAAATCAAAACAACCCTGAGATTTCACCTTACACCAGTCAGAATGGCTAAGGTCAAAACTCAGGAGACAGCAGGTGTTGGAGAGGATGTGGAGAAAGAGGAACACTCCTCCACTGCTGGTGGGGCTGTAAGATGGTACAACCACTTTGGAAATCAGTCTGGCGGTTCCTCAGAAAACTGGACATGACACTTCCGGAGGACCCTGCTATACCTCTCCTGGGCATATACCCAAAGGATTCCCCGGCATGCAATAAAGACACATGCTCCATTATGTTCATAACAGCCTTATTTATAATAGGCAGAAGCTGGAAAGAACCAGATGCCCCTCAATGGAGGAATGGATACAGAAAATGTGGTATATTTACACAATGGAATACTACTCAGCAATTAGAAACAACGAATTCACAAAATTTTTAGGCAAATGGTTTGATCTGGAAAATATCATCCTAAGTGAGGTAACCCAGTCACAAAAGAATACACATGGAATGCAATCTCTGATAAGTAGATATTAATTAGCCCAGAAGCCCTGAATACCCAAGGCACAAATCGCATAACAAATGACTCCCATGAAGTATGGAGAGGGTTCTGATCCTGGAAAGGATTGATCTAGCATTGGAGGGGAATGTAAGGACAGAGAAAAAGGAGGGAGGTGATTGGAGAATGGATGGAGAGAAGAAGGTTTATGGGACATATAGGGAGGGGGGATCCAGGAAAGGGGAAATAATTTGGAATGTAAACGAAGAATATAAAAAATAAATATATTATGGTTTCAGTGCAGAATTCTATCAGATCTTCAAAGAAGACCTAACACCAATACTCTTCAAACTATTCCACAAGATAGAAACAGAAGGAACCCTACCCAATTCCTTCTACGAAGCCACAATTACGCTGATACCAAAACCACACAAAGATCCAACAAAGAAAGAAAACTTCAGACCAATCTCCCTTATGAACATCGATGCAAAAATACTCAATAAAATTCTTGCCAACCAAATCCAAGAACACATCAAAACGATCATCCACCATAATCAAGTAGGCTTTATCCCAGGGAGGCAGGGTTGGTTCAATATACGGAAATCCATCAATGCAATCTACTACATAAACAAACTCAAAGAAAAAAATGGTCATTTCATTGGATGCTGAAAAAGCATTTGACAAAATTCAGCATTCTTTCATGCTTAAAGTCTTGGAAAGAACAGGAATTCAAGGCCCATACCTAAACATCGTTAAAACAATATACAGCAAACCAGTAGCCAGCATCAAACTAAATGGAGAGAAACAATCTCTCTAAAATCAGGGACTAGACAGGGCTGCCCCCTTTCTCCTTATCTTTTCAATATTGTACTTGAGGTACTAGCTCAGGCAATTCGGCAACATAAGGAGGTCAAAGGGATACAAATTGGAAAGGAAGAAGTCAAACTATCATTATTTGCAGATGACATGATAGTCTACCTAAGTGACCCAAAAAACTCCACTAGAGAACTCCTACAGCTGATAAACAACTTCAGCAAAGTGGCAGGTTATAAAATCAACTCAAGCAAATCAGTGGCCTTCCTATACTCAAAGGATAAGCAGACTGAGAAAAAATTAGGGAAATGACCCGCTTCACAATAGCCACAAACAGTATAAAGTATCTTGGGGTGACTCTTACCAAACATGTGAAAGATCTGTATGACAAGAACTTCAAGACTCTGAAGAAGGAAATGGAAGAAGACCTCAAAAAATGGGAAAACCTCCCATGCTCATGGATCGGCAGGATTAATATAGTTAAAATGGCCATTTTGCCAAAAGCAATATACAGATTCAATGCAATACCCATCAAAATCCCAACTCAATTATTCACAGAGTTAGAAAGAGCAATTATCAAATTCATCTGGAATAACAAAAAACCCAGGATAGCTAAAACTATTCTCAGCATCAAAAGAAATTCTGGGGGAATCAGTATCCCTGACCTCAAGCAATACTACAGAGCAATAGTGTTAAAAACTGCATGGTATTGGTACAGTGACAGGCAGGCAGATCAATGGAACGGGATTGAAGATCCAGAAATGAACCCACACACCTATGGCCACTTGATCCTCAACAAAGGAGCTGAAAACATCCAATGGAAAAAAGATAGCCTTTTCAACAAATGGTGCTGGTTCAACTGGAGGTCAGCATGCAGAAGAATGCAAATTGATCCATCCTTGTCTCCTTGTACTAAGCTCAAATCCAAATGGATCAAGGACCTCCACATAAAGCCAGATACTCTGAAGCTAATAGAAAAGAAACTGGGGAAGACCCTTGAGGACATCGGTACAGGGAGAAAGTTTCTGAACAGAACCCCAATAGCATATGCTCTAAGATCAAGAATTGACAAATGGGACCTCATAAAATTACAAAGTTTCTGTAAGGCAAAGGACACCATCAAAAGGACAGATCGGCAACAAAAATATTAAAAAAAAAAAAAAAGAATCCAGGTGTCCCTCAGTGGAGGAATGGATATAAAAAATGTGGTATATTTACACAATTGAGCACTATTCAGTCATTAGAAACAATGAATTCATGAAATTCTTAGACAAATGGATGGAGCTGTAGAACATCATACTAAGTGAGGTAACCCAGTCTCAAAAGATCAATCATGGTAATATTCACTGATAAGTGGATATTAGGCTAGAAACTTGGAATACTCAAGACATATTCCACATATTAAGTGATGTCCAAAAAGAACAGAGGGGTGGCCCTTGGTTCTGGAAAGACTCAGTGCAACAGTAAGGGAATTCCAGAACAGGGAATTGGGAAGGAGTAGATAGAGGAACAGAGGGAGGGAAGAGGACTTATAGGACTTGTGGGGAGTGGGGACCTAGAAAAGGGGAAATCATTTGAAATGTAAATAAAGAATACATGGAATAATACAAATTCTTTCATTTGATTAAATGAATTATCATTTTGACTTTTGTTCTGGAGAGAAAATGGTTTCTCAATATCTGTTAAGATTTTCAAAATATATGTTATTAAAATTATAACTAAGACTAGTGATATCTATATGATTTTCTTTTTATTTTTTACTTCTAGCCACCTATACCACTAACATAGAAGAATTGCCAAATATCTTAATTCTTGTATCACTCTGAACTAATTAAAACTTCCATTATTAGGAACTGAAAGAGATTGAAATAGATCATTATGATGCACTTGAAAGCATTCAGTAAATAGAAATAGCCACAAGCATACATTAAAATTTAAATTTTATATAAAATTAAATATGATATTGTTCACATTTATTGTAATTTTGAATAATTTTTAAGCTTTTCATATATGTATTTTATTTTGGGCATATGGGTATTTTGGTTGGATGTAATTATTTCAATTCACTGAAACAATTCACTGAAGGTTAAATATGATAACAATAGATTATACAGAGTGAGAAACTAGTTAGGCATCGTCTACAGGTCGATAGAAAGATGTTATGTTAAGATTTTGCTAATCAGTCATTTTACATTTACACTTTTGTGTATAATAGTGCTGCCACTGACAAAATTAGCCAGCTCAATCCAGACCATATCCCTGCACATAGATGCGAGCTGTACATGAAAACTCCTACCTTCCTATGGCACTGTTAGAAATTGGTAGCTGCGAGGAGAGCAGAGTTAGTTTTGTCTAACAGTGTGACTGCAATAAATGGAGCACACTCCAGTCGCTGCTCAGACAACCAATATTTGAACAGCACAAAGTGGTCTTGATGAGGAAAGTAAAAGACCCTAAGTAGGATAGGAAGAGAGAGAGAGAAAAAAAAGGTGGATTCAAGATGAATTGGGGGAAGTATAGGAAGTATTATTAAAACAGGCTGCATAAAACCTTCATAGACCTAAGAAAATAGTTTTTAAATCATACAACTGAAAGATTAATGAAACAACATAAATTAAAAGTAAAGGATAGCAGGAATACTTACAGGAAAATAATTTCCTTAGAGTGGTCTCCAATATCAGGCTATGTACTTTATATCACTATCACTTTATTATACATATATATGTTATTTATATGCATATATATTGGAATTTATATATGTATATATGTATATATACACAAATATATCCTGTTCATAATCTGTATGCATTCTATGGCTTATAGCAGCACCCATTTCTTGAATTGTATATTATTTTTAATTATATTAAAGGATACTTCAGCAAGGAATGATACAAAAGCTGCATAAATTATCCTGTTATTTTTACATATTCTATGAACATGAGTATTTTACTTAATAAAAGCATTAAACTATGCACAGAAAAATATGTACATAAATTCTGCTTGGGTAAGTCTGAAAGTACTGAAAGGTGGGCACAGTGATGTTGAAACATGACTTACTGACAGAGTTTAAAAATATTTAGTTTTGCAAATACCATTATAAAAGTCATGATTTAATATCCACCCTCACAGAAGCATGTAAAGGAACTAATTAACACATTGTTATCCCCTTTCAGAAAACTATTTATACTTTTCTTGTCATCATTGGGGTGTCTGATCTCCTCAGGGAGACATAGGGCAGAAGTGGGTGCTGGACTTGTGGATGCTAGCATGCAACTCACTGGAAGGAACACAGTTTAAGATAGGGGTCCCAGCCCATGTTTCTCTGGGTAAGAAATGATGGAGTATGTGACAAAGGCTGTGATTCTCAAACTCTTCTGTATCTAGAAACCATGAGGACTGAGGGGACTTGGGATCAGGCAGGAGTGTGGAGAGACCTTCAACAGGAGTCTCAGGCATGGCTGTGTGACAAAGGCCTCCTCCCACAGCGATCCTTGATGAAGAAAATAGTCCTTTCTTGTCCAAACTATTTATTCATAGTGGATGAGTATGAACACAATTTATTCAGGGTCAACCTTTAGCAGAAAGGGATGCCTAGAAAGGGTAACTCATTGGCCAGACATTTAGGGTACATCTAGAAACCTCATTAGTATGGAGAAATCTGGGTTTCTATGCTATGTGACCAGTTGTCATGACACCCTTTGTGGGGTGTCATGATCATGTGCTCCAGGATAGGACTTTAGATAGGTGCTAATTTAAACAGTAACAGTTCTAAATTAAAAGACTTTCCAGGTGCTTTTCCCCTCGACCTTACCAGTCCATCTGTCTGGTAACATAGTTCTACTTGACCCACAGTATCCAGGCTGAAGTTTTAGCTGGCATGATCCTCTGTGGGTCTGGTTACAGTACCTATCAAGTTATCCAAAGTTTCCTATTGTGTACACATTGATCAGTGTGCACCTATGTATGAATTGCCATCAATGGAAGAATTCTTTATCTGCAGTTGACTTAACCTATGAGTATAAAGAGAAGTAATTGAGAACAATTTAATATTGTGTCTATTTAGAAGAATATTAGCAGTTCTTTCCCAAGTCAGGCTTATAAGCTTCTGTTCAAATATTCTGCTCTCAGTTCATAGTAGCAAACATAACTTACATCTTCTGGGATAGGTTTAAAAGACAATCAAAATAAGATTTGTAACTCCCCAAGCATTCTTGCTATCTTTGTTTCCAATTGAGATGCTTTGTAAAGGCAGTCATTATTACAGATAACACCGTTCACATCTGGGAAATATTGTAGAATACATTCCTTCTATAGTAGCATCAATTTCCCTGTACCAGAAAATCAAAGCAGTAGTGATACATCTTTCAGGTTTTTACCAGTTAGATTTTTACACATCCTATCAGTCAAGCATGTGGTATCTTTAGCAGTAGAGTCTTACTATAAAATTCAGTAATGTGACAATTGGTGGGCTTCCATGCTCTAGCCAATGGCCTTGTACCTATGCACATACAGTCAATACTCCTGGGAATCAGTGAATTTAAAAAGCAATCGTGATGTTTTAAAGTAGTCAAGTCATGAGGACACAGCAGTAGTTAGAGAGGAGTAGCTTAAAAATGTATGAAATTCTTAAAGAATAAAACAGAAATACTAATATAAAACAAAGGAAAAATATTATTCAGCTGAAATACATATCAAGAAACATGCTGCAAGAGCCAATATTGTTTCCTTTTAAAATTACAGGGTGATGGTAGAGTATTGTTTGATGGTGCTGCAGAAATTTATTGTTACAATTATATATTAGAGTGGTATATCAATTTTGTGGAGTTCATGATAAGTTTCACACAATTTATAATCCAGATATCTAATATTAACTGAGAGTGTTTTGGATTATGTAGTCATCTGCTTAGTTCCAGAATGAATCAAATGTAGAATTTTATACCAGCACATCGTATTTAATAGACTATAATGGTAACAAGCACATGTTCAAAAAACGTCACTAATATACAAATTAAGCTCTGAAGAATCAAACATTTAAAAGAAAAGAGGACTCTCTAAATATTTTAATATAAAATAATTCTTTCAAATATTGTTTGTAATGATAATTTGTTGAACATATTCTAACATAAGACACATTCAAATAACAACAAAATGAAACTAAATCATGAGTGTCAAGAAGGAAAGCAGACTAAACGTGCATAAATAATCCCACTAGTCCAAAGAGTTAATCTTCAAATAAATAAAAATGTACATCACTGTGAAAAATTAAAAAAGGCAATAGACTAAATCTATAAAAGAAATAGTAAGAACAAATAAATCAAAGGCTGAAGCAACACAAATTCTGAAAAATAAAATGGAAAATAACTTGTTTTGTGAAGAATCTCATGTACACTCTTGGGACTAAGATTAAGTAAAATGTCAATTAAAAAGTGCTAATGTGAATATTGCCTTTGTTATATTGATTAGAAAATAACGCCTAAGTTTATAAATACACAGCAGGAAGTGCAAGCATGTATGCTACATCCTTATTAAAAACTTCAAAAACAACTAGAAAAAATCTCAGAAACAATATAAATAATATATGGTATATACACATATTAAAAGCATATTTTAAAGCAAAAGGAGAATACACTTGTGGTATGTACTAAGTTAATGTAAAACACACACAAACTCTCCTCTCTCTCTCTGTCTCTCTCTCTCTGTCTCTCTCTCTCTCTCTCTCTCTCTCTCTTTCTCAAAGTAAATGAACCTAAGATCTTAAAATAGTGAAAGCAATATGAAAATATAAATGAGCATTTTAAACCTCAATTATAAGTGTAAATATTAATAGTAGAAAAAAACACAATAAATGACATGATGCTTTTACATTTCAAAGCCTAATATAAATATGATGCATATACTAGTATTATATCTAATTACTTTTTCAAAAAATTAAAAAGTAATGAACACAAATTTTAACTCACAAAAATCTGAATTAAAAAAATAACAAGTTTTCTTACAATTATATATTTTCACAAGGGATTGAATAAAGTCCAATTCAAAGATTATACAGATATTTTAAAATTTTTACTTACATAAATTAATATTTATTTTTATTTAAAATATAACCTTCTCAAAGAGACCTTTTAGAAATGATTTTTGTTAATTGATTACTAGAGATTATTGGAGCCATTTAAAAAGTTATGCATAAACTTTTTTATATTTAACCTAAGGAAACACATCATTTATTATCATTAGAATGGAATAGAATAGTAAACAAATCTGTCATGTTTTTCACTATTTTATTGCATGTGCATGTGTGTGTGTGTGTTTATATACATATTTAAAGTCATTTATTTTTTTAAATATTATAAGGTTTGAATTTAGTATAATTCATACTAAATTTTTTGCAACACACTGAAAATGCCCTGACACCTATAAATCAATATTTTTCTTCATTATGAATGAAAAAATGTATAATTCATATAACCCTGTGAGCGTTCTATAGAAAGACATGAAAATGGAACTCTGTTTTAGTTAGATTTTGGCTACATAAATGAAGCAATCACTTGTTTTCAGAGTCTCTGAAGATATCCATATTGATTTGATCACTGGAACTTAGACAAGGCCAGTTTAGATTCATCCTTAAGGTATGGAGATCTCATGGAAGAGAGTCAAAACCTTAAAGAATCTAATGACAAAACTACTACTAATCAGAATAGCCAGAATTACATCAGCTCTCAGGGGAGAACCGAGAAATTCTGAGATGGGAGGGACAGATGGAGGTACCCAATGAAGTATAGATACCACCCCAAATGACCCTAAATTGTCAGCACATCAGAACAACATTAGGAGCTCTTCTCACTTTTTTTTTGGTTGCTGTTTGTTTTTGTTTTGTTCTTTTATCCTTGGGCTCAAAGTTTTCTTTGAAACTTAACTAAAAAAAATATTTCTATGGGTTTTTTTTGTACTTTCTTCTTTTTTCAATTTAATCATTTATTTATTTATTTATTTATTTTAACTCCAGATTTTATTCCCCTACTCCCATCTACCATCTGCCTGTTCCACATCCCATACCTTGTGCTGTCTCCATGAGGATGTCCCTATCTCTCCCCACCCCTCACCCCATCCCACCAGACATGTAAATTCCATGGGACCTCCAGTCTCTTGAGAATTAGGTGCATCTTCTCTGATTGAACCAAGACTTGGCAGTCCTCTGTTGTTTATGTGTTGTGGGCCTCATCAGCTGGTGTATGATTCCTGTTTCGTGGTCCACTGTCTGAGAGATCTCAGGAGTCCAGGTTAATTGAGACTGCTGGTCCTCCTACAGGGTCACCCTCCTCAGCTTCTTCCAGCTTTTCCCTAATTTAACCACAGGAGTCAGCAGCTTCTGTTCATTGGTTGGATGCAAATATCTGCATCTGAGTCTCTCAGTTGCAGGTTCAGTCTTTGAGAAGGCAGTCATGTTAGGTCCTTTTATGTGAGTGCTCCATAGCCTCAGTAATAGTGTCAGGCTTTGGAGAACCCTCTTGAACTGTGTCCAACTATGGGCCTGTCTCTGGACCTTCTTTTCCTCGGGATAATCTTCATTTCCATCCCTGCAGTTCTTTCAGACAGGAACAATTATGAAGACCAGGTTAATTGAGACTGCTGGTTCTCCTAGAGGACCAGCTGGGTCCAACTTTGGGCCTCTTGCTGGACCTTGTTTTCCTCAGGCTAATCTCCATTTCCAAGCCTGCAGTTCTTTAAGACAGGAACAATTATGGATCAGAGATTTGACTGTGGGATAGCAACCCCATCCCTCACTTGATGCCCTGTCTTTCTGATTGAGGCAGTTTCTATAGGTTCCCTCTCCCTACTTTTGGGCATTTCATCTAAGGTCTCTCCATTTGAGTCCTGAGAGACTCTCACCTTCCAGTTCTCTGGTGCATTCTGGAGGGTCCCCCCACCTCCCAACCTGTTACCTCTTGAGGTTTCCTGTTTCCATTCTTTCTGCTGGTCCTTGGGGGCTTCAGTCCTTTGCCCTCTCCCAATACCAGAAAATGTTCTCTTCCAACTTCCCAGCCTATTTTCTCTCCCAGGTCCCTCTCTCTGCTGCCTTGTGATTGCTTTCTTGTCCCTCTCAAGTGGCATGCGTAGTGTTCTGATCAACAACTCTCAAAGAGAGTTGATCAACAACTCTTAACATCTCATGTGTCTAATAAAAAGTAATTCTGTGTGTGAACTGGAATATTAAAAGGCTTGGGTGTCTCCTCCACTGCTGTTGGGGCTGTAAGATGGTACAACCACTTTGGAAATCAGTCTGGCGGTTCCTCAGAAAACTGGACATGACACTTCCGGGGGACCCTGCTATACCTCTCCTGGGCATATACCCAAAGGATTCCCCAGCATGCAATAAAGACACATGCTCCATTATGTTCATAGCAGCCTTATTTATAATAGGCAGAAGCGGGAAAGAACCCAGATGCCCCTCAAAGGAGGAATGGATACAGAAAATGTGGTATATTTACACAATGGAATACTACTCAGCAGTTAGAAACAATGAATTCACAAAATTTTTAGGCAAATGGTTTGATCTGGAAAATATCCTAAGTGAGGTAACCCAGTCACAAAAGAATACACATGGAATGCAATCTCTGATAAGTAGATATTAATTAGCCCAGAAGCCCTAAATACCCAAGGCACAAATCGCATAACAAATGACTCCCATGAAGAAGTATGGAGAGGGTCCTGGTCCTAGAAAGGATTGATCTAGCATTGGAGGGGAGTATAAGGACAGAGAAAAAGGAGGGAGTTGATTGGAGAATGGATGGAGAGAAGAAGGATTATGGGACATATGGGGAGAGGGGATCCAGGAAAGGGGAAATCATTTGGAATGTAAACAAAGAATATAGAAAATAAAAATTTTTTTTTTAAAAAAAGGGCTTGGGTATAATGTGGTGGAATAGAACCTGTTTTCTCTATCCTGTTTCCACCTCGGGTTAGTAGATGCAAGTAAGTTTTTCTAATTGTTTTCTTTGTCATCCGAAGCATTTTTATTTTCGGAAGACACGCGGCCGCTTTGCTTAGTGCACTTAAAAAGCCAAATTCATCTCTGTTTTAATAACTGAAAACTTAGCTACTTGAATATACAGAATAAATTTTAAGAAATAGTGAGGCATATTTTATCACATTACAGGCTGCATATTCAACTCAGCAGAAGCCATCTGGTTGCAGCTGCTATGATTTTAAAGGGAGGGTTTTTATGTCATCATTGCTTACATTTAGAAACATGAATATTAGCTGAGGAATCATGTCACTTTATTTAGTTCTCCCAACTTTTATTTTGAATGTCAAAGAATACTGCTGAGGGGAGAGCTTTAAGTTATTGGTTCACCAGTTTACTCATAACAAAAACTCACTTTCAACAACATATTTTTAAATTAAAAATCATTAAAACTTAGACTTGAGTAAAAACTTGTGAGTAACATTATTTGGATATTTGTTTAAGGAGATGCAAAAACCACAAATACATATAATTTCATAAACTAGAGTGTCTCCATATTCCTCCTGGGACTTCTACCCATCACAGTTCTGGCATATCTTAGAGATTACTCCATCTCCCACACAGTCAATTTCCCTTCTCTTTTCCCTGATCTCTCTATATCCTATCACCTCCCTGCCCTGATCCCTTCTACATCCCTTCTCCTACCTTGTTCATACCTTCCATAGACCTTGGATATCTGTATTGTATCCCTTTATGAGAAAGATTCAGCCATCTTCCCTTGGACCCTACATGGAAATTTGCTTCTTTGGGTCTGTTGATTATGGCATGAGTATCCTGTAGTTTATGGATAATATCTACTTATAGATGGGTATATACTGTTAGGTCTAGGTTACCTTACTTGGGATGATATTTTCTACTTCAACCCATTGGCCCATGAAATGCATCATGTCCTTGTTTTCAATTGCTGAGTAGTATTCCATTGTATAATTGACCCACATTATATATATATATACTTTGTTTACAATCCAAAAGCTTTCCCCTTTCCCAGTTCCCCACTCCCCATATGTCCCATAAGTCCTCTTCTCTCCATCCATTCTCCTATCTTTTCCCCTCCCTTTTCTCTGTCCTGGTACTCCCCTATAATGCTGGATCAAGCCTTTCCAGGATTAGGGCCCTCTTCTTCCTTCTTCATGGGAATCATTTGATATGCTAATTGTATCTTCAGTATTCAGAGCTTCAGAGCTAATTAATATCCACTTATCAATGATTGCATTCCATGTGTATTCTTTTGTGATTGTGTTACCTCGCTTAGGATGATATTTTCCAGTTCCATCCATTTGCCTAAAAAATTCATGAATTCGTTGTTTTTAATTGTTGAATAGTACTCCATTGTGTGTATATGCCACATTTTCTGTATCCATTCCTCCATTGAGGGATATCTGGGTTCTTTCCAGCTTCTGGCTATTATAAATAAGGCTGCTATGAACATAGTGGAGCATGGGTCCTTATTGCATGCTGGGGAATCCTCTGGGTATATGCCCAGGAGAGGTATAGCAGGGTCGTCTGGAAGTGTCATGTCGAGGATGTGGAGAAAGATGAACACTTCTTCACTGCTGGTGGGATTGTAAGATGGTACAACCTGTATGGAAATCAGTCTGACCCACATTTTATTTAGCCATTCTTCAATTAAGGGACATCTGGGTTGTTTCCAGTTCCTGGTTCTTATGAATAAGGCTTCTATGAACAAATATTCATATGAATAAATGTCCTTGTGGGATTGTTTAGCATCTTTTCTGTATATGCCCAGAAGTCATATTGCTGGGTCTTTAGGTAAAACCAATCATAATCTTCTGAGAATCTATCAAATTAATGTCCAAAGTTGTTACACAATTTTGCACTCTGAACAGTAATGAATAAGTGTGCCCCTTACTCTACAAACTTGCCAGTATGTGCTGTTCCTTGAGTTTTTGATCTTACCATTCTGATGGGTATAATATGGAATCTCAGAATCACTTGATTTCCATTTCTCTGATGACTAAATATGTTGAACATTTCTTTGGTTGCTTCATGACTATTTGAGATTTCTCTGTTGAGAATTCTCTGTTTAGCTCTGTACTCCATGTTTAAATTTGGTTATTTTGTTTGTTGGTGTCAGACTTCTTGAGTTCTTCATATATTTTGGATATTAGCAGTCTGTCAGATGTAGGTCTTGTGAAGATCTTTTTCCAATTAGTAGCCTGTGATTTTGGTGGTAAATGACATTGACTCTAGCTGAGACTTCTAGCAGTGGGACATATGGATCCAGAAATGGCCCCTTCCTCTAACCATGTCGGACTCCCTGGTGTGGGACAAGGATAATAACTGAAACACAAAATTTTCTCCCCAAAATTTTTCCTGCCTACAAGAAATACTGGGACAAAGTTAGAGCAGAGACAAAGAGTATAACCAACCCATGACTGCAGCAAATTGAGACCCATCTCTTGGGCAAGGATCAATCCCTGACACTATCAATGACACTCTGTTATGCTTGCAGACAGGAACCTAGCATAACTGTCCTCTGTGAGCCTCCACCCAGCAGCCAATGGAAAGAGATGCAGAGACCCATTCCCAAATGTCGGGTGGAGCTTGGGAACCTCATGGAAGAGTTGGGAGTTTGTTAATCCCTTGTTCTAAAATACTCAATTTCTTGCTAACCAAAAGAGGTGTAATAATGTTATTGATGTGTTCAACAGTTTTTGAGACACACTTCCCTATATACTGTGGCACAGTTTCAAAGCCTCATAGATGCCAAAGGAGGAATGACTCAGCATGGTGGCTTGGAAGAGACCTTTGAGGTATAGAGATTAAACCCTAACAGTGAGATTCACATGAGGGTCAACGATCTCTCTGGTATGAATCTTAAGTATAGAATTTCTAGCCATAGGATTGATGCACATGAAAGAAACAGGATTTTTTTTTTGTTTTAATATATATATATATATATATATATATATATATATATATATATATATATTCTTTACTTACATTTCAAATGTTGTCCCCTTTCCTGGTCCCCCCCCCCAAATCTCATAAGCCATCCACCTCCCCCTATTCAGCAATCAACCCTCACCCATTCTCTTGTCCTGGTATTTCCTTACACTGCAATATCAAGTCTTTCTAGGACCACGGGCCTCTCCTCCCTTTCATGTCCAACAAGCTGTCCTCTGATGCCTATGTGTCTGGAGCCATGGGTAACTCCATGTGTACTCGTTGTTTGGTGGTTTAGTCCCTGGTAGCTCTGTGGGTACTGGGTGACTCATATTGTTGTTCTTCCTATAAGGATGCACGCCCCTTCAGGTCCTTGAGTCCTTTCTCTAGCTCCTCCATTGGGGACCCTGTACTCAGTTCAATAGCTGGCTTAGAGTATCTCCCTGAAACTAATTTTAAATCTTTTCCAAATAATTCATCATTAATGGATCACTAAAAAGACATTCTAAAATAGTTATTATATAACTATACAGTAAAATAATATATAGTAGGTATATGGACAGAGGAAAAGCAATAATTGTAATACAATAATACATAACTATTTTTAAGGCATAAAAATAAGAATAATATAAAAATCCATATACAATACAATATATGCAACCCAGGACTAAGAAAGGATGGTAATAAGCAACTCCTGTATAAACAGTTTTTATAATATTTATATTTTACTAAACAGTTTTTCTCTTTCCTTTTCTTTTTCTTTTTTCTTTTTTCTTCAAGACAGGGTTTCTTTGTGCAGCCCTGGCTGTCCTGGAACTCACTCTGTAGACCAGGCTGGCCTCGAATTCAGAAATCTGCCTGTTTCTGCCTCCCAAGTACTGGGATTAAAGGCTTGCACCACCACTACCTAGCTAAATACATTTTTGTTGTTGTTGTTGTTGTTGTTGTTGTTGTTGTTTTTCTTTTTTTGAGACAAGGTTTCTCTGTGTAGCCCTGGCTGTCCTGGAACTCACTTAGTAGACCAGGCTGGCCTTGAACTCAGAAATCCGCCTGCCTCTGCTTCCCAAGTGCTGGGATTAAAGGCGTGTGCCACCACCGCCCAGTCCAAATGCTTTTTTCAATACAATAAGATTATTAAAGCTTGCCTTGTCTGCATTGAAAGAGATTTGTTGTATAATACATGAATGTATAAGCATGACAGGATGAAATGAGTTGGGACATATGCCTGAATATATAGTATTGAGCAACTACAGGGCAGAGAATTGTGATTTTGAAGCCACATCTAAAAATTGTCTTAAAATAATCATCCCTTAAATTGGTGGTAGGTAAATGCCTGCAATCCTAGAACTCAGGAGATGGAGGAAAGAGAATTATAAATTAAGGCCAATCCAGGCAAATAATGATCAGATGTCTTATAAAATAAAAATGCTTCTTGAGACTAAAGATATGTCTCAACGAACTCAAGCATTTACTGCTATTGCAGAAAATCCAGGTTCTTTGCCCACTACTCACATAGTGTCATAGATGTACCTGTAACTCCATTTCGGTACATTTAACACCCTCTTGTAACACTCAAAGACTTCGGAAAGTTTTGTGGAACATTAGTATACATAAAGATAAACACACAAACTTACAAAATGAAAATAAATCAATCTAAAACAAAATAAATGCATTTCTTTATTAATGATACATTTAGATGTATAATGTAGTAATATACTTCATAAATGTTATGAATTACATAATCATTTAATATAGAAAATATAATGACTTTAAGTAGAAGACGATCTTATTTTAAAACATTTTCAACTAGAACAAATGATAGAACTGCTTAAGTAGAGCTGAGCTTTGGTGGTTTAGACTTTGAATAAATCAAGATGGCGTTTGTGTACCCAATGAAGTATTTTAGCTGTTGATTTCATTCTACTTCTTAAGAATCACAGAACTTGCAGTCAGTTTATAAGTTCCATCACAGATTCTAGTGATACCTTGCAATAAGAACAGATTGATGATAATTATCTCTAGATCCATGTAGTACTATTATTAATAATAATGATGATCCAAATTGGAAGCCTTTTGGATATGAGTAAGTGGTTGTAAAAAATAAAATTTCAACCTGATGAATGCACATATAATCACCTATATTTATGGGTTGTCTCTAGGGAATGGAACATAGAATTAAGAGAATGTATTCATTTGATTTTCAGTGTATGAGCTTCTTTGAAATAGCAGCACTTAAGAAATGAAATGATTAACCCAATCAAATATTAAAATTTGCTTTTAAGAAAGAAATGACTAAGCATAAATTATCTTAACCTATGGTACTGATTATTAGTGAGAGATGAATATTATAATTTCCTCATTTTATACTTGCTTTTACAAAAGAAAAGCAACTCTGGAGTCCTGCCAGAATATTTTGTGGAGAGAGGGTATCAGCAAGTAAATATTAGAGATAGCACCTAGTCTCTGTGGGCTACACTGCCAAATTTCTCATGAAGAATGATCTACTTAGGCAAAAGAGGCACCTCAGGTATGGAGAAAACCAGTGTTTGCTGAGTTAATTCAAGGCTAGGTTCATAGAAGGAATTTTATGCCTAGTAAAAGCTATGGCTGAAGAGATTTTTAGATTCTGGTGGAGAAACAACTGCTCCTTGGCCAAGTAATAATGTTGTCAGTGCTGTCTAATAATTTATATTTATATACAAAGATTTATGCCTCTCTCAGTTGTGGTCAGATAAAGTTTGTCTCTAATGGATAGAAAAAAAATGACTGTGAATGTTTACTCATGAGTGGGTCATTTGTACCATTTTTTCCCCAAATGAAGTACAAAGAAAATCATGGCAAAGGGAGCAGAAATTATGTAACAGGTAGAATATAGAGAGAAATTGTATCAAAATCCATTTTGGATAAGATACAGACATTGCATATAAAAATTAATGGTAGCTGTAGTTACATACATAAGATCCTGTGAAAGAACAACACAGTTAATCTCTAGTGATAATATAAGCAAGTGTGCTTACAAAGATTCATACCTACCTGTATAGCAACTGGCTGTCTGCCGAACTGGGAGAAGGGACCCTTGGAGGAAGCTGTGACCACTGCAAAGCATTCATGTCTAATTGTATGTCCTCCCATCTGTTCACACATGGGAAGCACTATTGGACTCTGTTTTTAACAAAAAGGAAGGTATGAATTTGGGAAGAAGATGTTTTGGTAGGAGGAAATTAGTGGAAGATTAATCAAAATACATTTCTTGGAGTAAATAGAAATACGATTTAATATATAATATTTGAAAAGAAGCCTCATGGGAAAGGTGATCGTGAGGTAAGAAAGAAGAAATAATAAACAATATTATTGTTAAAAATATCTGAAAAAAGAAACATGAGTTATTGGGATTTTGTTCTATGTTCCATTGAATCTGCCCTCTTTACTAGAAACAATAAAGAAAGTTTAAGCATTCACCATGTATTCACTAACTACCTTATTTGATTTTAATGAAATAAAATCTTCCAAATTATCAACTCCAGTTGTACTTTTGTCCTTCTGTCTCCTATTGTAACTTGGGTATACCACTGGGAATAAGAAAAACATTACTGCAATAGACTTCAAGTAATTTGTCAGCATAAGGGTAAACTATAAATTAGAGAAAAGTTATCAAGGGAAAAAACACATATATAAAGTTTAATATTTATACAGTGCTTGTGAACTTTCAATGGTGAGACATGAGCATCCATCTAACTTACATAATGTACAGAAGACAGACAGACAGACAGATAGACAGAAAGACACAAAATAATCCTTTCACTCCCAACTTGATGAACCACTGAATCTTATGGGAGTGATTACAAGAGCACCAAGAAAAGAAGACGCAGAACATGGGTGACTCCAAAGAAATGGATGATGGAAATTTCATCATGGAATGCAACTTCAGTTCAACTTGCAATACCTGTATGTACCAGCATACCAAGGACCATGTACAGCTCTGGTAAGAGAGAATGAAAATTTAATCCAAGAGAAGGGTCTTAAAAACCCATTTCAATAAGCTGTGTTAAGAGATGAACTGAAATTTCCATAGATTCAGCTATCATGATACTATGTTTATTTTATTGCCAGTGCTACTGGATCAGGAGTTCCATAATTCATCACAGTAATCTCTCTTTCACGATGGTTGTAGTCTTTAGTCACATTGAACCCAAAAAACATCAGTCTCCAAGTACTGAGATGTTCTATTGCTATCTATCTATCAAACTATTGCACTACCCTAGGTCTTCTTTTAATGAGTCTAAAATAATATTACAGTGTTGTGGCTTTGGACTAAGTTCAGATTATTTTAATTTGAGTCCCCAAAATTGCAAGAGAATTCACATATCTTCCTGACACTGAAGTAAACCTGGCCCCAGTTGGTGTTGATTAGTAAGTGAATATTCAAGGGGTCAGTTACTAGACAGGGAGAAATAGGCTGCAAAGAGGGCTGCACATATGGGTATAGGTCAGTAAAAATGGAATATAGATGTTAATAATAACTCTGGAATATTGGAAGGGAGCCACATGGAAGTTAGTAAGTAGTTCAGCCATTGCACGGTTTTAGCCATATCAAAATATAAATGCTGTGAGTGTGTCTCTTCATTTGGGAATATAAATTACTGGGGCAGGTAGTAGTAACACTCAGTCACTGCCAAGCTCAATTGAGAACCTTTAATTGTGTACTGCTACAAAACAGATTGATAGTTCTTCTTTTAGATCAATGCAATATGATTAATTGGAATATTCCATGTCATGAGGCCTTCACTAGCACTATCCAGTTCTCTCCTAAAGGACATTTTATAGATGCCCTTTCTCAGTACTTATATTCACAATGAGTATATGATTGCTTGGTTTTTGGACATGTCAAGGCATATATACTTAATATAGTCTTTCTGTTGACACACTTTATAACTTAAACTCTAAAGTTGCTCTCAGAAAACAGGAATCTTTGAGCAGACCTCCAATTCCAAGGGGACTAAGTCACCGATTGGAAAGCTCTATAAGGAGAGAAGGCTAAATATTGCCTTCATACATTTTGTCAATGGTTGTGGTCACGCATCGTTGTCTTTTATTAGATGGGTATACCTTTTGGATTACAAAGCTTCACTGTTGTCCCTGTATTTGAACTGTTCTATAATGTCATGTGTTATTATTCCACTGATGTCACTGGTGTTTATGCTTTCCAGTCTCATGGTCACAGATCAAATTCTGCAGCCAATTAAAATGGTATTCTGGATTTGAGGAAGCACGTTTCATCACTTTGTTTCCAATTTTTTCAATTTTTTTGTAAATCTTGCTTATATTCTGGCTTTAATTATAGTAAAAATAAATGGCTGTCAGCATATTAACTAGAATATCATGAAAATATGTTTGTCCACCTGAAGCAATCTGAAACGTGATCGTGATTGGAGATTCATTGATTAAAGAATAATAAGATTGCTTGGCTTACATCTAACTTGACCTTATAAAGCCAATGGTTCATATCCGAGGTGGATGGGCATGGTCACAGAATCCTTATAGCTGTCTTCATGAAGGCAGAGGCAAGCTTTGGGTTCAGCAACTACATGATGAATGATTGAAGAGCTCTAAAGAACTCTAGGTGGCCAAAAGAGATTTATCTCTAGAAATTTCAGCGAGAACATAGTCCTGCTGTGAATTTTATTTTCAAGTCCTGGCATTCAGAACTATGAAACATAAGACTCTGTTGCATTAATCTGAGCTCCTCGGGAGCTGATATAAAAACAATGTGATGTGATTGATAGCAGATATGTGGATATGTTTCTGAATAGTCATCAACACTTGAAACAGACTTCTTGCTTTTGTCAAGAAGAATCAGGCTTCAAAACTTATGTTGAGTATATTCATACTTTTCTGTCCTGTTATGTCTTCTACCTTTTTATTTACCATGAATCATACTGTCACATTAAATATTATGCTTAATTTCTAAGAAGCTGTGATAGACTACACTAATGCACATTTTACACTATTAGTGACATGAATACTCTCCATCTATCTCATCACTGTGACACTGTGTCATTGTTCATATGTTTTTCATAGCCTCTGTGGTACTTGAAAATTCATATATTTTGGTTTTAAAGTTCATTTTCATAATGAACTGTGATGTAGAGCATCATTTTGTAAACAAATTTTCTTATTCATTCTTTGACAAAGTGTATCAAAATCAAGTTCAGTTTCTATGTTATTTTCTTAATAGCTGCTCTGCAATTTAAATGATCACAATAAACTTAAGGTCAAAGTAGTTTCTTAAACGACAGATTTTAACTTGTGTAAAAATTCTTTCCATTTTTTCTCGCATGCATTATGTATAAGATATATGTCTATATGATGTTATCAATAAAAATTTTTGACTGAAATATTTATTTGAATATTTTTTCATATGTATATATACAACTTTCACATCTCTTTTATAGTGAGATACAGTGTGTTTAATTAGTGTTGTCTCTATCAACCTTGGTAGGCAGTACTTATTTAAGAGAAAATGATGTATCAGTGGCTACGTCACATTAGTTTCCATCTCCTTCAACTTTGCAGGTGCCTGTAACTCCTCTGTGATGAACTTTTCCTTATGAGCCCATTTCTTATTCATAATAAAATGTGATGGGCTCAGTCTTGTTCTGGTCTTATACAGACCAACACTACTGCTGTGTGTTCCTGCCATATCATATCAACATAATCTATCACTTATTTTCATCTTTCAGCACATACATTCCAACAACTGCTTTGAAGTGTGTGGTTCTTTGAATAAAATAATTCCCATAAGCCCATAGACTTGAGAATTAAGAGGAGGTGTGACCTTGTTGGAGGAAGTATGGTGGAGAACCTTCAGCTCCATTTCCAGCACCGTGTCTGCCTCTCTGTCACCATCACTAGTGGAATAATAATTGACTAAGCCCCTTAAACTAATTGAATAGTTTCCTTTATAAGATTCGCCATAGCCATGGCTTCACAGACATAAAACCCTAACTAACAGAGAAGTTGGTACTAGGGACAGTTGCATTGCTGTGATGAGTCTGACCATGCTTTTGTTTGGAGGAATATAAAACACTTTGAACTATGGACTAGAAACTGATTGGACAGTTTAAGTATATCTTAATAGGCCACATAGTATACATAGTAGAAGCACAGAAGACAGTGATGCTGTGGGTGATTCTAAATGTGAGTACCCGGCTCAACAAGATTTAGGAGGGAAGAATATTAATATGTGGCCTAGGGAAAACTCTTGTGATATTTTGTCAAAGAATGTGTCTAAGCATGGGATCTTATAAGATTACCCCCTTTTTATGTTAGCAAGTCTATCAGTATCATCCCTGTGAAAACCTTTCATAGGTATCCATGCTGTTAATATAAGATTCATGGATAAAGCTTCTTTGTCATTTAAGGAGATATAATCTCATAGTAGTTTTTCTAGTCTTCTGACTCTTGGATGTTTCTACATTTGCTATGCTGGGCTCCCCGAAGCTTGCCTATAGTAGTTGTGTTGTGCATATATCCACTGAGGGCATAGACCCTATGATTAAACGGTTCTTAGAATTTGGACAAGTTTTAATTCTTTTGTATCATTTATTCTTTATTTTCATATTCTTGTATATTACAATTGATTTGTATGTATTGGAAATTTCTTGCATTCCAAAAAAAGTCTTACCTGTTCAACCTCTTAAATTTGTTTTAAATTTATTATGTTGACTACTACCTCTATGTATATATTTATATATATTAAGTATTCATTTTCTTATTATTGTCTCATTTGATATTAAGATAAAGTTGTTCCTATGTGGAACTGTGTGGAAATCTTTCTTTGCTTAAAATTATTTTCATAAAAAATTGAATAACACATTTGAGGATACTTTGATTGTACATTTCTAGAAATTATTAAGTTTTCACCTGGACATATATTACATGATGTCTAATGAAAGTATATCATGAACTATTCCTCCTTTGCATGCATAATGGATTATCTCTCTTTTGCAATTATGGGGCGTTATCCTTTTATTTTCATTGATTTGACACTAGCCTTCTAGGTGTGGATGTCTGGGTTTTTCTGAATTGACAATGAATGAACTATGTGAATATGGATATTAAAGTTTTCTATCAAATTTTATAAGTGTACACTTTTCAATTCTGAACCCTTCATTTCAGTTGTAAGGAAAGTAATATACGAATATTTGCATACATACTTGTGCTGTCTACTCCTTGCATTTTGTTTTAAATCTTTTTATTTTATTTTAAAGTTACTAAATTGTTCTTCTATTAGTAACTATTTTTGAAGTCTTTTAATTAAATTTAACTTGACTTTTACACTTTTTGTTATTTGTATTCTTTGTGATGCTGGTAACAGAACCCAGATTCACACAAGCCCATACACATGATGATCAATAAATAGCCTTAGTCTATTCCATCAGTTTTCTATACTATCATCCAACACAATTTTTTTTAAATTTTACTTAGTCTTTTTTTTTACAGTCCAGATTTCCCCTCTCCAAATCCACGTTCTGACAGTTCCACATCCCATACCTCAATCCCACACCCATATACACTAGGATGACCCCCAACCACCCCTCTCTTCTGCCATTACTCCCTTCTTAATCCCCCTTCCAATGCCCCCAAATAAATTCTATTCTATACACGATCTATGGTTTGACTGGTACATGGGGGTGGATGAGTGGGAAAGGATGTCTCTACATGGTGCTGCTGAGACACACCCACCACCACAGCACACTGTGCACTACAAAATATGTCACTGGCTATATAAAACATACCACTGATGTCATAACCCAGATTTGCAAACTCAGGTTCATATTTCCCACTGCATGGACTTCCAGCCATCAGATTGCTAAAACTCTACATCCAAATGCTTGGTAAACTTAAACATCCCCTGGTACCAAGGGAGGGCTGTTGAGCTTATGATCACCTTCTGATGTTCTTTGGGATGGAGGGACACCCTCTAGTGTCCTTCTGTGAGTCTTTTGCCTTGCCTTGCCTCACCTTACCCCTCAAGACAATTTCTCTCTTACTGCTCAAAAATCCTAGGCCTAGGTAAACCATTCTCCCTCAGTCACTGGCCCGCAGCTCGGATACTGACCTGCAGCTCATCCTCTAGTTGCCATAATGATGACCTGGTAATCTAGCCTGGCTGCTCACTTGTCCACCACCCTATTAGTTCACTAGTCAGTTCCTTAACTAGTTAAGACTACCGAGTCTCTTATCAAAGACAGGCAGGTTTGCCTGCTCACAGGTTTCAAGGTAAAGGATACACAAGGTAAAGGATGTAACCTTTCAGAGGTAACCTTCTGCTACTTCCTTATGTAATCTCAGTTTGCAGTGAGTTAATGCTTAATATTTCCTCCCCTTCCTAGGATTGAGACTTCAAGAGATTAAAATCTAATCTAGCATTTATTAATGGAGTTCTTACAAATCAGCCTAACACTAAAATAACATTCCAGTATGCTATACACTTTGAAAATCACAAGTTGAGATTTTATTTTCTTTTATTGTCTTGACATAATATGTTTCTCATGGTATATTATACTATCAAGTATCATAGTTACAAATTTATGTCTTATTTGGTTGTCTTTTAACTATAGACTTAGAATGTTTCTCATGATAAATTTATATGATCAACTATCATATTCACAAGTTCAAATTTTTGAGTTTCCTTTGATTGCCTTTTAAATGTAAAGTTAAAATTACTTCATATTATACTAAATGTATGTATATTTACAGAAGATTAAAAAAGCTCTCTTGCCTTGTCTGCTCCACAAATGTTTCTCCCTTCCCTTAGCTTACCTTAAAGACTTTAATACTGTTAAAAAAAACTTTATCTCTTTTGTAAACGTGTGAATGCCATTCAAATCTATCTCTGATGGACCAATCAGACTCAATTTAGATAAGTACACATGATGATCAATAGCCTTAATTTATACTAGTTGCCAATTCCATAGAGTGGGATTTCACCCAATCCCTGATTTTGGGATCCCCCTCATCTCAACCACCAAGACTTAAGGGATTCTAGTTTATATAAAAGAAAAATCGTTTCTCCTAAACCTACTTAACTTTATTTTCTATCTATAGTAGGTTTATGTTTTTTAGCATCTTGTCAAGTCCAGGCGTTTACTCAAAATCTACATCCAGGAGAGCACCACAGAAGCAACCCACAGATGTTTCAATCTTCTCTCTCAGAGGCTTCTACTGGACCTGCACCTTCCAATCCATGGATGGTTCCACAGACCCTGGACTGCAAAGAAATAACCAACTCTCTTAAGACTTGACCAACATTTCTGTCCCCATTTTCTTAGGGTACCCAGACACATGCCACCCCAAAGTCAGTAGAAAGCAGCTAAAGAACATGAGGATCCTATTCCTGGTTCACCATCAACACTTTCTAGTTTTTCATTTTTTTAATTTAACCAAAATGGAGGAATGGAAGATTTTATCATTCCTTTTAGTCTCCAGCCAACAGATAACTAGCAACAGACAGGTAGGCTTGGCTTGCTATAAAAAGGACTGTTTGACCTCTCATTTCTCTATTTTCTCTCTGACTTTATTCTCCCTCTGACCCTTTTCTCTCTCTAACCCTATGTCTTACCTTTTTCCCCTCTCTCCTTCTTCCCTCTTTCCGTGTGTTCCTGTCTCCTCTCGTTTTCTACCTCTACTTCCTTCTCATTGACTTTGTAAGACATATCACACACACACACACACACACACACACACGTGCATGCACACATGTGTGCATGTACACACACATGTACACATATGTTAATTATATACATATATATGTTAGAATGTTGTTTGTGTGCATTTCTTTCATATCTCAAATTATTTATAGGTATGTTTTCAAAGTTGATATTATTACCATACCAAAATTTTTCTTTAATTCCTTTTTCTCATTTCTTCCTGCATATTTTTCCTATTTTTTAAATAAACTAATATATAATTCCTTCGATGATTACTAAATAAACTTTATATCTAGTTACAATTTCTGTTGTCTCACACAAGGCGCATGTTTAATGATGTTTTATCTTGTTCAAGTTCTTTTAAAAAATCATTTTTATGTGTATGTTTGTGTATTTGTATGTACATTCACATAACTATAGTTTCCCTCTGTGATCAGAAGAGTTGTAAATTACCATGGAGTTGTAGTTATAGATAGTTGTAAGATACCATCAGTAACTAAGAACATACAGAGAATCTATAAATGTTTTGTGCAAGAAAAATAGAATACTAAAATCCATAGTGATGAGATATATTTGGAGATAGCCCATTGTCTCAATTAATAATATTTTTGGCATGTAAACAGTCCTATGTTTGATCACAAACCCCTCATAAATGGGTCGATGGAGCTAACCTATAATTCTGGCACTAGATGTGGAAATAGAACGATTAAGACTTCAACATAATCTGGCATGGTAAGCTTTTAAAAACTACTTAGAAAATATACAGCACTTTATCAAACAGTACAAAACAAAAGATCATTGATTGGTTTTCTATTATATTTCAATTTTCACTGCTTTTAAATATTTTGCTATTTGCTCTTTATAGAATTGTCAAATATTTGTATGTATGCACAAACATATCACAAGTCACTTTTTATTTAATATTTGTCTTGTCAAAGTTTTCCTGTTTGGATGAACCCATTTCTATTAACATGAACTGCCTCCTAAATATCTAAATCCATCCATTTGTGTTATTCAATCTCCTTTTTAAATTATTGGCTAATGGGATTTTACTTGAATTGATGTACAGCAAAATTTCAGTTTGTCTGTTTACATTTCCATTAATTACTAAGACTAGTAATAATTCATCCAGATATAAAAGTTTTATTTGGTTCTTATAAAGTAACATTTCAGCTGGGCAGTGGTGATGTATGCCTGTAATACCACCACTAGGGAGGCAGAGGCAGGCAGATTTCTGAGTTCGAGGCCAGCCTGGTCTACAGAGTGAGCACCAGGACAGCTAGGGCTACACAGAGAAACCCTGTCTTGAAAGACCAAAAGAAAAAAAAAGGAACATTTCTCCATCAATTAATGTTTTGATTTTTAATAGCTAATCTTTTATCCAATAGTAATATAAACACGAGCAGGAAAGAATATTTTTTTCTTTACTTTTATTTTAAATATTGTTATTTTCTATATTCTTTGTTTACATTCCAAATGATTTCCCCTTTCCTGGATACCCCCTCCCCATATGTCCCATAAACCTTCTTCTCTCCATCCATATTCCAATCACCTCCCTCCTTTTTCTCTGTCCTTATATTTCCCTCCAATGCTAGATCAATCCTTTCCAGGATCAGGACCCTCTCCATACTTCTTCATGGGAGTCATTTGTTATGCGATTTGTGCTTTGGGTATTCAGGGCTTCTGGGCTAATTAATATCCACCTATCAGAGACTGCATTCCATGTGTATTCTTTCGTGATTTGGTTACTTTACTTAGGATGATATTTTCCAGATCAAACCATTTGCCTAAAAATTTTGTGAATTGTTTCTAATTGCTGAGTAGTATTCCATTGTGTAAATATACCACATTTTCTGTATCCATTCCTCCTTTGAGGGACATCTGGGTTCTTTCCAGCTTCTGGCTATTATAAATAAGGCTTCTATGAACATAGTGGAGCATGTGTCTTTATTGCATGCTGGGGAATCCTCTGGGTATATGCCCAGGAGAGGTATAGCAGGCTCCTCCGGAAGTGTCATGTCCAGTTTTCTGAGGAACCACCAGACTGATTTCCAAAGTGGTTGTACCATCCTACAGCCCCACCAGCAGTGGAGGAATTTTCCTCTTTCTCCACATCCTAGCCAACACCTGCTGTCTCCTGAGATTTTGACCTCAGCCATTCTGACTGGTGGGAGGTGAAATCTCAGGGTTGTTTTGATTTGCATTTCCCTAATGACTAATGATGTTGAGCACTTCCCAAGGTGCCTCTTGGCCATCTGAATTTCTTCAGGTGAAAATTCTTTGTTTAGATCTGTACCCCATTTTTAATAGGGTTATTTGGTTCCCTTTTATTTGGTTTTTCTTCTTTAGTATATATTTCTTTATTGGAAAAATAAAGAGCCAAGCACAGCAAAAACACATAAATATGCCAGGGTAGATGAGTTGTCGTCAAAATTCAGGTACAATGGTAGTAATATAGACAGTTGATTTCTTTAAATTATTTATGCTCTGATCATTATTTTTAAGTAGGCATCTAATCTCCATCCCTGATTTAAAGCTGTACTACAGAGCAGCACCATTTGTTGGAGATGCTTTTGTCTCCATTGTAAAATTTTGGTTTCTTTGTCAGAAATCAGGGATCCATAGTTGTGTGGATTTACATCTGTGTCTTCAATTTGATTCCATTGACTTACCTGTCTGGTTTTTTTTTTTTTTTTTTTTTTTTTTGCTAATACCATGTAGTTTTTATTACTTTTGCTCTGTAGTACAGCTTAAATCAGGAAAGAATAATTATGAGAAGCAGCATGCCAGAGTGCTGCTGCTTGTACAGGTCAAGAGTTCTACATAAGGAAGTAGATTTCATTTTGCAGAATATCTTGGGTTGATTTTCAAGGTGAAGAAATTGTTCTCTTGATATCTCTACTCTGAATTCCTTCTTTTTAAATGAAGCAAACTTTGAAATCGGCAAAATGCAATATTCAGATATAAGTTTAAATCAGTGGAGTTTGTGCACTGTGTTTTAATTACTTTGAATATTGCTTTCCAACATCCCTTAGTTTTTTTCTTTAAAATGTATTCCTAAAATAACCATATTTTTCAAAGAATAATTTATTCACTCAAATGCATTATCATAATGCATTTTTTATACAGACTTGTGATAAATCTTTGAAATTAAGTATATTAAGACTATAATCATAATGATATATATTTGAACTGCTGGTGTCAATAGATTTACCATTTATAATATGGTTTTAAGCATTCCTTTCAGCACAATCAGACCTCCTATCTAGTACATTACATTTGACATGTTTTCATTGATATATTGTAAAAAAGGTCAGCACTTCCTCTGAGATGAGATATGTACCGTTTCCTGCCTCCCACTGTCAAGATTTCTACCTTTAGTCTCCACTTATGAATGGATAGCACCAAAACATAAGAAGGAATGATGTAAACATTTTCTATAATGAAGTACAAAATAATGTTTCTGTGTATTTATTAACGAAAAATTGAGCACAATAAAAGTCTCATTCTATTTACAAAATGTAGAGTATAAATTACTATAATTATACATATTGCGTAAAAACACCCAGTTATATGAATACTTCCTAGTACATTCTTTCAAATGCATTAAATTACATTATTAATGTTACAGATTTGTGTTATAATAAGAACTTCTTTTTAATCATCTGTAGAAATTATAACCCAAATCTGTAACATTAATAATGTAATTTAATGCATTTGATATCAACATATGATTATAACAAAAGAATTACTGAGGGGTTAAAATTCATAATTTAGTAGCTGGGAGTAAATTATGTTTACTTCTAAAAATGTCATCAATAACAGCTGTGTATTACCAAGATCCCAGCAATGGCTTCTAGAAAAATCCAGAAAGGAAATAATAATTCATATAAATAACATGATAGTTAACTAAGTATGGATATTTAAAGCAATATAATTTGTAAAGACAACCCAGACTAGAAAGTAAAAATTACTAAATTAAAAAGGTGTTAGCTACAATGAATAAGGTTCAATTACTATGTGGAGTAAAAAGAAAAACAACAAATTGATGTCACAATTGAGCTAAAAATAGGAAGATACAGAATTTATAAAATAAGTTTGAGAGACAGAGGTCAAGGTGGTTAGGTATAATATGTAACCCATGAATTTTCAGTATACCAAATCTGCAGACACTGATGGTATAACTGAAAGCTTAGAACTGAGAAAACTGAAAAAAAGCTACTGCATTGAAGACAGATATATTTAAACCTAGAAGAGGAAGTGCTACCATTTATTGTTTGTAAGCTGAGTGCTACCATCTCCTCATATTAGGAGAGAAAGAAATCGATCCTGACAGATTTTAGACTGATATCCAGAGTTTACTGATGGCTTCATCTACTAAAGCAAAACACTGGAAAAAACGAAGGCAGTGATATAGTAGTGTCAATTTTGAGAGCTCTTGGATTTTCGCTATAACCTAAGAAAGGTTGTTCTTGATATTTGAGGCAAGTTTAAATGAAAGATAAGAACTCACAAAAAATTAAGTATCATTTATAAAATTAAATTGTATTTAAAAGTACCTGAAGAGATATAATCATATTGTGGAAAAGTTTTATGGAAGATAAACAAAAAATAACTAAAGTGGTAAAAGTTACACATTAATTGAAAGCTGAGAAAATACCAAAGAAGTTGAAAAAGAAAATTAAAAAGAAGATCAATTGACTTTCACTCACGTGCCTAGAGACTTTTGCTTTAATACTACTTCTAAATCCTTATGATAAGGAGGAGAAACTGTGATCTGTATGCTCACCATTTTGTAAATAAAAATCCCATTTTATGTCTTAGTGAAAGAGGAGTCACTGCCCTGTCCAATTCTTGCTCAATCAGTACTGTATATAAACAAATTGATCCATATAAGCATTGATGCTAGTAACAAATACATGTTATCTTGAAGAGTAATGGAGTAATTTGGGAACTGTTTTGAGTGCATAAATAACACAAAATAATGGTCAGCTCACATTTTCTTGACTCATGGTGGAATTTCACTATTTTCTTCTTTCCTCATGTTCCCAGGAATAAGTTTGTTCCTGCTCTTACAATGTGTCGACTCTAATGACATCTATCTGACTCGTTTCATTATTAGTTTCTCTTAATAGATAATTTGATATATTATCTTTTCCATCAAAAATGAAGCCATTCATGAATCAACAAAACTCTCATTTAAGAGGAGAATGTGAGCTGAGTCAAGAAACTTACAATCTTGACGTATCATAGATTCAAGCTTCTGTTAAGATAAAACATAAAATTTAAATATTCTTAAACCAAGGCAAAAGATTAAATGGTCATTTAAATCATATGGTCATTTCAAAGTTTAGAAACTCAGGCAATAATAAAACGTCTTCCCTCAGTTGGATAAATCAGATTTAATATGTCAGAATGCACTGTGCTCTTAATCAATGCTTTCAATCATCAGTGCTCATCTGCTTTTCTAATATGCAAATAAGCTGAACACTTGGCTTGCATAAGTTATTAAATGCAATCCTTTTTATTGCTTTCTTCCCTTTAGTTTTGAACTTAAATAAACTGTTCACCATTTACTTCTGCCTGTATCTGCTCACACTGATGCCCTACTTTTACTTCGGCAGAATGAATATGGATGCATTGTTTTTGAGACACTCAAAAATTAAACTTAACTCCTGGATTTGTCTTTAATGCATTAAACATTAAGTGGAAGTGGTCACAATACTGGTTGATTTTTTTTTCTTTTTGTGGTATCAACTACTAACACTTTCAGATCACTGGTCATGGTGTTCTTTATTTATAAACCCCAAACTGCTTATGTGTAGGATAAGTTTTTTCAAAGCCTACTTTATTTAGAGTTCTTATATGCTTCAACCTCCCTTCTAGGCCACCAACCAGCGTAAGGAGAGAATGAACGAGAATGAAAAGAGGATAGTGGGTCTATTTAGTAGTCGTTCCTTGGGGGAGATTCTACTCTTTTTTATTAGGATGTCAGTAGTTCAGTTCAATAGCAAACATTAAACACAAATCAATAACAGTGGCTGGATCCAAGAGAAATAGCAAGACTCTGCAGAATCAGCATGATTCAATAAAAGCATTCAGAATCATCTGGAATACCACAATGAAGTCCTTGCCATTTTTTTTGTTTGTTCTCTTTCTCTATATGAAGATCAGCGAAGAGCAGTGAAGACCACCAAGGAAGCAAACCACTTCACAGCATAGCAATCCTAGAACATCCCCTCACTATTTGTGGGGTTTGGTTTATATTCATTGTAAACATCACAGGCCCCCTCAGATGTATGTTTTCAGTAAATCATCGAATGCCTGAGACAGCTTCCACCTATAGGGATGCAAACCCCTTCAGCTCCTTGGGTCCTTTCTCTATCTCCTTCACTGGGGACCCTGTACTCTGTCATTGGTTGGCTGTGAGCATCTACTTCTGTAATTGTCATGCACTGAGAGCCTCTCAGCAGACACCTATATCAGGCTCTTGACAGCAAGCACTTGTTGGCATCCACAAGGGTGTTTGGGTTTGATAACTGTGTATGGGATGGATCTCCAGGAGGGGTAGTCTTTGGGTGGCCTTTTCTTCAATCTCTGCAACGAGTACTGCCAGAGCTCCCAGACACTAAAACACCAACCAAAGAGTACACATGGAGGGACCTATGGCTCCAGCCCGCATATGTAGTAGAGGATGGTCTTGTCAGATATCACTGGGAGGAGAGACCCTTAAACTTGCAAAGGCTCAAAGCCCCAGTGTAGGCAAATGCCAGGACAGGGAAGCAGGAGTGAGTGGGTGGGTGAGCAGGAGGAGGGAAGATGGCATAGGGAAAAGGAGGAAAGGTGATAACATTTGAAATGTAAATAAAGAAAATTTCTAATGAAAAAAAAAAAGACAGCTTCCAGAAAAACATCACCTGGCACAACTAAATTGTTAAAGAAAAACAAATTTTTAACTTCACTTACGTCTTTCATCCTCTTCGCTTGTCATAAAAGCCTACTTACTAGTAAGACCTCACACATTGTGTATGAGGATGAAGAATCCTTTTCTTTATATCATCTAGTCAATCAGCTTCTGTGACAATAACATCTATATTTAACAAGCTCATGGGAATTTAATTTTATGGTTTATCCATCGAATAAAACTATACATTTTCAACAATCTTTTAGGTCAGTATGATTTTGCTTATAATATTGCACAGAAGTTTAGTGGCACTTCTTCATTATGTACGTGTGCATTTCTTTTATTGTATCTTCAGTGTTTGAGATTCTCTTTACCATCCCTTGTGTCCATTTGTAAAGCTTGCCTCTGTAGTTTCCCTTTCAAAGAACATAATATTTTATTTCCAGAATTCCCTCAGTTTGTGTTTTCTTTATTGTTTCTATTTCCTTTTTCAGGTCTTAAACAAGTTTGTTCATTATTTATTCATGTGTTTTGGGGTTTTTACTTGGTTTTTATTAAGGGATCTACTCACTGCCGCCATTGTTTATGGATTTCTTTAAGGAAGTTATTCATTTCCTCTTTAAGGATCTCAATCATCTTTATAGAATTGATTTTAAAATGTTTTGTTTTGTGCTTCATTTATGTTGCAATACTTAGGGACTGCTGTGGTAGAACAGCAGAGCTCTAGGGAAGACAGTTTGTTCTGGCTGCTATCAACTGTGATCTTACATAGGTATCTAGGCATCTGGGCTTGGGATGATTATAGGCCTTTGTGCTTATTTCTTGGCTTGTATTTGATGGCTATATCTTTCTCATTTTTCTCTTTTTGTAATAACGTTTTATTTTTTTATGATGAAGTGGACATTCTTGAAAATGTTATGATGGCAAAACTGCAGAAAAGATAAGAAAAAGAAGAGAAGAAAAAAACAATTTTTAATAGTGATGTCCAATTCATCAAATCATAAGTCAAAAATAGCTTTAAGTTATGAGTTTCAAAGTTGATAAATTAAGTGGTTTTCTATCAGGGATATACAATACATAGTACAACATGATCAATAATGAGAATTACTATTACTATTACTATTATTATTATTATTATTAAAACCTAGCATGTATATAAGTGCTGAAAATGAGAGTGATTGTAGGAAACTGAAGTATCATTATGCAAAAATATTTAAAGTCACAAACAAAAAATACATTTTTTGTAATTACTAAAAATATATTGTTTGTAATTGCTAAAATTAGTTGCTATGAGTGAAATAATATCAGCTCAGAGCTCAGAGATGCTTACTGGAATTTTGTTCTCAGTCATTCTTATAAATCTCTGAAACAGGCTTTCAAATTATATTCTCAGGGTATCACTATTAAATAGATGTATTTGGTATATTATAACAACCAGGTAAAAAGATTAGAATTCACAGTCAAATTTTATTGTTGGAATAATGTTAAAAGGGTTAAGCAAAACCCAAAAATTATCAACCTAAAAATAGAATATTGATAATCTCTGATTCAAAAATGCACAAGTGTATTTGAAATTTCTATTCTAACGTTAAAAGGTAATCATGGCTTATGTTACTCCTATCAAGATTGGATACTTTTTTGTTAAAGTTCTAAATTTTACCCTCAACTTATTCTTTGTCCTGATTTTAAGTATCCTTGTATAAAAATGACTCAAAGTTCTACTATTCGAAGAAAGTGCCTAAAATATTTTATACTGGCTTAAAATGTTAAGATTTCATATTTTCATGCTGGTACTTTCTCTCATTTTTAAAAATGTAGATAATATTTAGTGCTACCTATTAAATATTAAAACTACTACATTCTCTTTTTAATTAATCATAATACAAAATGCAACATGTGGATAAATCTATTAGTTTAACAAAAACCTGTTTTTATGCTTATGAAGTGAATTAGCTCAGAAGGTTTTATCATGTCCTATCATTAACTGATTAGTTAAATTATATGACATAGTACTTATATCATAAGATACAGCCTCAGGACTTTAAAAAAGTATATGAAATTCATAATCTTCATGAATTATTCTTGGCATCTCTCCTGTGACTCCATTCTGTGTATAGCAAACCAAGAGTCAGAAAAAAATTATAGGATAGGACTAAAGCAACAGTTGGTTTATCTCTATTCAGCTTTCAAACAATTAGCAAGCCTCATTAGAAACAGCTAAACTGGAAACTAAATTTTACATTGTGTTGTGTACATCCTTTATTTTCCTAAGTGGAAGGAATTTCAGTTGGAAATAACTTTAGGACTAACCAGTTTTAAAGGAATCAATCTCATTCTGATAAATTAATTATATGTAAGGTGTTGAATGAAGTCATGTTGTTTTAACTGAGATGACATCCCAAATGTCTGATATCACAGACACTTTATTGGGATTTTCATGAGGGTATAATGATAATGACCAACGTCTGTAGGAGAAGAATCCTCTCTCCTAGTAGGGATATGTTATTTACACATGTATTATGTATAAACTGATGACGAAATAGACAGGAAGATGCCTCAAACATATTTATAGCTTCCAATATTCCTTGTGAGGGAAAACAAATTTCTTATTTTCCAAACAAACTCCCTGTAGAAGTTTCAAATTTAAATCTAATGGAACACTTACAATAAATACCTAATGAAACTCTATTTTAAAATGCCTTATAGATAACATGAGAATTATTTCAATGGATGGCAATGCCACTCTTTGTAACAGAACTCTCTATTACCCATTTCCATGCTTGCTTGGGTCTGCCTCATTTTAATTTACATTGATCACTTATTAAATCCTTCCACAAACCTCAAGGCAAAGTTGAAAGTAAATAAGGAAGCATTATATATAGTGATGTGAAACCTAAATTCCTACATGTCTAGTGAAATGTCATCTATTTCCTCTCCATTTCCCTTATACCTAAGTAGGCAATCGAATTGAACATTCTGAAAGTCAAGTGACATTCAAACTCATACATGCCAGTTTTTCTTCAAGGTGTTCAGAATATGCAATTAATCATGCAATTAATCTATATGCAATATCATATAGTGCATTTATGAATATGCACACATGGATGAGGGATTTAAATAAGCATTTACTTTTTCATAGATCAGGATATCAAAAAATCCTAAAATTTAAACTATGATAAGATTTACATTCCTTTTCAATGGGAATCGACTTGTTGACTGTATAATTTATGACTATATACCTTAATTTCTTCTCATATTCAAAGGCATTGAAGAGTAGCATCTGTCTTCCTTGTAATTCTCATTCTCTTGCCATGCTTTTACAAGACACTTGTGTTTATGATAGTCTTTTCTTGATTAATGTAGTATTTTATAATTTTTTTTACTTTAATCTTTTTTATAGTCCAGTCTTTTACCCACCTCCAGTCTGCTCTCTGTTCTGCACCTTATATTTCTGCTCCCTCCCTGTCTCCAAGAAGATGTCCCCCCTCCCCAACTTCACTCCACTAGACCTCTCTATTCCCTTTGGCCTCAAGTCTCTTGAGGGTTAGGTGCATATTCTCTGACTGAACTCAGATCTAGCAGTCCTCTGATGTATATGTATTGGAGGCCTCATTTCAGCAGAGGTATGCTGCCTGGTTGGTGGCTCAGTGTCCAAGAGATCTCCAGGTCAGGATTAGTTGAGACTGTGATCTTCCTACAGGGCTACCTTCCTCCTCAGCTTCTTCTAGCTTTTCCATAACTGAACCGCAGGGATTGGCAACTTCTGTCCAGTGGTTAGGAGCAAGTATCCGCATCAGACTCTTCCAGCTGCTTGTTGGGCCTTTCCAAGGGTAGCCATGCTAGGCTTCTGTGTGTAAGCACCCCATAACTTCAGTAATAGTGTCAGGCCTTGGGGCCTCCCTATGAAATGAATCCTAATTTGAGCCTGCACTGAACTTCCTTTCCTTCAGGTTCTGATCCATTTTTGTCCCTGCAGTTCTTTCAGATAGGAAAAATTCTGGGCCAGAGATTTTTGACTGTGGGATGGAAACCCTATTAGCCTTTCAGGTTTCTGCTGGGGATGGACTCTCCAAATTCTCTGTCCACACCTTAGTTCATCTAAGGTCCCACCCTTTGAGTCCTGAGAGTCCTTCACCTCCCAGGTCACTGGACCATTCTAGAAGGTCTCTCAACCTCCTGAGGTTGCTTGTTACCATTCTTTATGCTGACCCTCTAGGATTCAGTGCTTTTCCTACCCATAGCCAAAACATGATCATGTTCCTCTTTCCCATACCTGTCCCTTTCCCACCAAGGTCCGTCCATCCCTCTGTCCCTCATAATTGCTTTCTTCCCCCTCCCAAGTTTCTTTCCCCTCCCAAGTTGAGGTACCTTCACTTCAGCCCTTCAGCTTGTTAACCTTCTTGAGTTCTGTACATTGTATCCTGAATATTCTGTAATTTTTTGGCTAATGTACATTTGTTAGTGAGAACATACCATGCATGTATTTTTGGATCTGAGTTACCTCACTCAGAATGATACTTTCTAGTTCCATCCATTTACCTGCAAAACTCAAGATGTTATTGTTCTTAATAGATGAGCAGTATTCCATTGTGTTCTGGGACATCTGAGTTGTTTCCAGCTTCTAGCTATCACAAATAAGGCTGCTATGAACATAGTGGAATGTGTGCCCTTGTGGCATGGTGGAGCATGTTTTATGCAAATATCTTCCAACTCTCCTCTTCTGATTCTGTGAGCTCTTTGTCTGTCTGTCTGTCTATCTATCTATCCATCCATGCATGCATGCATGCATGCATGCATCCATCCATCCATGCATCCATCCATCCATCCATCCATCTATCTATCTATCTATCTATCTATCTATCTATCTATCTATCTATCTATCATCTATCTATCATCTATCTACCTCTATCTATCTATCTATCTATCTATCTATCTATCTATCTATCTATCTATCAGACTAATTGGTTCATCAGCCTCTCACTAAATCTGTTTTCTAAATTACAAATTCAGACTTTACTTTGGGTGTAGTGCCAGCCACTTCTTTCTCAAAAGATCTTTGTACTAATTGTTTTATCTGCTGCCTGCTAAATCTGTTTGCTAAATTATACCTTTCACTGAAATAACACTAAAACACTAAAACCTACTTGGGAAGCATTAGTTGGTATTGACTTTTTTTTCCAGAGCTTATATATGTTGGGTTGTGTGGGATTGCCAGAGAGATAGATGAACAAATAATGCATCAGTCAAGGGGTGACGGGGCTTTTAAGAGGTCATAACTTTGTTTCACAAATGCACTTTCAAGGAGATATGCCAAAAATTAGTCTGTGGTGCTCAATGTGCCTAAATGTAACTGTTGTGTGAAACTTTTAAAGTATCTCTTTTTTTTAAAGGTGGGGGATTGCAGATTATTTGGTTAAACTTAAATATAAGACTGAGTATATTTTACGTCATTATTTGTTTGCTTCACTAAATCTCAAAATTTATCGAGTATGGTGCATTATGACTATGGATTCAGATATAATAACAATTATGCTTAGTTTTTAAAATGTATAAATATTAAACGTTGTGTATGATAGAATTTTGTCTGAGGCCAGGACACACACAAACACACACACACACACACACATGCACAAACACATGAACACACATTATCCCAGATAGAGAAAATAATATCAAAATCCAACTAACTGAACCATGGGGTTTAAATTTAGCCACTATCAGCAGTGTGCACGAAGGATTGCTTTAAAGGAGTTGGGATGGATCAAAAGCAAGGGAATCATCAAAAAAGCCCTTTCTGATACTGATGGGAACTCTTGAAAGCTGGACCCTGTAGCTCACTGCACATCAGCTCAAAGGTTGGAGAGTTTTTTTTTTCCAACAACATTGCTCTTTTTTCCTTCTTTCATGAAACCTGGCTCTTCTTTGTGAAATGTGCCTTCTAGGCAGCTCAGGATGTATGGCATTATCTTTGAGCACTCTGTAGAACTTATCTATATGTGGGAAGGAATGTGAGTAGGGAATCTGGACAGTTTGAGACAAGCTGAAAGAATTTGGTTATTTGTTTTCCAAGCTTATGCATCTCTGTTGAAGGGTGGAATACTTTATGACCCTTTAGAAGACAATTTGTCTTCAGGAAATTCCCTAAAATGTAAAAGAGGTTTTTGTTGTTATTATTGTAGTTTGGTTTTTTCTCAATGGAAATTAATACATCACAGAAGAATAGATCAAAAGACTTCTTATGATTATGTCATGTTATTCTGTTCAGTTTTAAATACATTAAAACGCAAGTTCATTGCTGATGTGAAGAACGATGTATTGTATCTTATTTTTATAATCATATCACTTGGAAAAGTGAGAAACAGTAGGACTGTTGTAAATGAAAGGGGAATCTGGACTATATATTGAGCTTAATGCTAATTTTGAATACAGGTTGACATGTTCTGTATAAATAAAAAGATGGAAACGAAAGCAAAACAATAGGATTACTGAACGGTGTTTAGCCAGTGTACGTTTTTTTGTAAATGTAACTTTTTGAGCTGAGCATAACACAGTTGTTCTCTATAATTTTATGTATATAAATTACAGAATACTCAGGATACAATCCACAGAAATATATATATATATATATCAATTATACTGGTTTAGATACATAGTAGAAGAAGATTCTTGTCCAGGGGTCATAATCTCATCAGCCATGGTAGTTAGAAGAGATATCATCATTGTCCTCTCACGTTATCTATATTGATATATAAAAATTTGTATTATTTTGTCATATAAGAATACCTGAATACTGAAATATCTACTAGGAGGTCCATGGACAAATGGCATACTCCAGCTCAATATTATAAATTAATGGATCTCTTTGTTAACTTGTATGAATGGCCACATCTTGATCTTTATTCACTAGTATATATGTGACATAAGATCTTCATATGTGTGCATGCAAGGCAAGCATTTATAATGCTGACTCTACGATTGTATGCTACATTTGCTCATCCTTTGATGCAAGAATTGCTAAATTATGGGATTCATGAAAGGTTATATAACAAAGTTATAAAAAAGAATTAAGCACAAAATCACAAACAGGTAATAAAGTAGAAGTCACATTTGGCTTACTCCTGGTGAAAAGAAAACAGAAATCAAATGAGTAGTACTATAGAAAATGGTGCTTTCCTCACTCTTGAGAACAATATGCTCTCAGGTGATGGAAATTTTCAAGTTGAGATGCAGGTAATGAGCGTTGTAAATAAGATATTCAAAGGAAGGAAATAAGAGTGTAAAAACAAGAAAATGCATGTTGAGCATTTCAACCTCATAGAAAGAACAACAATATCAACCAACCAGAGCTGCCAGAGCTCCCAGGGACTAAGCCATCAACCAACGAGTACACATGGCTCCAGCTACATATATAGCAGAGGATTGCCTTGGCAGGCATGAATGGGAAGAGAGGTTCTTGGTCCTATGAGGGCTTGATAGATGCCCCAGAGTAAGGGAATGAGGGTGGGAAAGTGGGATTGGGGTAGGGGAACACCCTCATAGAAATAGGGGGAGGAAGAATGGGATAAGGGACTTCTGGGAGGAGGGGAAACCAAGAAAGGGGAAACTTTGAAATGTAAATAAAGAAAATATCCAGTGCAAAAAGAAAATATATGTCGAATATACATAGGAATATGCACATAGAGTTTGTGGTGGATTGAATAAGAAATGTCCACCCTAATCTTATGCATTTGAAATCTTGCTCCACAATGGTGGTATTATTATTATTATTATTAGTAGTAGTAGTAGTAGTAGGAGGAGGAGGAGTTATAGTAGTAGTAGAAGAAGAAATTGACATTGTTGTATTTGTTTGATTGTTCGTGTAGTACAGTATTGTTGGAAGAAGTACGTCACTGGGGTTGGACTTTGAGGTTAAAAGCCTCATCTCACTTTCAGTTTGATCTCTGTATTTTCTGTTTGTGGTTAAATATGAGAACACTCTGGTCCTTTTTGCCTTGCCTGCTGCTTGCTATGGTATACCTCCACCATGGTAGACTCATATGTTTCTGAAACTCTAGCCCAAATAAACTAAGTTTATTTTAGCTGTAGTGTTTTATTATAACACTAGAAAAGTAATTAACTTCTTACTTTCTAAATACTAAAAAGTAAAAACAATGCAAAATATCACAGGTTTATGACTTATATAATAATGAAGAAGTACCTGTTTGATAATTTTACAGTCCCCAAAAGAAAAAGTAAAATGAATAATGAATTTAGATTAATATTGTCATATTCAAAATAATTTTATATTACAGAATTCATTTTTGCAGTACTTAAGACAAATAATATTTAACTATTGTTAATATCTTTCCTATTAAATTCTCTAATTATTTGTTCCTTATAATCTAATGAAAATATCAAGGCTTAGATGCTGTCTTTCTTAACACATAGACAAAATACACATACTTTCTCGAGCTGTTTTATTTATTTATTATTTATTTGTTTGTTTTTTACAATTACATTCTACTAATCCTAGCTATCATGAAGCAGATAACTGGGAAGTATGATTTATAATAGATAACTAAAATTTATTCTGTGTTTTTAGGTATGAATACTCTAGAATAATCTCGGAAACCCGAAAGCAGTGAATGCAGACATGTATTAGTAAGAAGTGGAACAATTACAATAGCTTGCAACAATATTTCAATTAAAATATCATATAATGTAATGGTTTAAGAATAATTATCAGAGACCGATATAAAGGAAGCATTTTCATAATCAAAGAGTTTTGATTAGGATAATCACACTGTTTCTGTGCCTATGCAAATACAATCCCAATTCATGTTCTAATTAGAAACAATAGCTTTTTTAAAATTAATGAATACAAGGGCATTGTTCCTTGTAACGATGGTATGATGATTGTGTATTAAAATCCAAAAAGCACTAGGACAAAAATAATGAAGTTGATTACTGAAAGAGGGAAATGATAGTTCATTGACAATATTTTCACAGAAAAGCTTCTGGTTAACTCTAACTTGTTTCACATACATGGGGAAAAAGAATGATTTTCTTTTTCCAATTCAAACTCCAATTCAATGAATGTTCGGTTTCTGATTCTGGAGCATTTTATATAGTTACTTTTTTTTTATACAGTGTGTTGATATGTAGCCAAATATTCTGGCCTTAAACTTTCTGTCTACCTGATTTTGAATAATCTGGACTTATTGGATAATATATGTATATTATTTATATGTATATGAGTGTGTACATATATACGTCATATATATTCATTTATATATTCATATCTGTATATATACATATATATATATAAATATACAAATATATGTATAAAATCAATCATCTGGATCAAAACTTCATTTTCATTTGCACATTAATAATGATAGAAGCATAAATTCTTTAATGTAGTTCAACTGTTTTCGGGAAACAATGACATAGTCCTCACCTAGCTTCCTTGTTGGCGTGTTTCATAAGTGCTTCCTTGAGAGGTATGTTGGCATATTTCATAAGTTTTTCAGGTTAAAGTCTGTAGCTCCTGGGGCACAATTTGCTATCTAGTTCTCAAGAGATCAACCCACTCCTTTGGGCAGTGAGAAATTTAGGCTGCTTTTTAATTTTTATGTATAAATGGCTTTGAGTTGCAATATTGTAGATGAGAACCAGACACAGTTTTCCAGCAAGGGCTCTTAACCCTTGATGCACATCTCTATCTTCTATAGGTAATTTAACTTCTTATAATTCAAATTAAAATATCATCTTAATAATGATGCCTATTAAATAACTTTTCTCTTTATGTGAGACATTTTCTGGATTCTTGATATACATACTTTTGGCTTAACTTTAGCTGTTTTACAGAATATGTAATAAAAGTCTGCTGTTTATGGTTGGTTATGAACAATATGTTCTTTAGATATCAGGACTCATGCAAATGTAAACTCACAACAGCTATCCCAGGAGGCCTCTAAACCATGCAAGGAAACCACAGACCTAGATCCTCACGTAGAGAAAGTTGGGCATTCCATTTCACCCCATCGGTGAAGCTATTAACATTTCTTACTTTTTGGTGCAGAGTGAAACATTTTTTCTAAGAATGTATCTTCTAGTAAGTTCATTGAGGTACAGTGGAAGAACATTTATCTGAAAATATTTGTCCTGTTCAAATTGGTCTTGAAGGTGTTAATAAAGACACAAAGGTGGGTGGGCGGGGGTGAGGCAAGGATTTTGGAAATTTTGGGGAAGAGTAGCTGAATATGAGCAAAATGTGTATGAAATTGTGAAGACCTAATAAAACTATTTTAAAAGGCAAATAGATATTTTAATTTAGCAAGTTGCCAATGGATTAAGTTCAGAAATAATATCGTGGACTAATTCTGTTGGTAATTAATTAAATAGTTCATTAATTAAAATATATTTTTTAAGCTTTCTAAATGCTTCCTCATTAACTACATGCATTTGCCTACAAACTTGATGACCTGAGTTCAACAGCAAAGACCCTCAAGTTGGAAATGGAAAACTAATGGCTATCACAATTAGTTCATTGCTGACCATACATGGCAGGACACATGCATACACAAATAAATAAATGTAATAAGAAATAAGATACATATATAGTTCTCCTCTCTTCTACCTAATTTTCTCTTAAATACTACACGTGAATTGAGTAAAGGCAACACAGACATTTAAGAAGAGTAACACTAAGCCATCTTCTGCACTATGGAATATAAAACAGGGTTCTGTATATGGTCTCTGGGAAAGTTGCTTCCTTTTAAATCCCTGGGTACAGGAGTTGATGGAGATTTATCTTAGACTTGTCATGTGGCTAAAACTGTGGCTAAATCCAGATATCTGTGCATGTGAGCACTACTTTATTACTGCAGGGTGAGTGGAAATATTGGAGTGAGTCCACAGGCCCTTGCAGGGCACAGTTCTGCAGTGCTAAACCACATTGAAGAGTGAGCTTTCTCTGACAAAGGAAAGGAATCAACACTTACAGATGATATTTTAAGCATGTAAAATGAGGCATCGAGAATCAACTGTCAAATATGCAGGAAATTTCCATCTTTAAGAAAAGTTTTATCTTGTCTCCCTAAGATGGGAAAATTGAAGTGCCTATGTCAATCTGAACAATACAAAATAAAAGGCAGAAAAAAGATCCCAGATGTGAGAAGGAATGCAAATCACCACACTAAGAAGCTGAGAAAATTACTCAGCAGGATCCAAAAATAATTAGGAACTGAGTGAGCATATTGGTAAAATATTAAAAGTACTTTGAAAACTTTTATGAAAAATTACATTTAGAGGATATTTTCCTCTTGGGCAGTATGATGAGGCTTTTCTAGAAATAAATTACCAGTAGGGTGGACAGCTGTTGTATCATTTATATTCCCTGTATAAATAAAACTAAAATAGTGAGATTTATGTAAAACTGAGTTTCAGTACACAGAAAAATAATTCAATTTTTTGCATGTATATGTGTGGGTTAGAACTCAAAGACACTGAAAACAAGACATTTCAGATATACTATATTTAGGTAATATAAATATACTAGCTCCATAAAATAATGAAGAAGCAAAATCATAGAAAAGTGATAGAGCCAACTGTGTGTTTTTCTCCTCAAAGTTCTAGTGATGATCAGATGCCTTTATGTTATTTTCATCAGGCTTTATTGTCATTATTCAACTGAATTTAAAAACTAGCCATATTTCTCATGTAACTTTAGTAACAATCACAAGTCTAACTGCAATAAAAAAAATCTCTTAATTCTGGATAGAATAGATTTTAGAATTATTTTAGGCTTTGATACGATACTTTAGCTCTGTGTGTTATTGAGAGTTCTAAGCTGTGAGCCTATTCCTTTCTTTGACTTTGGAGGGAGCAGAACATGGGGACTAGGCTAGCATAGAGCTCTATGACTTCAGAACCAGATAGGAGATGGGTACGATATTTAAGTAAGATATATAACCAGTGTGAGCAAGCCTGGGAGTTGGAAGTCACCTTGCAAAGAGGAAACAGCCATACTCTCTGGCATTTTAGCAGCTTCAATACCCCTTGTGCATGCTGAACTTGAATACTTGAGCAGAAGATGTCCCATATTGTCCGTTTCTCCTCACCAATTCCATCACTGTTCTTTCAATGTAATGTGAAAAAAATTATATGCCATGTTGAATCTGGTACAATTGTTTTTTGGAAATGTTTGTTGGCAGGAACAGGAGGTAATACAGAATCTTTTATTCTCATGACATCCTTCAAAACCCAAAAATGAAAACTTTGCCAATGGCAATTTATACTAATACTTCAGGACCAAATATATGTGCATGATGATGCTGTATGCTTACTGAGACTTTGAAAAGAATTTACATTGCCTGGATGGGGACATTTTCACCAACCCTCTCCTGACTCCCAAATTCTCGCCGGGATATACTGGCCGGAGTCTAAAGAACTACTGCAATAAGATAGTGGATCTAATTATGAGGAAATTATTATCAGTGATATAAATGAAGCAAACCAAAGGGTAATATTTAATTTTCTTGCATGGGGAGGCTTTGACAAGGTAGAGCAGTGCCTATTGATGGTTTAAAAGTACGGCTGAGGGGATGGCTCAGAAGTCCTGAGCATCGCTTGCTTTTCCATCGCCATGCTTAGAAACAAGCAACAGCTCACAACTACTGGTAACCCTATCTCCAGTCATCTAAGTTTACTTTTCCTGGACACCTACAGACACCTTACAGACATGTGAGCATATACACGTACATATGAATTGAACAAAAAATAACATGTGAAAATATATATTAACTCAGGTTCAAAGTTTATCAATATATTGTCAATGTGAGGGTTTTTTAGCCACCTACTGTTTTTGAAGCAAATGTGTATTATTACCTCATTTGTACATTATCAGAGTGGCATTTTTTTCTCAGGATAGATGATGATGATGAACCTGTTGGGTTGGCTGGCTGCGTTTTAAACTGTCCTGTGTTATAAGGCCCTACGCTTCTTCTCAGGCCACATTGTAAAATGTACCAGGCCCCTATCCTGCTTCTGTGTTCTTGCTTCTGCAAAACAGATATTTTCCCCAAGGTCATGCTATAATCAGGTCTGGTTTTGGGGGGAGATGCATGTGTAAAATGATTTTTAAAGTTCCTATTCCATTATACAGGCGGCAGACAGTCTCTGGTCATCCTGACTTTAAATACATTAGCGTGGATCTGTGAGCTAGATGCTGCCATCCTATTCATTGACAATTAATGAAGTAATAATTTATCTGCTAGGATAAAGATGATTCATAGTACTTACCTAGATACAGTCATCCATTAAAATTTCCAAAAGGGTAACTCTTTAATGTTCCTTCTGTATTTTTATAGCTAATATTTCTCAATAAAAACTACCCACTACATATTCACTCAGTTATTAAATTGTATACAGAGATAGGTTAAACTTTGTTTTGTCTCAAAAATCCTAAATAATAGTAAAACACTTAGGATTCAGTAAAGAGAACATACTTATTTTTTCTGTATAATTTCTATATTTTGATGCTATTTATATGCATATTGATGTTTTAAATTCATTATCATTTTTATAATTTTCTGTTAATATTTATGCAGGTACATAGATTAGATGACTGTGAAATTGCTTCCCAATGGCAACTATGCTAAGAATTAACTCCTCCACTCCTTGGTTAATAAGACCTGTAAATATACTGGCATATGAAATGTGACCTGACATGGGAGGTTTTTACATTGCTGTGTTTTGTTTTTATAGATATTTTCTTTATTTACATTTCAAATATTATCCCCTTTCCTCATTTCCCCTCCAAGAACTCCCTATCTCATTCCCTCTCCCACTGCTCACTAACTCACTCCTGCTTCCCTGACCTAGCATTCCCCTACGCTGGGGTGTGACCCTTCACATGACCAAGGGCCTCTCCTCTTATTGATGTCCAACAAGACCATCCTCTGCTACATAAATGACTGTATCCGTGGGTCCCTCCATGTGTACTTCTTGGTTGGTGGTTTAGTCCCTGGGAGCTTCAATTGATTCATATTGTTATTTTTCCTATGCAGCTACAAACCTGATAAGGGAGATTTTGTAGCCACTGTCAAAGCCCTTGATTACTTGATTGAGATCACCTGTATCTGAACCACAAAGAAAATAAACAATGTAATATATGACTCCTGAAAGGGTGTAAACAAAATATCCTGTAGGCGTTATGACAAGAACACCCCAAGCAATAGGGAAACCTTTAGTACTAAAGAACAGATTAACAATGAACAACCAGAGAGAAAACATGGTTATCAATTCTACCAGAACCAAATGAATTCTCTCAGCCACTCTAACTCAGAAGAAAATTAAGAGGGAATCTGCACCTTGATTGTTCTTAGGTGAGGATTTTTACAACGAAATCAACATATTCATCTATCTTAAAACTTAGATGTTTAAAATTGACTTATAAGTAAACTTTTTACATACAGCTAGACTTTTATTTAATACATATATTATTATTATTGTAGGGCTCAGGCAATTAATAATTATTACTGGGATAATTAATAATCATGGACATGAAATTCTTATTTGGTTATCTAATAACAGTAAGGCATTTCTGAAAATCTGCATATGCATATAAGCAAATAATACTGAAGAAATACAGTAGGTTATATTTTTATATTTATTGTTTATTCATACAGATTTATAAGAATTATGCAATAATAAATAAGAATATGAAACTATAAATTTGAATGGAGGAGATAATCAAAGTGCTAGAGGAAGGAAATGGGGAAACTGATACTAACTGTATTTTAATACAAAATAATAATAAAAAGAAGGAAACCAAGGTAGCATTATGTACCTTGTACATTCATTTTGCTTTCATATCATGTTTGAAAAATATATTAGTCAAGATTACTGAACAGCATTATTAAGAGATATTTAAGTTTCCTCAGACAAAGTTATATCTCTCTTTATCTAAATAGTGATACAATATTATATATGGAACTGAAAATACAATCATTTATTTACTTGTGATATTACATAGTCAAAAGTAATAAAATATTCTCATCTTTAAAATTTAGTCCTGAAATGAACAATGGACAATGCTCCTTATGATTAGATAGTTCCAATAGAAACTGATTAGGGGACTCATCCTTTGGAGAGACTAATTCTCCTTCTGGAGGACCATTAGCTGCCTACAGTTAGTTCTCTGTGTTGAAGTGGTATCTGTTAGCATGTGAGATATTTCTTTGAACAGGGCTTGTTTGGTCAGGCACACTATTGAGATACCACGGATGCATTTTCTATGGATTGTTATTTCTAGGAGATACAATCTTACAGCAAATTTCTTCCCACAGTTAAAAAAACCTCTCTGCCTACAATAATATTTCCAACCCCTGTTCTATGATATTTCCCAAGCCTCAGGGACAGGATTGACATTGCAGATACATCTATAGAGAATGGATTACTCACAATTTCATGATACCCTCATTCTAACCATGTGTTTTCTATATTATTTGCTATTAAGAGAAGTTTCTTTAATGAAGGATGAGAACACTTTGTATGTGTAATTGTAGCTTGTGAGAGATGGACCCATAGATACTTAAATTTGAATAGCTGGTCTCTACTTAGTGGAACTGCATGGAAAGAACTAGGCTATATGGTTTTGTTGGGAGAAATGTGCCTCTGGGAAAGGGTTTTGAGATTTTAAAATCTTTAGTTACCCTTACTTAATTTTTTTGACTTTTGCTCATGGATCAAATGTAAAATACAGGCTATCCCTCTACCCTTATGCCTGTCTAAGTGCTGCCATGCTTAATTTTTTCCTTTGCTGCTTGTTTTTAGAAAGTAACTGAGAATCATTATGTCTTTATTTTAAAGTTGTATTTGTTATATCATTGATATTTTCGTGCCATGTATTTTTACCATATTTGCCTCCTTGTGTTACTGGATAATCCCTTGTTCCTTCTAACATACAAGTCTTTTCTTTTTTTACCCAAGTCCAATTTGTTCTGCCAATATATTCTTGGGTATATGGTCCAAGATTGGATGCCCACATGGCTACACATCTTTATAGAAAATTGACGTTCCCACTCTTAGAAATTATCAGTTTCTACTAGTTCCTCAGTAGTATATCACAGTAAAGAATAAGAATATATACTTGAGAATTATTTTATCAGTATCCGAACAATATTTTCACATTATCATTTTTTCATGAAATTTCAAAGATAGAAATAAGATTGCTCTTGGGAAAGGGGACAAAGTACCTATGGGAGGGAATACATGAAGGATCATCTAAAACTAAAGGTCAACGGAGGCATTGTATAGAAACCATCTTATATATATCATCAAATAACAGTGAGGCAAAATACCAGCTAGTCATCTTTTGACACCAAATGACACCTCCATTGCCACAAATGGGCTGCACAAAATGAATTATTGATCAAAACAGCCCCAAATTGATGATTAGGTCCAAAACACAAACTGATGGTTAGGCCCTAATTGCTGCAGATAACACTATCATATCTCATAGAATATAGAGAGGTCAGTTGAGCTTGTGCTCAATTAAGTCTTCACTCCTACTGACTAGTGTCCATGGTAATAGGAAGTACTCTGCACTTAACCAAGGAGAAAAATAACCACCATTGTAGCTACAAATCTGGCAATCTGTAACCCTGGAAACAGATTATGCTTTTAATACTTTCAGGTCTTCCTCCAGTAGCTCACCTCCTCCAGAGAGAACATACTTTATTACCAAACCAAACAGTCCACCAACTTTGGAAGCAGTATGGCAAAGTCAGGCCACCGCAGTGACAAAGCCATGTAATGAATTTCTGTCACTTTACACACTGGCCATTTTCTGTGTTTGGGAATATGGATGTTTTATAGATATGTATTAGAATCTTGCTATTCCTGTCATTTGTACCTAAGCAACTGCATATTTTATCATTATTTGGGATATTTGTGTACTTCATGAAGAATTTACTTAGTGCTGTGGTTCTTTGGAGGCCATTTGGATGTATAGTTTTGTTACTCATTTTCTAGGTATTGTTTGAAGCATTCCTTTAGTATCTTGCATAGCTTTACTTAATTAGATAAATCTTTCACAAATATGGTGACCAAAACAATGGTGTATCTACTTGTAAAAAGTCTTGAAAGTGATTTTTTAATTAAGAGTTACAAATAATTATTTGTTTTATTTTTTCTATTCCTTCCTTTCTTCCATCCTTCCTTCCTTTCTTCCATCCATCCTTCCTTCCTTCCTTCCTTCCTTCCTTCCTTCCTTCCTTCCTTCCTTCCTTCCTTTCTTCCTTCCTTTGTCTCTCATACAGCATATCTGGACTGTATCCTCTCTCCCCTCCACTCTCCCCAGTCTCTCCCACCTCCTCCTCTCCCAGATCCACTGCTTCTCCTATATCCTTAATGTACTAATCTACCAAAGCAACTACATGACATCAACTTACCATTCTATTCTCCCTATACAAATTCCATCATATTTTCCTGAAATCAGCATTCTCCCTCTCTCTCTCTCTCTCTCTCTCTCTCTCTCTCTCTCTCTCTCTCTCTCTCTCTATCTCTATCTCTCTCTCTCTCTCTCTCCTATTGTGGGAAAGTATCTCATAAATAATTCAAAGTTGCATGTGTCCCTTCCCTCTTGCTAGTGTTTAGATTATTTTAAAAAGCACTACCTCTAATACAAATGCTTACTTGGGAACAATCTGTTGTACTTTTACTTAAAATAGTGTCATATGTTTAAAAGGTAAATATTTATCATTACTGAACACAACTTCTCATTTTGTTTTTCTGGTCTTTCAACTTACAAATCAAAAAGGCACAAATGGTCTTCAAAAGCATCTTCTAATATGTGTCACAAGTCATATTATATATTCCATGATGTTTTCAATCAAGGGAAACAATTATTTATAAGCACATTCATGCAGGAATAAATGTGTGACATTTAGCTACCTGTTTATGCAATAGCTTGTATCAATCAATTATTTAAGCACAACATTGATTACAGTAATATATATATTCTGAAATACTGCATATGTGTTAACCATTTTTCAAATTTGAAATCAGACTTTACAAAATGAAAACTTTAAGTGTATCTCACAACACCTTTACTGATGATGTTCCTAATTAAATTACCATGTGTAAACATAATCCGTACATGTATAATGCTGGGTGTGACATTTGTTTTATACTATTTAACAAGCGCAGCAATGAGTTTTAAATGCTATAAAATAAGTAACTTTATTTGGTTTTCTTTAAACTTTATTCCTGATTAATTTTTGTTTGATTCATCTTAAATATATCTTATGATGTAATTTTAGTATAGTTATTTTAATTAATACAAATACATAATATGAATTATTATATATGTAAATCTTATTGTGGTCTATAGACTGTGTGACAATTTGTTAATAAAATGTCACCTATAATTATTAAAATACTACCATATAAATAGGAGTAAATTTTTTTAATAACCAGAATTACTAAAACTATTGTCAGTCTGGGTGTCCTGAAGGTTCATCATGTCCAGATTCTCCTTACTCTTATGTTTGTCTTAGCAATCTTCACTATGAAGTAGATTATTGATTAAGAGCTACATATGAGGTCATTTAAAACAAACAAACAAACAAATAACAAAAAGCAAAGAAACAACTCACCAAGAAAACTATTACTATGTTTATCTAATCAAACAAAAGAACACTTGTCACAAACTGAGGTATCATGTTTTGTTGACTCAATTTGCCCATTATTTTAATGGCATTTATATAATCTGTAAGTGGGGATAAGGTGACAAATATGATCATCATGTAGTTGATGATGTGCTGATACCATATATATACTTTCCAATATATATATTTTTAAGAATATGACTCCTGTATAGAAGCAGACAAGTAACAAGAATCTCTTATTATAAAAACTCATGTCCTTGGCATAACAAATGGGGATTAATTTGTTTTTAGTCGAACAGCTTCCTCTAGTTCTGTAAGTTTCAGAGAATTGCATTTTCAAAAATCAGTTTTGTAAAGCTCTTACACTAGTATGATTTTGTTTGAAATCTTAAATAATAGCACATCATCAATAAAACCGGTGCCCAAAAAAAGAAGACAAGACAGTAAGAAACACAGAAAAATCACAGAAGAGTTAATGAAAGTGAATGATTATTTTTCTGAAATAATATTATAGCTTTTTATGTGCAAACAAACAGACATGCCTATATGCATTCTAGAATATGCTAAAGTTTCTCTACCACCAATATTTCCAAAGAATTTAATCAAATATTTATTTTATGAAGAGGAAATTTTATTCTGAAAAAAGTAATGCCTATTACATGAAGATTTCAATTAATAGAAGTATATGGTGTTCTAAATCCTCTGACTGTGAAGTCATTTATTTTAGTATAATATAGTAATTATATTACATAGAGATAAGCATTTTTACTATGATTCAATATATTTCAGACATAATTCTCGTTACATCATGAAATATATTTTATCTCAAATATTACATATTATAAACATCATTTCTAAGAAAATACATAGGGTGAGAACAATGAGACTGATATCAATCAAGGTCACAGCCATGACCTCAGTCTTTTGTTTTAATTTAACTTTCTGTGCCATGATGATTACCAGCTATGAAAATGAATAGTATTATTACTTTTGATAATGAGCTCATGGCAGTTTGATAAGAATATGGAAATGTGTGACATTTTGTGACAGACATTTTGTCGAGAAGCCTTTATTCTTTCATCTTTCAGAGAGTGTATTACATTATTTGCATATTTAGTGTAAAGATAATGGGATTTCTCTATGGCAAAACTCTTCTGGTAATTTATCTATAATTGAATTGTAGTCTTAGTGGGTATCTTGTGTGTATGTGAGTTTATGTAGTTTAGCAACCTTGCATTATATCGCATGGGTTACTGCTTTAAAACATTATGCACCAAGGAGATAAATGTCAAGCTCAAGAAGTTCAAACTCATAATTAAATCATCTGACTTCCTCTTCACACATGGTGCATAGAAAATGACTCTTCCATTTTTAACTGAATGGAAGTTGCTCAAATTTAACTTTCATTGTTTAGCTTTAAGATTAGTCCGGTTAGATCATCTTAGTCCTTCAAAATATTACAAGACTCTGCTGCATGATTTGGTTCTTTGGGGTATTTATGTCACCCTTTAGTTATAAAACATTATTATTAATTATTATTATTATTATTATTATTATTATTATTTGGCTTTTTAAGACAGGGTTTCTCTGTACAGCCCTGGCTGTTCTGGAATCACTCTGTAGACCAGGCTGTCTTAGAACTCAGAAATATGCCTACCTCTCCCTCCCAAGTGCTGGCATTAAGGGCATGTGCCACCACTGCCTAGCCTGTTACAATTTTTTGAGTGATATATATTATTGCTGAATGTTTTAAGAAGGTAGGATTTTCTTTTTTTTCTTTTTTTTGATATATTTTTTATTTACATTTCAAAGGATTCCCCTTTTCTAGACCCCCACTCCCCGAAAGTCCCATCAGCTCCCTTCCCTCCCCCTGGTCTACAGAGTGATTTTCTTTCAAAGAAGGTAGGCAATCATCATATGCCCCCACACACAATTGTGTGTGTGTGTGCATGTGTGTTTGTGTATGTGTACTTTACAGATATAGCTTCACTTATTTCTTTATAATTTCTCTTTTGCCATGAGTTTTTAGAATTTACCTTTAATTGAGAAAAAATGTTGATTCTTTTCTTTATATATTCCAATAGGCAACACTTTTTCTCACTCTAAACATAGATTCACTGGAGGCAGTGATGGATACACATATCAAATGCTTTTAGGACCAGGTGTTTGCTTAGCTTCCCATGTAATTGCCTACTTGTTGTGTTCTACTTCAATGAGTTTTCTTAAGTGCATTGTCAAGTACCCAGTGTAGTTTCAACTTATACTTGGTGCTTGATTATCTCCTGGGAATAAAATGTTATAGCCAACCAGTAAGAAAATTTGCTTTTCAGAGTTTATAGACATTCTCTACCTTCAATTAAGCTGTATCCTGACATCACACCATTTCTTCTGCTAGCAAAGTTTGAGTACAAGTCCAGTTAACCTTTATCTTTATTTATACATCATTAATAATAACCAACCAAAAGGATTTGAATACTTGTTTCAATGTAATAGTTCCAAAGTTTTATTATACAAGTGAATATTATTATACTCCCAAGTAGAAATGTAAAATCTTCTATTTTTTTTTTCAAATTACGCAGAAACAGGAAATCTGTAAGTGATGGAGGTACACTTTGAATTTCTTTGAAAATATTTTGCATGTAAGTAGATGATTTATCAAAGTTTTTTTTTTTTTTTTTTTTTTTTTTTTTTTTTTTTTTACCCAAACACACAACATGGACTTAGAAATAAAAAACCCTCTACCAGGAATAGATTACCTTTCTTAGAGATGTTGGTTCATGAGTTCCCATATACTCCCAAATGATACAGGTTATTTCCAGTCCTTTTTGTATATCATTGAGAACTTGACAATAAGACCTTTTTGCAAAAGATACCATCTTCTTGAGTTGTACAATATGCACAACTCAGCTTTTAAAGCCTAACAATTTATAACATTTTGGCAATTATCAGTTGACTAATTCATGGAGGAGAGTCTGTTTTTTAAGGAAGTTACATCCTGTAAGTTGACCACAATCTAATGGGTGGGTACACTCAAAAGTATTTAGTCATCAAAATTTTCATAAGATGAAAAAGAAAAAGAAGATATAAAATTATATCAGAAGGGAAAAATTTTGGATCTGGTTTGGACTGGACATGGACATGGTTTGGACTAGATCATGAATATGATAAAAATATAATTCAGGAAACTTTTAAAGAACATCATAAAATATATTACACATTTTATGTGATATTAATAAATATGCTTTGGTAAGAACATGCTTATTGACTCAAAATTCTAAGCTAATTTCAAGATGGACAATAAATGTCCACTGTTTCTCTATATTTTCACTTATCAACTTTCAAAGGACTGTCTATAAGCTTGTAATTAACTTTAGTGCACAAGAATTTTTATAGAATATATTAAGTGGAATGTAGTTGCTTCTTCACTATAGAAATGTCATATTTGTAATTACCTATACCTCTTCCTGGTTTATTTTCATTTTTTAATTTATTTTGAGTCTCTGGAGTTGCATTCAGTTGCTTATGTGAAACTTACCTTGTTTTGTAATGTCAGTAAAACTGATAATCTTTATGCATTTACATTCTGTTTTTCCTGTACTACATTTTTTTGCCAGATGAATAGAATTCTTCTACAGGTTTTTATACTCAGAAATGAAAAACTAGTAATACAAAGTAAAAAAATAAATACATAAATAAAAGCCAAGTATTGCGGAATTGTCTGTAAATGTAATTACATGCAAGACATTCAGAAAAATTATATAATCATTTCATGTTGACTCTTGTAAACTTCTGATATTTGTAAAGCTACCCCAGTATTTTATGTTTGCAAAGTTAGATGTCATAAGAAAACTACCAATGTTGAGTTGTGTATATGTAGGCAGAAAATTGTATGCATATGTATACCTGCATAAGCATCTGAATGTACTTATTCATTCATAGAGTAATATACTGAATATATGTGTCTATGGACATATTTTAAGCAAATATGCAACTATAAAATATCTCCTAGTAAAATATTTTAAAAGCATAATTGAACAAATGTGCTTATACTGAAGATTGATGACAGAAAAAATTTTTATATTTGTGTTTTAGTCTCAAAACAGGAAAGACATTCTAATCAAGACATATTAAATAGCATGAATGAAGTAGTGTTTGTTTTGATAATGATGATTTCCTTTTGTATAGTTTTCTAGTCTCAGGCATTACTAAATAGATGAGAGGGATAATTCTGAATTCTAATAAGGATGTCCCTGAATTTGGTATCATTTTCTTTTATTGTTCTACCTCTCTCTCTCTCTCTCTCTCTCTCTCTCTCTCTCTCTTTCTCTCTCTCTCTCCTCTCTCTATGTCTCTTTCTTTGTCTCTCTTCTCTATTTATCATGTGGCTCTCTATCTCCTTATCTTTCTATCTCTCTCTGTCTCTCTTTCTATCTCTGTATCTCTGTATTTCTCTCTCTCTCTCTCTCTCTCTCTCTCTCTCTGTGTGTGTGTGTGTGTGTGTGTGTGTGTGTGTGTGTGTGTGTGTGTGAGGTGAACTCCCTGTAGATAGCCCACCACCCTAGGTAGTTGCAATAGCTGAGTTCTGGTGCGGCCCCACCCCAGCGATTTAATCCCTGGATTGTTTCTTGAAACTCATGTGCTTCCTCATGTTGGTATTTCCCTTACTCTTAAATTATTTGGTTTGAGGTAAATTAATACCAAGAGGCCCTCACTGCCTGTAACTTGGTGTGATTGCTTCCTGGGTGATAGCCTACTCTGTTGGGCAAGTTTCTTGCAGATCAACATGATGATGGAAGTTATTGAGATAATGCTGTGTGGATGAGTTAACAATTTTCTGGAATTTCTCATTTAATTTAAGTAGTTTTAGGAAGTTAGTTTGATTTAATTAATTTGGGAAAATTAGGTTATTTGATAGAAAATATGAAGTTAGGAAATTAGGAGTATTGACAGTATCTTCCTGTTAGAATCAGGTATAAAGTGTGCCCCTTCCTTACAGGATGTCAAAGCCTGCTTGAGTTAGGGAGAGCTGTCCAGTGAGCATTCAGGCAAGAGTATAATGGTAGAGGCAAGAAGAATGGGCCTGGAACAGGCTAATGCACAGTAAGCATACATACTACATTGGAACTGAGTTCCTTGGTCTTGTGACATAGGGATGACGTGACAGGATGTTTTTGTACATTGAGAAATAATAAGGCTATTATAAAAAGTGAACACTTATATTATGAATATAAGAACAGAGAACAGATGATTAACCAGCCTAGCCAATCAGATCCACAAAAATAAGACTTAAGAAAAATGACCTACTCCTTAGTAAGTAAAGGTGCTTCTCAACCAAGCATAAGGAGGACCTTGCTACTATAGGCTTTTTCTGCTTAAACTTTGCTAATCAATGACTGAAGTATTACTGCTTTGAGATCACAATGAGCTTTTGGAAAGAAGGATGGAAGAGAATTGTTTAGTTAGATATGTTTCATACAAGAAGTACATAATCAATATTCTGTTGTAGCTTCCTTTTCTGTAATTATTTTAATCGTTTTTTTAAAAAATATATTTTGTGATGATTATCTCTGGAAAATATGTAACTTGTTGGTTATGAGGTAATTTTCTTCCTAATAGAAAAAGAAAAAGTGTGTTAAGGGGTATAAAAAGGGATTAAGAGAAGAAATAAATCACTAGAGCTGGTCTTTGCTTCAACCATTCTATTTTTATGGGACAGAGAGTTTATTTCCCCCCTTTCTTCTCTAATTCCTGGGTGCAGTAGGCAGCAGCAACTTTGGTACCTAATCATGCCATCCACTCTTAGCACTGAACCACATTGGCTGGCTGCCTCAGTTCACCACATGGAAGTCAAAGCTGCTCTTTGAAGTGTGTGTGTGTATGTGTGTGCGTGTGTGTGTGTGTGTGCATGCGTGTGTGTGTGTGTGTGTGTATGCGCGCGCACGCGCGTGTGCCTGTGCACGTACATGTGTGTGTGTGTGTTCAGATATTTTTTTTCCAGTCAATTTCCAGCCAAGATTCCATACTTGGGGCTGGAGAGATGGCTCAGCAGTCTCAGCATTTAAGATCACTGACAGTCCTGAGTTCAATTCACAGCAACCACATGGTGGCTCTCAACCATCTGTAATGGAAAAACAGATGCCCTCTTCTGGTGTATCTGAAAACAGCAACAGTGTACTTACATAAAGTAAATGAATAAATCTTTAAAAACATAAAAATATTCCACACACTTCTCTATAAATACAACAGTATCCATTTCTCTAAAACTTTATAGGGTTTCCATCTGTGGTAAAGAGCCTAATCCAGTACAGATTGGCTATCTCATTTCTAGACATGAGAATCTCTGCTCTACCCTTTTCCTGAGACTCCTGAAGGGGCTGAGAGTCACATACTTAAGCACTTGAAAGAGTTTTCAGCTCTGTATTTAATTTCTCTTTAGAGCATAATATAATGAAAATGAATCTGTTGTTCCAATGTTTTTCATTGCACTATAGGTCATCCAAGAAAGTATTCCCAATGAAATTTGCATATCACTTGATTGCATCTCATTTATTTCTTAATTTATATGTGTCCCCTTAAATTTTATTGTAAGGAAAAACCAAAGATTAAATTTTTAACAACTATCACTTGAAATTTCTTCAGCCAAGCATCCAAATTCACAAGAGGCTCTAGCTTTTCCCAAAACTGAAGGATATAATTCAGTTTATACCAGGAATACAAAGTAATTATTGTAGTTTATAGACTGTTAAGGAATAAGCATGGAAGAAAATTTTAAAAAAGAAAGAATGACTCTCTTTTTTGACTTTTTAAACTATTTTTAATGGATATTTTCTTACTTTACATTTCAAATGTCATCCCTTTTCCCAGTTCCCCACCTTCCCTGGAAACCCCCTATCCCAGTCCTCCTACCCCTGCTTTTATGAGAGTGCTTCCCTACCCAACTACCTACTCATGCCTCCCTGGCCTGGCATTCCCATATACTGGGGCATTGAGAAGCTTCCCAGGACCAAGGGCCTCTTCTCTAGTTGATGCCACACAAAGCCATCCTCTGCTACATATGCAGCTGGAGCCATGGGTCCCTCCATGTGCACTCTTTGGATGATGGTTTAGTGCCTGAGAACTCTGGGGTGTCTGACTGGTTGATATTGTTGTTCTTATGGGTCTGAAAACATCTTCAGCTCCTTCATTCCTTTCTCTAACTCCCCCACACTCAGTCCAAAGGTTAGCTGCAAGCATCCATCTCTGTATTTGTCAGACATTTGCAGAGCCTCTCAGAAGACAGCTATACCAGGATCCTGTCAGCAAAGCACTTCTTGGCTTCCACAATAGTGTCTGGGTTTGGTATCTGTACAACACCAGGTGATAGAACACCAGGTGGGGCAGTCTCTGGATAGCCTTTCCTTCAGTCGCTGCTCGACACTGTCTCTGTATTTGTTCCTGTGAGTATTTTTGTTCCCCTTTATGAGAAGGACAGAAGCACACTTTGGTCTTCCTTCTTCTTGAGCTTCATGTGGTCTGTGAATGAAATATGAGAAAAGAACAGGGTCAGAAGTAGATTTTTTTCATTGAAAAAGTATTTCAAAAGTATCTACTAACTTAAATTCTTGGTTACTTTGTCATTTGTTTAGATAGTTATTATACTTTTGTGTGTTTTTTGACTAACAGTAAAATATGAGTACAAAATATTTATTTCCAAAATTCCTGAGATTTCTCAAATTGCTTAATCAATAATTGAACAAATTAAATGTTTTCCATTTCGCTCAAATGGGATAGAAATTGTATATTTGTCTTAAGTCTTTGTATATTTTTAACACTTAAAAACATTAGAATACTAATACTTTAAAATATTTTTCACAAAATCTTAAAGAAAAAATCAATTTATTTGAATATATTGACTTGTATGGTATATTCAAAGAGAAAATTACAAGCAATAAAAGAGCTACTGACATATTTCCAACTCAAAGGGAAACTGGTTGATTTTATTACAGCATCAATCTTAATACTTTTGCTAATTTTTTATCCATGTGCCCTTTAGTATGTCAAAGTCCAGGTCCATCTATAAAAGGAATGGATATTTTCCACCCCTATAGATTTAGAGGACAACCATAGTGTTCATTTTCAAGTGTTATGAAGCTTGACACAGAGAAAAGAATGAGCTGATAAATATTATTACCTATGCCCTTGGCCCTGTTCACCAAGAAAAGAAGTGTTTAATCAGGTGAGTCCAAAATAAAATAAAATAATACATACATATATATACACACATATAATTAACATGTATAATTATATATAATTAATATGTAAATACATAATGCATGTATTTTATATATAATATATTATAATTATATATATATATATTTATACTATTATTTATATATATTTACAATGAGGTCAGTAGTATCTTAACTAAAGACAGTAAGGAGAGCAAAATTTTAGCCAATAGCTATATGATACAGTATCTTAGACTATTAAGCTTATGTCATCCAACTTCTTAGATTCCTGAATGAATAATTTATACAACTGCCAGTGAACATTGACTAATTGTTTATTATACAACATAATTGTGGTAACACATGATTACATGTAACATAAAAGTATATAATTATGTTTAATATGGTTTTGTAAGCAATTCCTCTCAAAGGATTCTAATAAAATTTGTAGGCTGATCTCTTAATATTTGTAACTTTAAGAATAAAATACTTCATATGTCTTAGAGATTTAATGATTAAAAGAAAGAAGTATTAATTTTCCATTTATTCATTAATATCCTCCATAATATTAGCTCAAAGTAAAGAGCTCTAGTAAATACAATTAAAAAAAAAAAAGAAAGGCCAGGCACATTTGAGCTTCAGACATCTTACTAATACTATGGTCTCCCCTTTCACACACCCTGTCATTCTGCATCACTGTTGCAGGCTTTGGAGGATATTCTAAATCTATTATGCGATATAAGATCTTAGAAAGAGCATGCAAACCTGAGTATGTTGCTCAAGGTGGATGGGCAAGTATGTTTGGCACTAATTTTCAGGAGAAGGTAACATTTGAAATCTAAAGCACTGGAGTCACTAATGCATGCTCATTGCTCCTGTGAACAAACTCCTACTCAAAAGATAGACCTAACATTGAGAATACTTGGATGAAAACAGAGATTCACCAAGACAGAAGTGGTGATGACATAACGAATTTAGGGTGAAGTTGACTAAAATTTATCACAAACAAAAAATAAAATTTTCATAAAATCAATATTAGTAAACAGAAAGGGGGAAATAAATGAATGATGCTTTGAACACTTTAGTGAGTTCTTATTCACACATGTGCTTCGGTGATATATAGTAATCTCACTATTATGAACATATTTTAGATTACTATGTGTCTTTAGAATGGTAGGACACTTAATCAAAACAATATATATTTAGAGAATAATTCAATGTTTTCTATTAGAAAATTTTAACATACATAACTCTATACTCTTATCATGCACCATTAATAATCAACAATTTTTTACTGGATATTTTCTTTAATTAGGTTTCAAAAGTTATCCCCTTTCCTGGTTTCTCCCCGGGAATCCCCCTCTCCCATCCCCTCTCCCCCCCTCTTGTCTGAGTTTGTTCTCCCACCCACCCAATCACTCATGCTTCCCCACTCTAGCATTCCCCTACACTGAGAGCCTTCACAGGAGTCTCTTCTCACACTTATTCTCAACAAGACCATGGGTCCCTCCATGTGTACCTGTTGGATGATTGTTTAGTCCCTGGGAGCTGTGGGGGGTGGTGTCTAGTTGGTTGATTTTGTTCTTCCTATGGGATTGTAAACCCCTTCAACTCCTTCAGTACTTTCTCTAACTCCTCAGTTGGTGACCCTGTTCTCAGTCCAGTGGTTGGCTACAAGCATCCACCTCTGTATTTGTCAGGCTATGGGAAACCCTCTCAGGAGACAGGTAAATCAGGTTCCAGTAGAATAATCAACAATTTAATTGAATAACACATTATTTTGTTTTAACACACACACACACACAGACACACACACACACACACACACACACACACACACACTAGTTTGACTTCCAAAACTCTGTGAAATAGTTGGAATTTGAGAGTTTTCTCTCCCAAATAAAGTGTTTCCTTTGTTGATAGTCACACTTTCAATTTAACAGAACAACGACTCACTTACTTTTTAAATTAGAGCAATCTAACACAGCTGCATTTTTCCCAGAAGAGCTCTCTATCAGTTGTGAGTTTTCACTTCAGTTTCATTCCTGTAACAGATAATAACAGAGTACCATCTCTAGCAAATCATTACAAAACATTAAGCAACGAGAATCCAAGACTTTTCTTCTTCCAAAGGGAATGCAAGAATAAAGTCTTAACTGTGTGAATCTAGAAGCATTGTCTATTACAAATAGCACAGAAAACATAATCTCAGGAAATTAAAAGGGTACAACTGTATCTCTTAAATCTTCAAATCAACAAACATGAACTTTTGTAGACTCATTTGAAAATGGACTGTTCCAAGTATAAATTAATATATTCTAAGACTTATATATTGGGCAAGTCTCTATAGATCATCTTTTATATAGAAGGTATGCTTGTGGAAGATAAGCTAGAGAACATTTTTTAATGCATAACTATGGCCTTCCTTATACTGCAATGTTTTTTTTTCTTGTATCTTCAATTTCTTTGTATTCAACTGTATCAAAGATTAGAACTTTTTTGAAGCAATCATACATTGCATGTTTGCTGCCTTTATGGATAAAACTATTGTCTGCCTTCATCAGTCTAAAACCTAAGCATATTATATAGTTTAATAAGTTGCCAATGGATAAGCGAACTGAGTTTCCCTTTCCAGAATACTTTGTACAGACCATACAGATTAGTTTAGCACCAGTTAAAAAAATCTAGAGTCTTTCATCATCCAAGTAATATAAATTGCTATAAATTGCTATTACTGATATCAGATCTTCAGCAAACAGCCATAAATCTATAATTTAATATCCAGTTAAATTAATCAATTATACTGAATTTCATATTTAATATGAGTTTACATTTGTTGGAATAAGAGATAAAATACTAATGAATTAAAGACTTGACTTCAGATTAGTGAAACTATTTCTGTTTAAGGTATCTTTCCTCCAATTGTGGCTTACCTCTCTCTCCATTTTGTTTGACACAGTTGATAAGACAATAAAATGAGAACTTAGTAAAATCATGACGCCCTCCACATCTAGTTAGAAAATGTATATTTTGGGTCCTCTTTCTGTAACCACCTTCTGCTTGGGAATTTGACCCACTTTCATTTATAGTCTTCAAAGTTCTTACAGCTATCATCAGTTCTAAAATTGCTCTTTCTGACAGCGAAGACTATCTCCGTTTTCTGCAAGTTAGCGGAGACTTTTCACTGGAATATAAAATCAAGTTGTCAGAGGGAAAAGAATAAAAGGCATTCCTTTCCATCAACCAGACTGGAAATGAAGTCTACTGTAAGATTCTGTTTCTGTCATTCAAGGTCAGGGGATAGTTAAGTAACATCACTCAGTATATTGAAGCTAGTCTTTCTGTCTGTGCTCTAGAATCTGAGATTGCTGTTCCCCTTTCTTCTCTTTAACTAAGAAACAAGGATAAAGTAACTTCAGAAGAGAATTTTTATTTGTGAGAAGAAAGAATATTTCCATGCCAGAGTGTATTATTTTTTGTCCTCTATATTACATCGCCATGCTCACCTTCAGAGGCTGTAAGTGACATTACAGTTTAAATAGAGGACCAAGGATATGTACATCAAGGGAGTCCTGGAAAAGGTGTGGTCCTTTCATCATTATTTAGATTTTCTTTTCATCCTGAAAGGCAGGATGGACAGTAATAATTTTCTGAAATGTTTTTCCAGGAGACAAGTCCCCTCACTGACTTTCGTTTTTATGCTTTGTTTTTTTTTTTTTTCTTTTTGTCTTCTCTCAGAATGGCATTCTTGGATATTCTCATTTCTTCAGGGTCTATTATTTCCATAGACTCAAAGATTGAGAACAGTGTCATATATATGATAAAGGCCAATTTGTACTATTTTATGTATGTTTCCAGTTTACTAAACACTCATTTTTGAAAACACATTTCACTCAATACAGTTCATTATTGACATTTCTATGGAGGATGTTGACTGTATATGCACATGAATCATTTAGGTTTTCTATTGTCTACTTATTTGAACAATATTTGCTTTATATTATTACCTCTGGCTCTGTTTATAAAATTGATAATATGCTGTAAAATTCAGTCATGTGATAATTTTGGCATGTTAAGTAAATCAATCTTATTCTGACAGTTAAGATTTTTAGTAACTGAGAATTTTTAGAGATTATATTGTCTTTGTATAACATTTTTGGTAGCAGTGTAAAAATTTAACAATAATGATTATAATATTTAAGAGCATAAAATGTTTCCATTTATTTCTGTTTCTTTTATGAATATTGATACAATTTTCAATGATCTTTTCATTTCTCCATTTGATTAAATACATATGAATTTTTGTTTTCAATATTTTTATTCTTCTCTTAGTCCTCAGTATCATAGATCAATCTAAAATCCTTCAACATGCAAAGCAAGTAGTCTGTCACTAAGCTAGGTCATCAGTCTCAATATATAAGTTTTAATGCTCTCTGGAATAAAAACTTAAAATATCTTAAGTTGCTCTGTTTTGCTATATACACAGAACTGATTTGTGTTCATTGGCCAGCGAATTAAGAATATCTGAAATGATTATCCCTTTGACAAATTCATAAATTATCTCAGAGACGTTTACATCAGCCTGGCAAAACAAACAAACAAACAAACAAACAAAAAAAAAACAGTGGAGGCAAACCTTTGTAGGGAAATTTAGATTTCCATCTGTATTAGTTGGAGTTTCCTTTCTATGAAAAGACACCATGACCAAGGTAACTCATATAAAGACAAACATTTAGTTGGGACTTGCTTGCAATTTAGAGTTCAGTCTATTATTATCATGATGGTAAGCATGGGCAGAATCCAAGCAGATAAGGTACTGGAAGAGCCAAGAGTTCTACATCTTGATCCAAAGGAAGCCAGGAGGAAAAAGTCTTCTTAAGGCAGTCGGTAGGAGGGGAGTCAGGAGCACAGTCTCTCTCCAAACTGGTCAGAGCCTGAGCACAGGCATAGACCCTAAATATACAAACCCACGTTGACTCTCTTCCTCTAACAAAGGCTGCACAGCCTCCTATAAGGCTGCACCTCTTTATAATCACTTCTCTTAGGTCAAGGATTTTCAAACCACCACATTGTGAATAATTCAGTCAAGAAGTAGACCATGTGTTTAGCAAACTTCTGTAAATTGCCCATGCGATATATTTCTTTCTAGCTTGACTCTCCACCTTGCCAGCAAGTTTGATTTACATTCAGTTGTATACAACCTGATTCAGAGAGCTGCTAGGAGCCACTAAACCTTGGTTCACCTTTCCAGGCACCTCAAAAATGTTTAAGAGCCATTTACTTTATTGAATATTTTTCTCATTTGTGACATATTACAGTGTTCAAAATCTCCTAAACATTTTAAAACGATTTCCAAAATTAAGTCAAAATTGTGATAGTAATAATTATCAGATAATTTTAAGGTTACCTATCATCATTAAGTGTATATCATTGAATGCTCACATGGCAGAATTTAGATATGAAAACTGTGTGATATTTTTTAAATGAATAAAAGATTATTATAATTTGTAGCTGTCCAGCAGCTTTGGTCAAGCTGGGTACACCTGGAAGGAGGGCTGGGGCTGAAAGAGAATGATAGGGTGAGAGAAATAAGAAAGCAAAGACAAAGTATTTTCTGATCAATTCTCAATGTTTAATATTTTAACCCAGAATATATAGAGAAAAACGCATCCCCTATTTTACCAGGACCAAATCAGCAAAACAAGCTGAGCTTCTCAGTGGATAGTCAGTTTCTTGCAGGAAGTTATGGATGTGGCAGAACAATAGACTTCACCTAGGTCAGAAGACTCCACCCTAAGTGGGCTAGTGGCAAAGAAGGTCTGCTTTAGCATGCTCAAGGCTGGGGGAAGGGCACAAAAATGTATTTATTTTGAAAACTTTGTGATAAATTATTTTTAACAGTCAATTTGGCATAGTCTAGATTCACCTGAGAATAGAACTACAATTGAGGAGCTGCCTTATTGCAATTGCCTGTAGCACTGTGATGGCACTATCTCTAGTTACATAATCCTTGGTTATATAAGAAGGTTATGTAAGTATGAAATAACAATATCCACTTATCCATGGGATCTTCCTTAAGTTCTTGCTTGTGCTACAGTTCGGATATGCAGAATTGTTTACTGTAACCTGTAAACTTTAATACAACTATACCTCTTTTTAGTTGCTTTCACTCAAACTGCTTTTGTCAAGACCACAAAATGAACCAAAATATGTATTAAAGATTAAAAATACATTTTAAATTATAATCGTGGATCATGGACCTATACTTCATAATTTAAAATTAACCAGAATAAGAAATGCTTTAAAGACATTATAATTACATATGTTCAATTTTGCATTCACATGTACAATTTATTCTGGAAAAATTCTGCATTTGGGAGGTGGAATCCTATGATAAGACTATAGTTATAACCTACTGGTAAAACACAACATAATAATATTACTTTAAAAACGTAAAAAATAATGTTAACACAAGCTACATATATATTTAGTGGATTTAGGTGGTTTGGGCACGTATTATATTCCATGTATTTTTTTTAAGTCAAGAAGTTATTTGTTATTTGTATTTTTGTAGTTTTGAGCTGTGTTCTTTTGCCTATTTTATTAATAGAAAATAGTTATTTTCGATATAATATCTTTTATGGTTACCATAGCTCATCTCCTTTTAGATGCTCCTTACCTCTACCCTCACAGAAATTTACATCCTTTCTTCTGTATCTTTTTACAAAAAAAAGCAGCATCAAAGAAAGTAAAAGTATTGATAAAATAAGATAAATTTGAACAAGCAAACAAACTAAAAACCTAACAAGAACAAAAATAAACAGCATGAACAGAAAAACAAGAGCCAAAGAAAGAACGAAAAGAAACACATACAAGTAGAGACATACACATTTTTCCATACAGATATTCCATAAATTGGAACTCATAATATATAAACAAAACTACTATAGGGTAAGACTTTTTGAAATGCCCAGAAAACCCATAATACAAAAAATTGTAATGTGTAAGTGCATACCACACACACACACACACACAGACACACACACACACACACACACACAAACAAACATATATATATATATACATATATACACACACATATATATATATATATATACAGAGTGTGTACAGAGTTTGTGTGAGCATATATACATATATACATGTGCAACTTTTTTTTTCAAGATATCACTCTTCTTGCTTTCGGTTAACCATAATCTTTTGGTAATGAGGCCTGTGCTTGAGAGTGTCTTGTATACATAGTGATAGCCAGTCAGAGAAAAACATGTTTCCATTTGCAAATGGTAATCTTGCAAACGGAGGGAGTTTCTAGTTTGGGGTGAAGGCAGTTGTCCATTTCCTCTTACAATGCTAGGAAGTCCATTATCCCCAGATCTTTGGCAGCTGAGCATGCTGCCACAGCTTCGGTGAATTCCTATGTGGATGGGACCCTTTGTGGTTAGAAAGCCTTGCCTCCTTTGGTTCTCCATTCCCATCTGGTAAGTACAATCTTTCCAGCTCCTCTTCTAAAGGTTCCCTGGGCTGTCAGAGTCCCAAATTGATGGAGACATCAATTTAAGTTACAGTGTTCCACTGCCTTCAACTCTGTGTACACTGTCCCATAGTAGGTCTCTATCTATTCTTCAGTTATTTGGATTTTAGTCTTCTTATGGAAGGCATAACAGCTAACATCTACATATAAGCAAATACTTACCATATTTGTCTTCTTACAGTTCAGTAGTATTCTATTATATAAATGTACCACATTTATTTTCATCCACTCATCCATTGATAGGCAGCTAGAGAGTTAGCAATTTTTGCCTTCTAGGAACAAAGTCATCTGCCTAATATTAAAATGAATAATATTTTATTTTAAATTGTGGAAAATATTAATTTTATTTTTAAATGACTCTTTCTCTAAGATTAAAAATAAATATATTTGGATTGCATGTGGTTACCATAAACTACTATCTTCCTGTGCTTTTCTTAGTAATATTTCCATAGCTATAAGAATTCTTCTATTTTTATTTTATTTTTATGCTTCTTATTTTTGAGTTCTTCTATTTTTAAGACCATATACTCATCCATTCTGTTTCACATACTCCTTAATTCACCAGGGTAAATTTTAAAAAAAAAAATGGAAAGAGATGTCCTTTCTAGTGGCATTTGCTGAGTTAAATTACAATAATATATATGTAATAAAGTAGTTTACTTAACAACCCATAAAAGCTACAGCTGATGTAGAAATTCAAATGTTCTCCTTGATTCAGTTTTAATGAAGATAGTTATGTATTTTTTTCAAGTGCATGGAGAGAAGGGATACAGGAAGAGGGGAAGGCAAAATAGACATGGCAAGTGAATACATGTATAAACATAGAACCTAGGATCTTTCCTGTCTGATTTGATTGCTAGTCATGAATTTGAGGGGCCATGTAATCCTCTCCAGACCTGCAGTAAGCTTTTACTTTTTATTGTTCTTCTTTCTTATTCTAACTCTCAGCCCAGTATAAAGCTGACAAGTGAAGCACCTCTTTTTTTGATTTTCTGGTCTAATTCTAAGAAACTTTTCTCAGCAGTGAGCATCAGTGTTTTACATTCCATGAAATTGCTTGGTTTTCAAACTTTTAACTTTTCATACTTCTTCAAATGTAGATGATCTTTGCTGTCTATGCAGCACACTGACCAATGGTAGCTTGTATGAAATTTAAGGCCTCCTTACCATAGTATCAACATTCTCCATTTATATCTGAAGATTTTAATTAACAATATAGTGCTAGCTTGACTGCAAATAAAACCATAGACTTAGTTTTACAACCTGTTCTTGCACACAGGCATATAGTTATTGAAAAATATATAGATTTGTAACTGAAGGTTTTAATTAACAATACTTTGTAAGCTGGACTGCAAGTAAATAAACCTTAGTATTAGTTTTACAACTTCTTTTTTCATGTACTTATAGATACTTAAAATATATTTTTTTAAATTGCTTACATCTGCCAGAATTACCTATATTTAATTCAGAATCTCTAGAAAGATACATCATTAGATGTACTTAGAAGTGTGTATAAAGAGAAAGAAATGGAATGCTGATGGGTGATACTTTTAATGCTTAGCATTTTGTGATTTTCTTGTTGATGATCTAATTTCATCTGCACAGCTGAATGAGGTGGTGTAAGTTATTAGAAGAGCAGGCTGATCAGAATACAGAATACTGGAAAGGTGGGAAAAAGTAAAGTGAGACATTATGATTTATTATATGTTGTTATTAATGGTGAGATTACATTGAGAAATGAAAATGGCATAACAAAACAGTCACTATTCTTTCTGGTTCAAAAGAAAAAGATCAGGATGTTTTATTTTTAACCTCAAATTTTGAATAGCATTCTTACCACACTGTTTGGTTAGATGTAGTTTATTAAGCATACCAAAGTATATGTGTGTGTGTGTGTGTGTGTGTGTGTGTGTGTGTGTGTGTGTGTGTGAGAACCATAACTTCCACTGGCATTAATATCTGATCTTATACTCGGTATATTTCTTTTTTTTTCTTTTTTATTCGATATATTCTTCATTTACCTTTCAAGTGATTTTTCCTTTCCTGGATCCCCCCTCCCCGAAAGTCCCATAAGCCCTCTTCCCTGCCCCTGATCCCCAATCCATCCCTTCCCTCTTCCCTGTCCTGGTATTCCCCTACACTGCTGCACTGAGCCTTTCCAGTACCAGGGGCCACTTCTTCCTTCTTCTTGGGCATCATTTGATATGTGCATTGTGTCTGCGGTATTCCAAGATTCTAGACTAATATCCATTTATCAGTGAGTGCATACCATGCATGATTTTTTGAGAATGGGTTACCTCACTTAGGATGATCTCCAGTTTTATCCATTTGTCTAAGAATTGCATGAATTCATTGTTTCTAACGTTGTACTTCTTAATGCTGTGCACTGAATCACACACATGGCACACAGCCATGTCCATGAAGATGTTTGCTCACATTGGAGGTTGTAATTTGTAAATACAGCAATAGATTTAAAAAAGCTTTATGATATATAAGAAGTAATGTAAACAGAATATATAATGTAAAGAGAAATAGAGAGTCCCCCTCTTTTCTCTAGTCAGATAGTTAAACATGTGCAAATATATAGCTTTAAGCTACCTTTCCTCATTAAATGTGCCTACAAAAGTGTGATGTTTTTAAAAGACTATTTTTTCAGTTTTCATAATTACTAAATATTAATTAGTAAATTGAAGTAAATATAAAAATTCTGAATTTTACACTTCAAATATCACAAATTTTGCAGGTTTGACTAAAAGTGAAACTTTGGGCCATATATATACTTTGAGATAGTAATGAATCCCGATGCTTCGTCCTATTTAAAGCCTAAAAATCATGATTGTTGATAATTTAAAAATACTATGCAGTATCTATGCTCCACACTACCACAACAGATTCTACTTCCAAATTAATTTACATAAAATAACAATATGCTAAGCATGGAACATCCTATATTGCCTAACGTATCCCATTAGCATTTCAGGTATCTTGTTCTTAATTGAATCATTAAATGTAGTGGGATCTTTAGCTTAAGTATGAAATCAGTTGACATTGATCCTGAATATACTATTAGACACATAGTATATTGTTATTTTGACCTTAGAAGTGTTTGACTCTTTGGATTGAAGTCAGTATTTATAATGATGAATCTATATAGGTAAATGTCAATATCCTTATTAGTATTAGTATAGTAGTGTGTGACAGGATCAAACACCTACTCAACCTAGACAAATTACTACTTGATGAACCAATGAGTATTATTGAGGATACTTATAGAAATATTGTTACCTATAGAAGCACAAATGACTCGAAGCAAAATGTATCATCAGAAGCTCACCAAGCATGGGGGACAGCTGAAGAAACCTGAAAAATTGGAACACATTGTGCAGTCTATAGGCAGCACAGCCTACAAGCAGCACAACAAGTAGATTGTATCATTTCAACAGGTAGGTGAGGTGCTCTGAGCCTCTTCTTCTGAGTTTCTACTAGATAGTACAGCTTATTTGAAAGGGTCTCATAGCAGTCTTCTCTGCTTATATATATTTAGAGAGAGGTGGGGGTGTTTAGTATATCTGGTCAGTTTTAAAGATTTCCTAAACTTTTGACCTGATTCCTTCCTGATCCTAAGGAAATGTTTCACTTATCAAAACACCTGGTTGAAATACCTCCGTTTTTAACATCATGTGTATTACTTAGCAAGATTCCCCCAAAAGTTATTCCCTTGTTTCACCTTCACATTGTGTCTTTGAAATTTACTTCCAAAATGGAAATGAATCTTCTGAGATTAAAATATTCTGTCTTGGAAGAAAGTAAATCACATTAAATCAGTAAACTTTATAAGAAGAGCAAAATAATACAAAAGATACATTGTGAACTACACAGACCATATTTATTCAGCAATATTCGCATGCCAGTTGCAAATCAAGCAAAAACATCTGCAGGCAGTATTTTCCTTATATGCAATTGTGTTTGACCTCTACTTTATAATAAGATGTACTTCAGAGATACGATCATCTAAATTTAGTCTACAGGCTTTCAAAATATGTTTTGTTGACTTACATGAAAGTTATTTTTACAGATCAGAAATGTATGATTGAAATTCATATCAGTATGTCTCTGAGGTATTATTGGATAGCCTTAAGTAGCTTTCTCGTTTATAGACTTTATCTTTTCCTTCTTTCTTGAATAGACAAACTTTTTTCAGAATGAAAAAGATTTTGATATGTACATTATCACAAGATCACAAGTTTTCAGCAACCTTTTCTGTTATCTATAGAACCAAATCTGTATACTCAAGTGTTATCTAGCCTCCCTATGTGGCATCATATTCTCTCTGCCTATACTTTTTAAACATGCCACTTTTATAGGTCACTTTGGTTGTTGTAATCTTTGCCATATATAATTTCTATTATTTGAAGAAACATCAAAAAATCTCTAGAAGGTTTAATTGAAATAAATAAGCAGTAATTAAGCATTTCTTATGCTTTGAGTTTTTTCTATCACTTGATTTAATATAATTATTTGTAATTTTATTATTACTACTCTATTGGATTATATTTCAGGTCAAACTGAAATGTTTTCAAATACAAACTATTTTTTGTATTTGGGTGTGCTGTCTTACTATTCAGGAATAATTTTAAATAGAAATAGATTCTAAGGAAAATCTAATCAATACACAAATATTTTCCATTTTTTCTTTTTCTATCTCTATAATCTGAATTAAAATTATTTAAAAGATTTATTTACTCAGTGTCATGGTTTGAATACTAATGGCCTCCATAGGCTTATATATTTGAATGCTTAGGGATTGGTATTAGGAGACATTGGGTTAGGTCTGGATTTGTTAGAAGTATGTCAGTAGGGATAGGTTTTGGTGTTTGTAAAAACTCAAGTATCTTCCTCTCTTCCTTATTGCCTGCTGATACAGATGAAGACCTCTCAGTTACCTATCCAGCACCAAGTCTGCCTGTAGGCCACCATGATTCCCTAAATAATGAAAATGTAAACTAGCCCCGATTAAATGTTGCCATGCTCATGATTTGTCTTTACATCAAGGAAAGTCCAAAAAGACAGAGGGTGGGTTATGTTGGTTTCTGCATCGATATGGCTACAAGCCTATGGAGGACTGAATGTTGTGGTTCAAATAGTAATGGGCCCTATTGCCTCAAGTATTTGTATGCTTAAGGAATAGTATTTGAAGGTATGGCCTTGTGGCAAAAGCATGTCACTGGGGATAGGCATTGGGCAAAAAATGTTCCAGCCAGACCCAGTCTCTTTCTTCCTTCCTCCTTCCTGCTGCTGCAGATGTAGAACCCTCAACTACTCACCCATTGCAATACCTGCCCATATTCCACCATGCTTCTAGGCATGATGGTAATGGACCAAAATTTTGAAACTGTAAGGCAAATCCAGTTAAATGGTTTCCTTTATAAAAATTTCTGTGGTCATGTTGTAACTTCATAACCACAGAAACCTAATTAAGATATTAAGACACTTACTGGGGCGGCGGCGGCGGCGGCGGCGGCAGCGGCAACAGCGGCAGCAGTGGCTGCTCCAGCTGAAGGGCCATCAGCAGTGGAACCAAGGCGTCACAGGGACCAGTTAGGCCCTGCGCCCACGACCACTGACCTTCGCTGACCAGCCGGGCAGCAAGCAGCTGCAGTTGTGCGGCGCCTTTCCTGCACGGAGGCCACTTCAGAACTCGGCCTCCCACCAGTCAGGAGAGGAGGATCCATCTTGGTTCCTTACTCCAGGAATCGGACAGACTGAGGTACACAAACATAATCCGAGGCCAACACCGCGGTGGTCTGAGCCCGACGGGCGTTGGCCTGCACCCAGGCCCTGGGCGGGTCGGGGTGCCATCGGGGTGCCAACCCAACCAGGAGGTTTTTTGCCCAGGCCTGCGAGCGCACCGCCGCCATTTTGCCTGCAGGACGACAGAGAGCTCAGGCGGGCAGACCTGTAACAGGCATAGCCTAAGGCTAACAAAGCGGGGGTCCAGGCCCCAAAAGGCACAGGACTGACCCCAAGAACTGGGCGGCTTGGTGGGCAATCTGTGAGTCAGCCCGCCCAGGTGATTGTTAGCAAAGCAGACTCTCCCGGCGCTTTCAGGGAGCGCGGGCGCGCACGCCCGCCATCCTAGTCACCTGGCAAACCCAATTAACAGTCATAGCTCTAGGGGAACTTTGCTCGGACCTTGGCCTCCCAGGCTTTTGCCTGGACTCAGGGACTGGGCGGCCAGGCTAACCTTGTGTGCGACAGCCCGGTTGGCAGATCGGCTGCCCAGCGGAGTGAGCGGAACACAGGGGAGGTCACAGTAGCATACACCTTCCGCACTCCCTGGGAGTGCACACAGGCTCCATCTGCTCCACAGACACAATCTGGGGCAAGGCCTCAGGCAGAAGCCCTTAGCTCTACTCTCTCGGCTTCCGGATCCAGATCAGTCTGGGCAGCAGCATTACATCTCCAAGTCCTGCAAGTGGCTAGCTGGGCTTCCGGGCGGCCAGCTGGGAGAAGTCAGTGTGCTCCAGTGAATCCAGTGGGCCCCAGCGGGAGCCTTCGGGTGCCTGCTTTGGGATCTGAACAGCCTGGGCAGCAGCACACTGTCTACAAGCAGTGCAGGAGGTAAGCTGTGCACCAGAGGCCAACTGGGAAGGGGCAGCTTGCACTGGTGAGTCCAGCACTGACAAGATAAACTAACACCAGTGAGATCTAGATGGCAAAAGGCAAACGCAGGAACGTCACTAACAGAAATCAAGGCAATATGGCAACATCTGAACCCAATTCTCCTCTACCAACATGTCCTGGATACCCCATCACACCAGTAAAACAAGATTTGGATTTAAAATCACTGGTCATGATGCTGGTACAGGAACACATGAAGGTCATACATAAAGAAATTCAGGAGAAAATGGATCAAAAGTTAGAAGCCCTTGCAAGGGAAACACAAAAATCATTGAAAGAAATCCAGGAGAATACAAAAGCCAACAAGGAGGAAATGCAAAAAACACTTAAAGAAATACAGGAGAACTTTGCTCAACAGGCTGAGGTCATGAAAGACGAAACACAAAAATCTCTTAAAGAAATACAGGAGAACTTTGGTCAACAGGCTGAGCTCATGAAAGAGGAAACACAAAAATCTCTTAAAGAATTACAGGAAAACACAAACATGCAAGTGAAGGAGCTAAGCAAAACCATCCAGGATCTAAAATCAGAAGTAGAAACAACTAAGAAAACTCAAAGGGAGACAACTTTGGAGATAGAAAGCCTTGGGAAGAAATCAGGGGACAGAGATACAAATATCAACAACAGAATACAAGAGATAGAAGAAAGAATCTCAGATGCTGAAGATTCCATAGAAACCATGGACTCAACAGTTAAAGAAAATGCAAAATGCAAAAAGCTTGTAACCCAAAATATCCAGGAAATCCAGGACACAATGAGAAGACCAAACCTAAGGATTATAGGCATAGATGAGAGTGAAGATTTACAACTTAAAGGGCCATCAAATATCTTCAATAAAATTATGGAAGAAAACTTCCCTAACCTAAAGAGAGAGATGCCCATGAATATACAAGAAGCCTACAGAACTCCAAACAGACTGGACCAGAACAGAAATACTTCCCGTCACATAATAATCAAAACACCAAATGTTCTAAACAAAGAAAGAATACTAAAGGCAGTAAGAGAAAAAGGCCAAGTAACATATAAAGGAAGACCTATCAGAATCACAGCAGACTTTTCACCTGAGACTATGAAGGCTAGAAGGTCCTGGGCAGATCTCATGCAGACTCTAAGAGAACACAAATACCAACCAAAACTACTATATCCAGCAAAACTCTCAATCACCATAGATGGAGAAACTAAGATATTTCATGACAAAACCAAGTTTACCCAATATCTATCCACAAACCCGGCCCTAAAAAGGATAATAGGAGGACAACACCAATACAAGGAGGGAAACTTCACCCTGGAAAAAGCAAGATAGTAACCTTTCATCAAACCCAAAAGAAGTTAAGCATTCAAATTTAAAAAATAACGTCAAAAATGATAGGAAGTAACAATCACTATTCCTTAATATCTCTTAACATCAATGGACTTAATGCCCCAATAAAAAGACACAGACTAACTGAATGGATACGTAAACAGGACCCTACATTTTGCTGCTTACAGGAAACACACCTCAGGGTCAAAGACAAACACTACCTTAGAGTAAAAGGCTGGAAGACAATTTTACAAGCAAATGGTCTCAGGAAACAAGCTGGAGTAGCCATTTTAATATCAGATAAAATTGACTTTCAACCCAAAGTCATCAAAAGAGACCCTGAGGGACACTTCTTGCTGGTCAAAGGAAAAATACAAAAAGAAGAACTGTCAATCCTGAACATCTATGCCCCAAATGCAAGGGCACCCTCTTTCGTAAAAGAAACTTTATTAAAACTAAAAGCACACATTGCACCTAACACAATAATTGTGGGTGACTTCAACACTGCACTTTCCTCAATGGACCGATCAGGAAAACAGAAACTAAACAGGGACACAATGAAACTAATTGAAGCTTTGGACCAATTAGATTTAACAGATATATATAGAACATTCTATCCTAAAACAAAAGAATATACCTTTTTCTCAGCACCTCATGGTACCTTCTCCAAAATCGACCATATAATTGGTCACAAGACAGACCTCAACAAATATAAGAAGATCGAACTAATCCCATGCCTCCTATCTGATCACTATGGAGTAAAAGTGGTCTTCAATAGCAACAGAAACAACAGAAAGCCCACATACACGTGGAAACTGAACAATACTCTACTCAATGATACCTTGGTCAAGGAAGAAATAAAGAAAGAAATTAAAGACTTTTTAGAACACAATGAAAATGAAAACACAACATACCCAAATCTATGGGACACAATGAAAGCAGTGCTAAGAGGAAAACTCATAGCCCTGAGTGCCTCCAAAAAGAAAATGGAGAGAGCATACATTACCAGCTTAATGACACACCTGAAAGCCCTGGAACAAAAAGAAGCTATTTCGCCCAGGAGGAGTAGAAGGCAGGAAATCATCAAACTCAGGGCCGAAATCAATCAAGTAGAAACAAAGAGAACCATACAAAAAATCAACAATACCAGGAGCTGGTTCTTTGAGAAAATCAACAAGATAGATAAACCCTTAGCCAGAATGACCAAAGGGCACAGAGAAAGTATCCAAATTAACAAACTTAGAAATGAAAAGGGAGATATAACAACGGAAACTGAGGAAATCCAAAAAATCATCAGATCCTACTACAAGAGCCTATACTCAACACAACTGGAGAATCTGGAGGAAATGGACAATTTCCTTGACAGATACCAAATACCAAAATTAAATCAGGACCAACTAGACCATCTAAACAGTCCCATAATGCCTAAAGAAATAGAAGGAGTCATAGAAAGTCTTCCAACCAAAAAAAGCACAGGACCAGATGGCTTCAGTGCAGAATTCTACCAGACCTTCAAAGAAGAGTTAACACCAATACTCTTCAAACTATTCCACAAAATAGAAACAGAAGGAACACTACCCAATTCCTTCTACGAAGCCACAATTACGCTGATACCAAAGCCACACAAAGATCCAACAAAGAAAGAGAACTTCAGACCAATTTCCCTTATGAACATCGATGCAAAAATACTCAATAAAATTCTTGCCAACCGAATCCAAGAACACATCAAAACGATCATCCACCATGATCAAGTAGGCTTTATCCCGGGAATGCAGGGTTGGTTCAATATACGGAAATCCATCAATACAATCCACTACATAAACAAACTCAAAGAACAAAACCACATGGTCATTTCATTGGATGCTGAAAAAGCATTTGACAAAATTCAGCATCCCTTCATGCTTAAAGTCTTGGAGAGAACAGGAATTCAAGGCCCATACCTAAACATAGTAAAAGCAATATACAGCAAACCGGTAGCCAGCATCAAACTAAATGGAGAGAAACTTGAAGCAATCCCACTGAAATCAGGGACCAGACAAGGCTGCCCCCTTTCTCCTTATCTTTTCAATATTGTACTTGAGGTACTAGCTCGGGCAATTCGACAACATAAGGAGATCAAAGGGATACAAATTGGAAAGGAAGAAGTCAAACTATCATTATTTGCAGACGACATGATCGTCTACCTAAGTGACCCAAAGAACTCCACTAGAGAGCTCCTACAGCTGATAAACAACTTCAGCAAAGTGGCAGGTTATAAAGTCAACTCAAGCAAATCAGTGGCCTTCCTATACTCAAAGGATAAGCAGGCTGAGAAAGAAATTAGGGAAATGACCCCCTTCACAATAGCCACAAACAGTATAAAGTATCTTGGGGTGACTCTTACCAAACATGTGAAAGATCTGTATGACAAGAACTTCAAGACTCTGAAGAAGGAAATGGAAGAAGACCTCAAAAAATGGGAAAACCTCCCATGCTCATGGATCGGTAGAATCAATATAGTTAAAATGGCCATTTTGCCTAAAGTACTATACAGATTCAATGCAATACCCATCAAAATCCCAACTCAATTCTTCACAGAGTTAGAAAGAGCAATTATCAAATTCATCTGGAACAACAAAAAACCCAGGATAGCTAAAACTATTCTCAGCAACAAAAGGAAATCTGGGGGAATCAGTATCCCTGACCTCAAGCAATACTACAGAGCAATAGTGCTAAAAACTGCATGGTATTGGTACCGTGACAGGCAGGAGGATCAATGGAACAGGACTGAAGATCCAGAAATGAACCCACACACCTATGGCCACTTGATCCTCGACAAAGAGGCTGAAAACATCCAATGGAAAAAGGATAGCCTTTTCAACAAATGGTGCTGGTTCAACTGGAGGTCAGCATGCAGAAGAATGCGAATTGATCCATCCTTGTCTCCTTGTACTAAGCTCAAATCCAAATGGATCAAGGACCTCCACATAAAGCCAGACACTCTGAAGCTAATAGAAAAAAAACTGGGGAAGACCCTTGAGGACATCGGTACAGGGAGAAAGTTCCTGAACAGAACACCAATAGCATATGCTCTAAGAGCAAGAATTGACAAATAGGACCTCATAAAATTACAAAGTTTCTGTAAGGCAAAGGACACCATCAAGAGGACAAATCGGCAACAAACAAATTGGGAAAAGATCTTCACCAATCCTACATCAGACAGAGAGCTAATATCCAATATATATAAAGAACTCAAGAAGTTAGACTCCAGAAAACCAAACAACCCTATTAAAAAATGGGGTACAGAGTTAAACAAAGAATTCTCCCCTGAAGAACTTCGGATGGCGGAGAAGCATCTTAAAAAATGCTCAACTTCATTAGTCATTAGGGAAATGCAAATCAAAACAACCCTAAGATTTCATCTTACACCAGTCAGAATGGCTAAGATTAAAAATTCAGGAGACAGCAGGTGTTGGAGAGGGTGTGGAGAAAGAGGAACACTCCTCCACTGCTGGTGGGGTTGCAAATTGGTACAACCACTCTGGAAATCAGTCTGGCGGTTCCTCCGAAAACTGGGCACCTCACTTCCAGAAGATCCTGCTATACCACTCCTGGGCATATACCCAGAAGACTCCCCACCATGTAATAAGGATACATGTTCTACTATGTTCATAGCAGCCCTATTTGTAATTGCCAGATGCTGGAAAGAACCCAGGTATCCCTCAACAGAAGAATGGATGCAAAAAATGTGGTATATCTACACAATGGAGTACTATTCAGCCATTAGAAACAATGAATTCATGAAATTCTTAGGCAAATGGATGGAGCTAGAGAATATCATACTAAGTGAGGTAACCCAGACTCAAAAGGTGAATCATGGTATGCACTCACTAATAAGTGGATATTAACCTAGAAAACTGGAATACCCAAAACATAATCCACACATCAAATGAGGTACAAGAAGAAAGGAGGAGTGGCCCCTGGTTCTGGAAAGACTCAGTGAAACAGTATTCAGCAAAACCAGAACGGGGAAGTGGGAAGGGGTGGGTGGGAGGACAGGGGAAGAGAAGGGGGCGTACGGGACTTTCGGGGAGTGGGGGGGGGGCTAGAAGAGGGGAAATCATTTGAAATGTAAATAAATTATATCGAATAAAAAAAAAACAAAAAAAAAAAGACACTTACTAACTGTGCTCAAAATAAAGTTATCTGTAATAATGATATGAATTAATGAATTCAGAACATAAATACCTAGAGATTATTCTGCAAATTATTTTTATCAATTAAAACCAGACAAAAATCTAGCTAACATAAAATATTGATATTTTATTGATATTGTTGAAAAATATGATAATGCAACCTATAAACCTATTTATTCCAAATAATGAAAAATAATATGTATATATGTACATATATGTTGATATGTACATATATACATATATATGACATGATACATACATATATATATATATATATATCAATGCATAAAATCACAATTCTATAAAATGGACATGTATAGTTTTTAAGTTTTGACTTATTTGTTAAATTTAAGATGTAATGAAACTCATTTTTTAATCTTATGTTTATTTTCTCTTTTAGTTTTTAAAAAGCCATCATTATACCTAAGCAGATTTCAATTTTTTCTATATTAACTTCTTGACTATTTTTTTTAAAGTTTTGTACTTTATACTTTAGACTATTGTCCACTCAATAAATTTTGTGAGGCATATATTTCCATTCTTATAATTTCATAAACAAATGTGATTGTTCAACTATAATTTATGGACAGTATCTTTGTTATTGTATTGCTTTATCATTTCTAGGGTATTTGTATATAGGTTCATTTTGTGATTTTGTGTTTTGTTAGACTTACTATTTCACATAACTGTGGCTCTCTTCAATTATCTACCAGCATATGACTAATACAGATGCAGATACTCATAGCCAATGATCAGAATGAGCCGGGGGACATCAATGGAAGACTTAGAGAAAGGATTGAAGCAGCTGAAGGGGATTACATCCCCATAGGAAGAATAATGTCAACAGGATTACCCAGGGCGCCCAGAGGAAAAACCACCAACCAAAGACTATACAGTATCTTCAATCCTATTCCATTGATCTGCCTGCCTGTCACTGTACCAATACCATGCAGTTTTTAACACTATTGCTCTGTAGTATTGCTTGAGGTCAGGGAAACTGATTCTCCCAGAATTTCTTTTGTTGTTAAGAATAGTTTTAGCTATCCTGGGTTTTTTGTTATTCCAGATGAATTTGAGAATTCCTCTTTCTAACTCTGTGAAGAATTGAGTTGGGATTTTGATGGGTATTGCATTGAATCTGTATATTGCTTTTGGAAAAATGGTCATTTTAACTATATTAATCCTGCCAATCCATGAGCATGAGAGATTTTTCCATTTTCTGAGGTCTTCTTCCATTTCCTTCTTCAGAGACTTGAAGTTCTTGTCATACAGATCTTTCACTTGTTTGGTCAGAGTCACACCAAGGTACTTTATATTGTTTGTGGCTATTGTGAAAGGTGTCATTTCCCTAATTTCTTTCTCAGCCTGCTTATCCTTTGAGTATAGGAAGGCTACTGATTTTCTTGAGTTGATTTTATAACCTGCCACTTTGTTGTAGTTGTTTATCAGCTGTAGGAGTTCTCTGGTGGAGTTTTTTGGGTCACTTAAGTAGACTATCATATCATCTGGGTGGATCAATGGGATAGGATTGAAGATACAGAAATGAACCTACACACCTATGGCCACTTGATCCTTGACAAAGGGGCTGAAAACATCCAGTGGAAAAAAGATAGCCTTTTCAACAAATGGTGCTGGTTCAACTGGAGGTCAGCATGCAGAAGAATGTGAATTGATCCATCCTTATCTCCTTGTACTATGCTCAAACTCCAAATGGATCAAGGACCTCCACATAAAGCCAGACACTCTGAAGCTAATAGAAAATAAATTGGGGAATATCCTTGAGGACATCAGTACAGGGGGAAAGTTCCTGAACAGAACACCATTAGCTTATGCTCTAAGATCAAGAATTGACCAATGAGACCTCATAAAATTACAAAGTTTCTGTAAGGCAAAGGACAGCATCAAAAGGACAAATCAGCAACCAACAAATTGGGAAAAGATCTTCACCAACCCTACATCTGACAGAGTGCTAATATTCAATATATACAAAGAACTCAAGAAGTTAGACCCCAGAAAACCAAATAACCCTATTCAAAATGGGGTAGAGAGCTAAACAAAGAATTTTCACCCAAAGAACTTCGGATGGCTAAGAAGCATCTTAAAAAATGCTCAACATCATTAGTCATTAGGGAAATGCATATCAAAACAACCCTGAGATTTCACCTTACACCAGTCAGAATGGCTAAGATTAAAATCTCAGGAGATAGCAGGTATTGGCGAGGATGTGGAGAAAGAGAAACACTCCCCCACTGCTGATGAGGTTGCAAATTGGTACAACCACTCTGGAAATCAGTCTGGCGGTTCCTCAGAAAACTGGGCACATCTATTCTCAAGGATCCTGCTATACCACTCCTAGGAATATACCCAGAGGATTCCCCAGCATGTAATAAGGATACGTCCTCCACTATGTTCATAGCAGCTCTATTTATAATAGCCAGAACCTGGAAAGAACCCAGGTATCGCTCAATGGAGGAATAGATACAAAAAGTGTGGTATATATACACAATGGAGTACTATTCAGCCATTAGAAACAATGAATTCATGAAATTCTTAGACAAATGTATGGAGCTGGAAAACATCAGACTAAGTGAGGTAACACAGTTTCAAAAGATGAATCATGGTATGCATTTACTAATAAGTGGATATTAGTCTAGAAACTTGGAATACCCAAGACATAATCCACACATCAAATAATTTCCAAGAAGATTGGAGGAGTGGCCCCTGATTATGGAAAGATTCAGTGTAGCAGTATAGTGCAATACCAAAACAGGGAAGTGGGAAGGGTGGATGGGAGAATAGTGGGAGGGAAGAGGGCTTATGGGACATTTGGTGAGTGGGAAGCCAGAAAAGGGGACATCATTTGAAATGTAAATAAAAATTATATCGAGTAAAAAAAAAAGAGTATATAGGAAGGGATCCATAGCTCCAGATACATATGTAGCAGAGGATGGCCTTATCTGACATCAATGGGAGGGAAAGCCCTTGGTCCTGTGGAGGGCTGGAGCCCCAGTGTAAGAGGATGCTATAGTGGTGAGGCAGGAGTCTGTGATTGGGTTAAGGAGCACCCTCATAGAGTCAACGTGGAGGAGGCCTAGGGGATGGGATCGGCTGTTTATGGACAGGTTATAGCATATGGGGATATTATTCGAACTGTAAAAGAGTAAAGCGGGTAATTCAAAGAGAAAAAATAAACAACAAAATGAAAAATCATAAAAGTATTAGCTTATCCAAAATAGTTTCTTTAGACATAAGTGGTTGTTTAAAAATGCTTAGTCAAGGGAGAGAGGCACTCTTAGGAGGTGCAGCCTTATTAAGAAAAGTGAGTCACTGTGGGGGTAGGCTTTGAGGGTTTCTAGTACTAAAGCTGCATGCAGTGAGAGACAGTCTCTGCCTGGTTGACTTCAGGTCACATAGAACTCTCAGCTCATTCTTCCTCACCAAGTCTGTCTGCAGGATGCCAGGCTTCCCACCTTGAAGAAAATTTACTAAACTTCTGAAACTCATATTTCTCTTCTCTTCTCTTCTCTTCTCTTCTCTTCTCTTCTCTTCTCTTCTCTTCTCTTCTCTTCTCTTCTCTTCTCCTCTCCTCTATTTTCTCCTCTCTTCTTCTCTTCTTTGTTTACTTCTCTTATTTTCTCTTGTCTTCTTGTCTTCTCTTGTCTTTACTTGTCTTCTCTCCTCTCCTATCTTCTCTTATTTTTCTTTTCTTTTCTTTTTATTAATTATGTATTTTCTTTATTTACATTTCAAATATTTTCACCTTTCCAGGTTTACTCTCTGAAAACTCTCTATCCCGTCCCCTCTCCCCCTACTTACTAACCCATCCATTCCTGCTTTCCTGACCTGGCATTCCCCTATACTAGGGCAATGAGCCTTCACAGGTCCAAGGGCCTCTCCTCTCATGGATGTCTGACCAGGCCATTCTCTGCTACCCATGTGGCTGGAGCCATGAGTCCATGAGGGTGGAAGACATAGGCATTTGATCAGTGTAATGAGGCATAGCCGCTGTGAAAACTTTACACCCAAGAATTGTAGTACATGCCTCCCATCACAGAACTCAGGAGACAGAGGCATGCAAAACTCTGAGTTCAAGAACAGTCTACATAGCAGGTTCAGGGACTACTAAGCTTAGGCAGTGAAAGAGTTAGAAAACAGAACGCTGATTATGATGTAATAAAACACGAAGGAATTTCCCAGATGTGGCAAAATTTGACATTTTCAGCCATAAGGTTCTGGATTTAGTGTCAAGAGTGGAAGGGATTACTGGGATAATTAATGCTGGTTAACTAGAGACAAGCATACGGAAGTGAAATCTTCTGGGAAATGTTTTCTGAGTGCACAAATCATCTGTGTTCCAGAGATAGCCAAGTTTGTACCTTGTGCTTTAGCTGGATTTGGTAATGTGTAAGAGACTCTTAGGTGGTACTGACTTTGAAGGCATGAAGGGACTAGGGGGAGCAACTGAGGCTTAGGAGTGTAAGAGGTCAGGAATGGTCATTGGTGCAGCCTCAAAAGGGTCATACAAAGAAGCTGAGGTTTGGCATCATGAAGAGAGGCCACTGGTGAAGCCTCATTGCATCAGACGTCCTCTGCAAACTGTAGATGGCAGAGCCATATGAACACCATCAACAGCAGCGGCAGCAGCAGTGGAGTGGAGTCAACCAGAGTTGGGATTGCTACCGAGGGCAAAACTGGAGAACTGACCCAAGCCATTTGTAGGAGCCCAGAAGATCCTGTCTGGATTCCAAACATGGAACCAAGAAGCTGTGGAATTGAAATTGCCTTGGATAGCCCAAGATGTTAAAGATGCCAGAATGGTAGGATACTTGCAGAGGAAAAAAAATGAAAAGATCCCAAAAGAAAAAAAAAGTTTGTTACAGTCATCGAAACCGAAAGTAGTTAGACATCAGACATGCAAATGCAAAGTTTTGAGATTGACCAGATGGATTTTGATCTCGGTTGGGCTAGGTATTTCCTCACTATTACATTTTAGAACAATAATGTATGTTCTATGTCCCATACTGAACATATATGATGTGCTTTTTGATTATGATTTTATATGGGGTTACAGTTAAATGATTTCATGAATCTCAAAAGTGACTTTGAACTTTGGACTTTAGCATTGTTGAGACTAGACTTTGGAGACTTTTGTCACCGGAATAAATGAATTTTGTATTATTCTATGGTTAGATATGACCCCTATAGTCTCATGTGTTTGAACAAACCTATGGGGGCCAGAGAGTTGGATGTGGGGATTTGAGTATGTTTGGCCAATGGAAAGAGGGACTCTGAGGAGATGTGCCCTTGTAAGGATAATTGTGATCATACTGGAGGAAGAGTGTCACTTTAGGGTGGCCTTTGAGGATTCCTCATACTCTCGCTGCATTCAGTGAGGAAGTAGAGTCAGTCTTTTTCTGGCTGATTTCAGAGAAAGATGTAGAACTCTTAGCTCCTTTTTCAGCATCAGGTCTGATGATATGCTTCCCACAACGATGAAAACTTACAGAGCTTCTGAAACGGAAAGGCAGTCCCAGTTATACATTGTCCTTTATAAGAGTTGCCTTCGTCACGCTGTCTCCTCATAGCAATAGAATCCTAACTAACATCCTATTTCATTGTATATTATTCAGTATATAATGAAATAGAATAAAAAGCAGGTTATTTACAAAAACTGTAAATGATAATTAAATTCTCTTGTGACTTAATTTACAATGCATCTACAAAATGTATTTTGTCTTTCTGCTGAGAACTGCCTGAGAAATCTATTAAAATATATCCAGGAGTTTGGTTTATCAGTGGAGGAGACAAAATGATTTGAGCACACAAAATTACAGCTTTGCAATTTCAGTGTAATTCAAGTCTAATATAACTTTTAAAATATTTTTTCTATAAATTTTTTTAGGCTGAAAACTACTCTAAATTATATTAATAGCGACCTGAAGGTCTTGCAATTATATCAACTAGCTCAGTTATATCCATTATTTTCAAATTTATCACATGTTCAAGAAGCAAGTTCAAATCAGACTTTCCTTTCTGAAGATAACTCATTTTGCTATAGTTCAGAAAATTAGATTACAATTAGTATAATACATGGTTTCTACCTTCAACTCACGTTTTATCCCTTTCTGCATCTGGAAGGCACAATTAGATAATGTGTACTGAATGACACAGACTGTAAAGTATTCAAAAAGATAAATTGCATCATATAAATTAGAGATGGTAAAGCCTGATTAGATCCCTTTAGGTTAATGCATCTTGAGAGTCCCTCAGTAATTCTATGAAAAAAATTACCTGTAGTTATACATTAGAAGTAAATTACCATTGAAATGAACAGCCCTGAAAATGATATGTCACTGGTTCATTTCCATCAAATGAGTTGCCTATAACTTGCCAGTACAGATTTAAAAGGTAATCGTGCCCCCAAAAGTCTTACTTTTCAAGCTAAATATTTAGAATAAATTTAATCCTTTAATTTTCTACTAATTTTACTTGCAGCAACATTTCCTTAAAAAAGACAATTCAGAATATTTCATAAAATTATGAGGTACTCTCTTCTGAGAAGTATGTCATTTTTATATTAGTGTGGCTCTTACACATTATTATCTTGTAACATGGCAAAGACTGTTGTCCAAATGTAAAGAGAAGAATGGTGTCTCTTATGATTTGTTTATAATTCCTTTAAACTGTATATTTTCAGACTAGTACCTATTTTATTCCTACTAGAAAAAAAACATTTATTTTGATCACATTCACTTAGTAATAATTTAGTAGACTGGAGAGATGGCAGACTTTAGTTAAGAGCATGACTGCTCTTACCGGGCAGTCAGTTCTTTTCTGAACACCATTAACGGAGGCTTACAGCTTCATGTGGATGGATACAACTCTAAAACATCCAGTGTTCCCTTCCTGCACTGTGGAAAACTGTACTCTTGAACTCATATGCATATGACACATATATACACACCAAAAAAATTAAGAATGGTAGCCTAAATGATTAATTACTTCAGCTTCAGAGAATACATAGCATTTCCTATTAGATGGTTTTTTTTTTAACTTGGAATTTTCAATTGATAACTATAAGTAAAAGTTTGCTTGAAAAGATAGAAAATATGGCTATGAAGATTAAACTAAAATATTACAAAGGTGAATTGCTGAACTTGATGCTTGTACTTAGAGTGTTTGCTGAATATGCACATGAATTCATTTTTTTTCCTCACTGACAGGTAAAAAAGCATACTGAGGAGTGGTAGGCGGGACATATTGTCGAACTGAGGAAATAAAATCTAGCTACTTGAAATTCAAATGGGAAATTATCCCGACTGTTCGATTGAATTGACACTACAATTTTCTGATGCATAAAAATTTAAGAATTATTTTATTGTTTCTGAATTTCATACAAGATATTTGCTCACATATTCTTTACGCTGCTCTGGAATCCATCTTGATAGATCCAAAATTAACTCCTGAAACTTTGAGTTTGTGTATGAGGATGGGGTCTCTAAATTTATCTTTTAAAGACTCTGTATCCAACTTGCATTGTTCAAATACTATTATTGCCTGTAGGGTTAGCCCTAGAGTGTAATCAGCATACTAAGGACTGCATCCTTAAATAAAACCAACTCTTCCTCTATCAGAACCACAAATGCCAATAGCTCCTAGGCTAGATGAGGCATTTCACAGTGTTCTCTGACCTCTGTGCTAGATTTTGTCTGATTGAGATTTCTTAGGTCTTTCTAAATGCTGTCATAATCATATTTATTTTTTCAAGTTTTCTCTTTGATAGTGTGGCCACTGATTGTTTGGCTGTCTGTAGTGAATGACTACACATTCATAAGATATGGCAGTAGCACTTGGAATTATATAGTTTAAAAATAAATAGTTAGATTAATAGAAAAAATGACATGCAAAAGCTCTCTAGAAATATAAAATATTGCTTAGCTTTCGTGTATGTTATTCATTGTCTTCCAAATATTTGATTCTTCTCTGTGCTTTTCTAACTTGATTATATAAGAGTTAAAAAATCATGGTGACTCTCAGAAGTGATGGATTCTGATCAGCAAAGACTAAGTTCTTTGGATAGTCCTTTTTTCTTGAAATGTATATTCTCTTTAATAATTATTCCTTTTCCTTGTAACAATATGTAGATGCTATAGCCCTGTTGAAGTCAAGGTGCAGCTATTGTGAATTCCACACAAATGCTAGGAAATATACGTAGTATACAAAGATAATAGAAGTGGAGCTCAAAATTTTCTACCAGTGCTACACAGTTTCCTAGTATTTGTTGCTACACAGATAGTGAGCAAGAATTAGTTGTTGGCTATTGACAGTAAGTAACTCAAACCGCAGGAAATGCTTTCCCTTCCTTGGGCAGTTTTTTTTTTTTTTTTTTTTTTATAAACTTTGTAAATTTTCAAGGCTCCGATGTGGCCAGGCCCCACATGAGGAGCTCCAGTGGCCAGGCCTGTCACCAAACTTTCCCTAATCATTTTTGAATGGCAGTACTTGGCTGTTCCTATCCCAAGGCAGGACAATGGCCAGGACTGGTCCTACAATAAATTCCCCAATTCTTGAGTTTGCCCTACCTCTCAAGAAGTTCTATATAAACCTTGTGTTCTGCCCAGTTCTTTGTGGCTTCTCTCCCTGGCAGAGGCAGCCACCCTCCTGGGTTTCTCCATCCCAATAACTCTCCTGTGTGAGGTTTACTGTGCTGTGTGAAAATGTTGTATCCTGTGGCTCAGGATTGCCAGGATATCTTTTGCATCAAAGTTCTAATGCTTACATTAGTGAACTTAACTTTGTAAACCAGCCTGAGTTTTTGAGACTAACATGCATAACTTGTAAATTTGGTTGCTTAATGATTTAATTTCCCATGGTATGTTTTAAATAAAGAATATTTTAAAATTTATTTTTAGGCTTTCCAGTAGTAAAATCTCTTCTTTGCTCTTTTCCCTAGAGTAAGCAATTCCTATTGTTAGAGGACTGACAGATAATTATTGAATTTTATAGCTAGAAATCATGACTCAGACACCATGTCACAGATAATTTCTTAACTAACTTTTGAAGCGTAAGCTTTCAGCAAATTCTGATACATTTCCTGTCATTTGGAGAGAAATAAAATTTGATTTCTGAGAGAAATTTTAGCTAATTTTAATATTATCATTTTCTAATTTCATAAAACTTCACATTGATTATCTATGGTCATTATTTCTTAAAGTATGCAATAGAAAGAGATGTTCATTTTTAACTGAATTATAGATGTACTTTTCCAGTGAATAGGAACACAGTGTATAAACCCTCTTAAAATGTAGATATTTTATATGCTTTTAAATTTTAAGTTTCATAGTCATTTAACAATTATACTGTGCCCTCGAGCCTTGTTTGACACCTTCATCAGAGTAGTGATATGAGTACATTTTTCTCACTCTGAACATTGTTTATATTAGTGCTTGTCCTAGAAATGTAATTAGATTATGTAACCTACAAATTCTGTTATATGAATCTGTTTTAAACATCGTGTTTGTTCCATGAAAACTGCAACTCCCAAAATTGTAAGATTAGTAAATTACAAGATGGAAACAACACAAGTTGGTATTCATTTAAAGGTTTATAAGTGTTGGTTTATTTTTGGAATTTTGTAAATAGAAAATGATCCAGTGGATCATTGTAATTAAAAAAGCTTTCTATCATGAGTTAGTAATGTTATACAATGCATTATTAATCAAAGGAAGAGTCTATGTTTATTGTTCAACATAAGTTAAATATGTACATTAGGAATTGCCTTGTCACACTGTCATTAATGTATACATTTAGGTTGAATTATTCTACCTTTTAAAGATTTTTTTTGTTTTTGATTTTGTTGTTGTTGTTTTGTTTTTGTTTCTGTTTTTGTTTTTGTTTTGAGACAGGGTTTCTCTGTGTAGCCCTGGCTGTCCTGGAACTCACTCTGTAGGCCAGGCTGGCCTCGAACTCAGAAATCTGTCTGCCCCTGCCTTCCAGAGTGCTGGGATTACAGCTGCGTGCCACCACAGCCCGGCTAAATTTTTAATATTTATATATATCTCATTCTTCACATTATAGGGTCATTTTGGTCAATTTTTCTGAAATGTAATATTTTATACTAGAAATATATATTTGGTAAAAGATTAAATTTATAAGTTAATATTCTGCATAACAGAAATATGCTATCACATACAGCACATCTGACATCGTGATTAGTGATATGATGAAGACAACTGATTGGTCAGACCTTTCCAGGCATAGTAAGTTAACCTCAATCTGTAAATTATTCATGTTTATAACTTATACATTGGTTTTGAAAATTACATCTGGCTCTTCCTCTCTTGCCTCTTATCCTCTTGCTCTCTTGCGCCCTTCCCTTCCCCACTGCCCAACACCCCCCCCCCAATGCGGTCATGGCCAGCCTCTACTTTTTTTAATATTTTTATTTTCTATATTCTTTGTTTACATTCCAAATGATTTCCCCTTTCCCAGATACCCCCTCCCCATATGTCTCATAAACCTTCTTCTCTCCATCCATTCTCCAATCACCTCCCTCCTTTTTTCCTCTGTCCTTATATTCCTCTACTTCTTTTTTTTCTTTTTTTTAATTCGATATATTTTTATTTACATTTCAAATGATTTCCCCTTTTCTAGACCCCCACTCCCCAAAAGTCCCATCAGCCCCCTTCCCTCCCCCTGTTTTCACACACAACCCTTCCCACTTCCCTGTTCTGGTTTTGCCCTATACTGCTTCACTGAGTCTTTCCAGAACAAGGAGCAACTCCTCCATTCTTCTTGTACCTCATTTGATGTGTGGATTATGTTTTTGGTATTCCACTTTTTAGGTTAATATCCACTTATTAGTAAGTGCATACCATGATTCATCTTTTGAGTCTGGGTTACCTCACTTAGTATGATGTTCTCCAGCTCCATCCATTTGCCTAAGAATTTCATGAATTCCTCAAATTCATCTGGAATAACAAAAAACCCAGGATAGCTAAAACTATTCTCAGCAAATAAAGGAAATTCTGGGGGTATCAGTATCCCTGACCTCAAGCAATACTACCGAGCAATGGTGTTAAAAACTGCATGGTATCGGTACAGTGACAGGCAGGAGGATCAATGGAACAGGATTGAAGATCCAGAAATGAACCCACACACCTATGGCCACTTGATCCTCGACAAAGGGCCTGAAAACATCCAATGGAAAAAAGATAGCCTTTTCAACAAATGGTGCTGGTAAAACTGGAGGTCAGCATGCAGAAGAATGGGAATTGATCCATCCTTGTCTCCTTGTACTAAACTCAACTCCAAGTGGATCAAGGACCTCCACATAAAGCCAGACACTCTGAAACTCATAGAAAACAACCTGGGGAAGATCCTTCAGGACATCGGTACAGGGGAAAGTTCCTGAACAGAACACCAATAGCATATGCTCTAAGATTAAGAATTGACAAATGGGATCTCATAAAATTACAAAGTTTCTGTAAGGCAAAGGATACCATCAAAAGGGCAAATCAGCAACCAACAAATTGGGAAAAGATCTTCACCAACCCTACATCAGATAGAGGGCTAATATCCAATATATATAAAGAACTCAAGAAGTTAGACCCCAGAAAACAAAATAAACCTATTAAAAAATGGAGTACAGAGTTAAAGAATTTTCACCTGAAGAACTTTGGATGGCTGAGAAGCATCTTTAAAAATGCTCAACTTCATTAGTCATTAGGGAAATGCAAATCAAAACAACCCTGAGATTTCACCTCACACCATTCAGAATGGCTAAGATTAAAAAATCAGGAGACAGCAGATGTTGGTGAGGATGTGGAGAAAGAGGAACACTCCTCCATTGCTGGTGGTGTTGCAAATTGGTAGAACCACTCTGGAAATCAGTCTGGCGGTTCCTCCGAAAACTGGGCACCTCATTTCCAGAAGATCCTGCTATACCACTCCTGGGCATATACCCAGAAGATTCCCTAGCATGTAATAAGGATACATGCTCCACTATGTTCATAGCAACCCTATTTATAATTGCCAGATGCTGGAAAGAACCCAGGTATCCCTCAACAGAAGAGTGGATGCAAAACATGTGGTATATATACACACAGAATGGAGTGCTATTCAGCCATTAGAAACAATGAATTCCTCTACTTCTTTACTCTCTCTTTCTCTCTGCTAGTTTCTGTCTCTACTACCCTCTTACTCCTCTTCCCATGCCCTAAATAAACTCTTTCCAAACTAAAAAAAAAAGAAAGAAACAAAGAAAGAAACAAAGAAAGAAGAAAATCACAACTGTTCATTTAAAATACTCTTAGACAACTAAGTTCAAAAAACACTTTACACAGAAGCAAATCAAATACTTCCTGAATTAGAGTAATTTTGACTTTATTAAACAAACACTTACCTTTCAAATTATTGGAGATAATTTTAGAGTATTAGGTTATCTTCATTTAGAAGTTATCAGTAATGTATTCAATAATCATTATATTCTATGGATTGCCAGGAAATTCTCCAGCCACAGTATTTTCCTTTTCAAACTACTATTTTATCCCTTCTAAAAAAATTAACCAGGGTTATTTTACCGTATCCTGAGTGTAAAGCTATATTTGATCCCTATTATTGACACTCTCCCCTGTCCCTCCAGTCCCTATCAGGATCACTCCTACATCCCCCACCCCTGCAAACTTCCTTCTATTAGTTCTTAGTTTTACTTTGGTCACACAGAGTTCAATGATGCATCAGAGCCTGCTAGGCTCAACAATGAATACACAATCAGATACCAGATCGCTGCTCTGCCATTATCTGTCCATTGGCAGCACTTCAGCAGTGTGTTATACCCGTTGAGGCATTTCCATCTCTGGAGATAATTGTGTGAAAGGCTTGACTTCTGTGGACCCAGTAGTGATACACAAAGCTATGGTGAGACTATTGTTCCCATGTCTCTGTAGTGCTTAGATGATGACATCTAATGATCCTTCTCCCCAACATCTGGTATGTATATTCTTTCATCCTCTCTTTGAAAGTGCTGCCTGAGACTTAAACTTGTGGGTGATGCTATCTTCTCAAGGGCTGAGCTCTCAACTGTCCGTCATGCTTAGCAACCTCTGAAACCATTGGTCTTTTGATTTCTTATAACTTCATTAATACAAGTCTTAAATATTTGAAAGCTCTTTGAGTCATTAAATGGAGGAAATGTATAGATGTTATTTACTTAAGGCAGGCACTGGTAGCACACGCCTGTAATCCCAGGACTCTGGGAGGCAGAGGCAGGCAGATTTCTGAGTGCAAGGCCAGCCTGGTCTACAAAGTGAGTTCCAGGACAGCCAGGGCTATACAGAGAAACCCTGTCTCAAAGAAACAAATAAAAAAAAACTTATTTACTTTAGAGGTCATTATGTGCATGTGTGTATGTACATTAAGGCCCTTGATATTTTGTATGAAAAAAAATAACAAAATAAAGCACTATATTTCTCTGGATGACTAGTAATCCTATACTGATGCATAAAAATGCACTTAGATTTGTTGATATTTTTCAGGGATAACTTTCTAACTTAAGCTTCATGAAGCTTACCTCACAATTTTGCCATCCCCAGCTGCATCCGTAGCAAGAGGAATATGAAGAATAAAGATCAAAAATATTTCTTAAAACATTTCCCTGATATTCATTTAGTGCTTTCCTTTCTTATATCTATTGTGAATTTCATGTAGCCATATAGTGCATTTGGTTAGATCCACTCCATTCCCTTCTCTATCCTACTCAACACTTTCCCTTCTCAACTTCATGTGTCCTATCTTTTAAGAAACCCATGTTGTCTACCCAGTTTTGTCTGTGTTTGTGTCAGTATAAGAGCAACCACTTCAACAAGGGTAGCCTTTTAGAGGGTACACTGCTAAACAAAAGAAAACACTGACTCTCACTCTCCTAGCAGCTGGTAATTGACATTTGCTTTTTTCAGCTAGTGGTGGACTTCATAAGCCCTTCCTTATCCATGCAAGGACGTATCCCTGAGTTCATATAGCTTATATAGCTTATATGCTATATATAGCATGGATATAGCGTATCTGTCATGTCCAGAAGGTAATGCTTCAGAACCCACTACCTCTGGCTTTTATTGAGGCATTCCATTTAGAATAAATGCCCATTTTTATATACTTTGCATGGGTATGCATACTAAACAATGTATAATCATGAAACACACATGCATTTAGCGGGCAATGTACCTATGATGAAGTTATCCCATTGCATGTGCATATATACTTACTGTAAGCATATTTTTATCAGGTTCGACATTTTGTCCTTTTGAGGAAAATAGCAAATAGTAGGAGTTACACTGTAACTCCATCTATTGATTAATGTGTGGAGGTGTTGCTGAGACATCACACTTTAATTAAACCATGTTAGACTATGTTAATTATTCTTATCACTCAGCTTGGCTTTGTTTGTGTGTATTTGTGTCTGCCTGTGTATGCCTGTGCCTGTGGGTGGGTACTCCAAGAAGAAGGAGAATAGCTCTATTACCGTTGTTGTGGTTAATTAAAAACTGAGACAAGAATGAATCATTATCTGTGTCTCCATCCTATTTTTCTGTTAATTTTCTTTACAGAGTTATTTAGCAACCTTGAATTATATGTTTTAAACTTGTTGGGAAGTACTTATTCTTTTTAAGCAAATGATACACAGTAAAACATGTATTTTATCATTTTAATGCTGATGAAGGGAGAGTGGATCTGGAATACAGGAATAGTGGGGGAGTATAGAAGAATAGAGGGACAGAAAGCTATTGTCATAGTCACGTATATTGATAAAACATCTATTTTTAATAAATTCAAATACATTAAAATATGTCATAAAGTGATTCTAAGAATACAGTTTTTCTGTGAAGAACTGAGTTGGGATTTTGATGGGGATTGCATCGAATCTGTAGATTGTTTTTGGCAAGATGGCCATTTAAACTATATTAATCCTGCCGATCCAAGAGCATGGCAGATTTTTCCATTTTCTGAAGTCTTCTTCGATTTCCTTCTTCAGAGACCTGAAGTTCTTGTCATATAGGTCTTTCACTTGTTTGGTTAGAGTCACACCAAGATACTTTATATTGTTTGTGGCTATTGTGAAGGGTGTCATTTCCCTAACTTCTTTCTCAGCCTGCTTATCCTTTGAGTATAGGAAGGCAACTGATCTGCTTGAGTTGAATTTATAACCAGACACTTTGCTGAAGTTGTTTATCAGCTGTAGGAGTTCTCTGGCGGAGGTTTTTGGGTCACTTAAGTAGACTATCATGTCATCTGCAAATAGTGATAATTTGACTTCCTCCTTTCCAATTTGTATTCCCTTGACCTCCTTATGTTGTCTAATTGTTCTAGCTAGAACTTCAAGTACTATATTGAAAAGATATGGAGAGAGAGGACAGCCTTGTCTAGTCCCTGATTTTAGTGGGATTGCTTCAAGTTTCTCTCCATTTAGTTTGATGTTGGCTACTGACAATTCTCAAATTCATCTGGAAAACCCTGAAAAACCCAGTATAGCTAAAACTATTCTCAACAACAATAGAATTTGCTTTTTTCAGCTAGTGATGGACTTCATAAGCCCTTCATAATTCTGGAGGAATCAGTATCCCTGACTTCAAGCAATACTACAGAGCAATAGTGTTAAAAACTGCATGGTATTGGCACAATGACAGACAAGTGGACCAATGGAATAAAATTGAAGATCTAGAAATGAACCCACACAGCTATGGTCACTTGATCTTCGACAAAGGAGCCAAAAACATTCAGTGGAAAAAAGATAGCCTTTTCAACAAATGGTGCTGGGTCAATTGGAGGTCAACATGCAGAAGAATGCGAATTGATCCATTCTTATCTCCATGTACTAAACTTCATTCCAAGTGGATCAAGGACCTCCATGTAAAATTAGACACACTGAAACTAATAGAACAGCTTTGGACCAATTAGATTTAACAGATATATATAGAACATTCTATCCTAAAACAAAAGAATATACCTTTTTCTCAGCACCTCACGGTACCTTCTCCAAAATCGACCATATAATTGGTCACAAGACAGACCTCAACAAATATAAGAAGATCGAACTAATCCCATGCCTCCTATCTGATCACTATGCAGTAAAAGTGGTCTTCACTAGCAACAGAAACAACAGAAAGCCCACATACACGTGGAAACTGAACAATACTCTACTCAATGATACCTTGGTCAAGGAAGAAATAAAGAAAGAAATTAAAGACTTTTTAGAACACAATGAAAATGAAAACACAACATACCCAAATCTATGGGACACAATGAAAGCAGTGCTAAGAGGAAAACTCATAGCCCTGAGTGCCTCCAAAAAGAAAATGGAGAGAGCATACATTACCAGCTTAATGACACACCTGAAAGCCCTGGAACAAAAAGAAGCTATTTCGCCCAGGAGGAGTAGAAGGCAGGAAATCATCAAACTCAAGGCCGAAATCAATCAAGTAGAAACAAAGAGAACCATACAAAAAATCAACAATACCAGGAGCTGGTTCTTTGAGAAAATCAACAAGATAGATAAACCCTTAGCCAGAATGACCAAAGGGCACAGAGAAAGTATCCAAATTAACAAACTTAGAAATGAAAAGGGAGATATAACAACGGAAACTGAGGAAATCCAAAAAATCATCAGATCCTACTACAAGAGCCTATACTCAACACAACTGGAGAATCTGGAGGAAATGGACAATTTCCTTGACAGATACCAAATACCAAAATTAAATCAGGACCAACTAGACCATCTAAACAGTCCCATAATGCCTAAAGAAATAGAAGGAGTCATAGAAAGTATTCCAACCAAAAAAAGCACAGGACCAGATGGCTTCAGCGCAGAATTCTACCAGACCTTCAAAGAAGAATTAACACCAATACTCTTCAAACTATTCCACAAAATAGAAACAGAAGGAACACTACCCAATTCCTTCTACGAAGCCACAATTACGCTGATACCAAAGCCACACAAAGATCCAACAAAGAAAGAGAACTTCAGACCAATTTCCCTTATGAACATCGATGCAAAAATACTCAATAAAATTCTTGCCAACCGAATCCAAGAACACATCAAAACGATCATCCACCATGATCAAGTAGGCTTTATCCCGGGAATGCAGGGTTGGTTCAATATACGGAAATCCATCAATACAATCCACTACATAAACAAACTCAAAGAACAAAACCACATGGTCATTTCATTGGATGCTGAAAAAGCATTTGACAAAATTCAGCATCCCTTCATGCTTAAAGTCTTGGAGAGAACAGGAATTCAAGGCCCATACCTAAATATAGTAAAAGCAATATACAGCAAACCGGTAGCCAGCATCAAACTAAATGGAGAGAAACTTGAAGCAATCCCACTGAAATCAGGGACCAGACAAGGCTGCCCCCTTTCTCCTTATCTTTTCAATATTGTACTTGAGGTACTAGCTCGGGCAATTCGACAACATAAGGAGGTCAAAGGGATACAAATTGGAAAGGAAGAAGTCAAACTATCATTATTTGCAGACGACATGATCGTCTACCTAAGTGACCCAAAGAACTCCACTAGAGAGCTCCTACAGCTGATAAACAACTTCAGCAAAGTGGCAGGTTATAAAGTCAACTCAAGCAAATCAGTGGCCTTCCTATACTCAAAGGATAAGCAGGCTGAGAAAGAAATTAGGGAAATGACCCCCTTCACAATAGCCACAAATAGTATAAAGTATCTTGGGGTGACTCTTACCAAACATGTGAAAGATCTGTATGACAAGAACTTCAAGACTCTGAAGAAGGAAATGGAAGAAGACCTCAAAAAATGGGAAAACCTCCCATGCTCATGGATCGGTAGAATCAATATAGTTAAAATGGCCATTTTGCCTAAAGCACTATACAGATTCAATGCAATACCCATCAAAATCCCAACTCAATTCTTCACAGAGTTAGAAAGAGCAATTATCAAATTCATCTGGAACAACAAAAAACCCAGGATAGCTAAAACTATCCTCAGCAACAAAAGGAAATCTGGGGGAATCAGTATCCCTGACCTCAAGCAATACTACAGAGCAATAGTGTTAAAAACTGCATGGTATTGGTACAGTGACAGGCAGGAGGATCAATGGAACAGGATTGAAGATCCAGAAATGAACCCACACACCTATGGCCACTTGATCCTCGACAAAGAGGCTGAAAACATCCAATGGAAAAAAGATAGCCTTTTCAACAAATGGTGCTGGTTCAACTGGAGGTCAGCATGCAGAAGAATGCGAATTGATCCATCCTTGTCTCCTTGTACTAAGCTCAAATCCAAATGGATCAAGGACCTCCACATAAAGCCAGACACTCTGAAGCTAATAGAAAAAAAACTGGGGAAGACCCTTGAGGACATCGGTACAGGGAGAAAGTTTCTGAACAGAACACCAATAGCGTATGCTCTAAGAGCAAGAATTGACAAATGGGACCTCATAAAATTACAAAGTTTCTGTAAGGCAAAGGACACCATCAAGAGGACAAATCGGCAACCAACAAATTGGGAAAAGATCTTCACCAATCCTACATCAGATAGAGGGCTAATATCCAATATATATAAAGAACTCAAGAAGTTAGACTCCAGAAAACCAAACAACCCTATTAAAAAATGGGGTACAGAGTTAAACAAAGAATTCTCACCTGAAGAACTTCGGATGGCGGAGAAGCATCTTAAAAAATGCTCAACTTCATTAGTCATTAGGGAAATGCAAATCAAAACAACCCTAAGATTTCATCTTATACCAGTCAGAATGGCTAAGATTAAAAATTCAGGAGACAGCAGGTGTTGGAGAGGGTGTGGAGAAAGAGGAACACTTCTCCACTGCTGGTGGGGTTGCAAATTGGTACAACCACTCTGGAAATCAGTCTGGCGGTTCCTCCGAAAACTGGGCACCTTACTTCCAGAAGATCCTGCTATACCACTCCTGGGCATATACCCAGAAGACTCCCCACCATGTAATAAGGATACATGTTCTACTATGTTCATAGCAGCCCTATTTGTAATTGCCAGATGCTGGAAAGAGTCCAGGCATCCCTCAACAGAAGAGTGGATGCAAAAAATGTGGTATATCTACACAATGGAGTACTATTCAGCCATTAGAAACAATGAATTCATGAAATTCTTAGGCAAATGGATGGAGCTAGAGAATATCATACTAAGTGAGGTAACCCAGACTCAAAAGGTGAATCATGGTATGCACTCACTAATAAGTGGATATTAACCTAGAAAACTGGAATACCCAAAACATAATCCACACATCAAATGAGGTACAAGAAGGAAAGGAGGAGTGGCCCCTGGTTCTGGAAAGACTCAGTGAAACAGTATTCAGCAAAACCAGAACGGGGAAGTGGGAAGGGGTGGGTGGGAGGACATGGGAAGAGAAGGGGGCTTGCGGGACTTTCGGGGAGTGGGGGGGCTAGAAGAGGGGAAATCATTTGAAATGTAAATAAATTATATCGAATAATAAAAAAAAATGTATTGAAAAAAAAAAAAGAAACTGGGAAAGACCCTAGAGGACCTGGTCACGGGGGGGGGGGGGGGGGGGGGGGGGGGAGGGGCGGGGAGTACCTGAACCAATAGCTTATGCTCTAAGATCAAGAATTGACAAATGGGACTTCATTAAATTACAAAGTTTCTATAAGGCAAAGGACACTGTTAAAAGGACAAAATGGCAACCATCAAATTGGGGAAGGATATTCACCAACCCTACATCTGATAGAGGGCTAATATCCAATATATACAAAGAACTCAAGAAGTTAGATCCCAGGGAACCAAATAACCCTTTTAAAAGTGGGGTACAGATCTAAACAAAGAATTTTCACCTGAAGAAATTCGCATGGCCAAGAGGCACCTTAAGAAGTGCTCAACATCATTAGTCATTAGGAAAATGCAAATCAAAACAACCCTGAGATTTCACCTCACACCAGTCAGAAGGGCTAAGGTCAAAAACTCAGGAGACAGCAGGTGTTGGCGAGGATGTGGAGAAAGAGGAACACTCCTCCACTGCTGGTGGTGCTGTAAGATGGTACAACCACTTTGTCAATCAGTCTGGCGGTTCCTCAGAAAACTGGACATGACACTTCCGGAGGACCCTGCTATACCTCTCCTGGGCATATACCCAAAGGTTTCCCTGGCATCCAATAAAGACACATGCTCCATTATGTTCATAGCAGCCTTATTTATAATAGCCAGAACCTGGAAAGAACCCAGATGCCCCTCAAAGGAGTAATGGATACAGAAAATGTGGTATATATACACAATGGAGTATTTAGCCATTAGAAACAATGGATTTTTTTCAGTTCTTTTTTTTTTAATTTATTGATATATTTATTTACATTTCAAATGATTTCCCCTTTTCTGGACCCCCACTCCCCGAAAGTCCCATCAGTCCCCTTCCCTCCCCCTGTTTTCCCACCAAACCCTTCCCACTTCCCAGTTCTAATTTTGCTCTATACTGCTTCACTGAGTCTTTTCAGAACAAGGGGCCACTCCTCCGTTCTTCTTGTACCTCATTTGATGTGTGGATTATGTTTTGGGTATTCCAGTTTTCTAGGTTAATATCCACTTATTAGTGAGTGCATACCATGATTCACCTTTTGAGTCTGGGTTACCTCACTTAGTATGATGTTCTCTAGCTCCATCCATTTGCCTAAGAATTTCATGAATTCATTGTTTCTAATGGCTGAATAGTACTCCATTGTGTATATATACCACATTTTTTGCATCCACTCTTCTGCTGAGGGATACCTAGGTTCTTTCTAGCATCTGGCAATTATAAATAGGGCTGCTATGAACATAGTAGAGCATGCATTCTTATTACATGGTGGGGAATCCTCTGGGTATGTGCCCAGGAGTGTTATAGCAGGATCTTCTGGATGTGAGGTGCCCAGTTTTCGGAGGAACCACCAGACTGATTTTCAGAGTGGTTGTACCAAATTAGAAATGAAAAGGGGGATATAACAACAGAAACTGAGGAAATTAGAAAAAATCATCAGATCTTACTACAAAAGCCTATACTCATCACAACTGGAGAATCTGTAGGAAATGGACAAGTTCCTAGACAGATACCAAATACTAAAATTAACTCAGGACCAAATAGATCATCTAAACAGTCCCATAACCCCTAAATAAATAGAAGGGGTCATAGAAAGTCTTCAAACCAAAGAAAGCACAGGACCAGATGGTTTCAGTGCAGAATTCTATCAGACCTTCAAAGAAGACCTAACACCAATACTCTTCAAACTATTCCACAAAATAGAAACAGAAGGAACACTACCCAATTCCTTCTACGGAGCCACAATTATGCTGATACCAAAACCACACAAAGATCCAACAAAGAAAGAAAACTTCAGACCAATCTCCCTTATGAACATTGATGCAAAAATACTCAATAAAATTCTTGCCAACCGAATCCAAGAACACATCAAAACGATCATCCACCATGATCAAGTAGGCTTTATCCCAGGGATGCAGGGTTGGTTCAATATATGGAAATCCATCAATGCAATCCACTACATAAACAAACTCAAAGAAAAAAACCACATGGTCATTTCATTGGATGCTGAAAAAGCATTTGACAAAATTCAGCATCCTTTCATGCTTAAAGTCTTAGAAAGAACAGGAATTCAAGGCCCATACCTAAACATCGTTTAAGCAATATACAGCAAACCAGTAGCCAGCATCAAACTAAATGGAGAGAAACTTGAAGCAATCCCACTAAAATCAGGGACTAGACGGGGCTGCCCCCTTTCTTTTCAATATTGTACTTGAGGTACTAGCTCGGGCAATTCGACAACATAAGGAGGTCAAAGGGATACAAATTGGAAAGGAAGAAGTCAAACTATCATTATTTGCAGATGACATGATAGTCTACCTAAGTGACCCAAAAAACTCCACTAGAGAACTCCTACAGCTGATAAACAACTTCAGCAAAGTAGCAGGTTATAAAATCAACTCAAGCAAATCAGTGGCCTTCCTATACTCAAAGGATAAGCAGGCTGAGAAAGAAATTAGGGAAACGACCCCCTTCACAATAGCCACAAACAGTATAAAGTACCTTGGGGTGACTCTTATCAAACATGTGAAAGATCTGTATGACAAGAACTTCAAGATTCTGAAGAAGGAAATGGAAGAAGACCTCAAAAAATGGGAAAACCTCCCATGCTCATGGATCAGCAGGATCAATATAGTTAAAATGGCCATTTTGCCAAAAGCAATATACAGATTCAATGCAATGCCCATCAAAATCCCAACTCAATTCTTCACAGAGTTAGAAAGAGCAATTATCAAATTCATCTGGAACAACAAAAAACCCAGGATAGCTAAAACTATTCTCAGCAACAAAAGAAATTCTGGGGGAATCAGTATCCCTGACCTCAAGCAATACTACAGAGCAATAATGTTAAAAACTGCATGGAATTGGTACAGTGACCGGCAGGCAGATCAATGGAACAGGATTGAAGATCCATAAATGAACCCACACACCTATGGCCACTTGATCCTCGACAAAGGGGCTGAAAACATCAAATGGAAAAAAGATAGCCTTTTCAAAAAATGGTGCTGGTTCAACTGGAGGTCAGCATGCAGAAGAATGTGAATTGATCCATCCTTGTCTCCTTGTACTAAGCTCAAATCCAAATGGATCAAGGACCTCCACATAAAGCCAGACACTCTGAAGCTAATAGAAAAGAAACTGGGGAAGACCCTTAAGGACATCGGTATAGGGAGAAAGTTTCTGAACAGAATACCAATAGCATATGCTCTAAGATCAAGAATTGACAAATGGGACCTCATAAAATTACAAAGTTTCTGTACGGCAAAGGACACCATCAAAAGGACAAATTGGCAACCAACAAATTAGGAAAAGATCTTCACCAATCCTACATCAGATAGAGAGCTAATATCCAATATATATAAAGAACTCAAGAAGTTAGACTTCAGAAAACCAAACAACCCTATTAAAAAATGGGGTACAGAGTTAAACAAAGAATTCTCACCTGAAGAACTTCGGATGGCATAGAAACACCTTAAAAAATGCTCAACTTCATTAGTCATTAGGGAAATGCAAACACTTGAATTCTTAAAAACAATTAATTACTCCTCTTCAATATTTCATTACATAAAGTCCTTTCCTTGTAATGGGACATTTTTGCCTTTTCTGTGTTATCATGCTTATTAGTGTGTTTAGGGTACATATCTAGTCAATCCTGGTAGGCATTGTTAATGTTTCATGTGTGTATCTTCAGTTTCATTTCTAGGAGATACCATCTCACAGCTGATTTTTTTCTTTTACAGACTTTCTTCCCTTTCATGATGTTCTCTGAGCCTTAAATGCAGGAGGCATGAGCCCTGAAAACATATATATTCACAGAACACTAAATGCATTAAACAAGTTGTATTTGTATGTGTATGCATGTATATGCCATAGTAAAAATCAAGGGAAAAGGCCATAAATTTGAAAGAGTATCATGGGAGGACATAGAAGTTGTGTGTAAGGGAATTTAGGGTGATTTGATGTACACAGAGGAAGGGGAAAATGCTGTGAGTATATTTTAATGGAATTTTTGAAAAATTAAGAATAAATGAACTTTTGTTTTCCATTGTCATTTTTGCTGGTGCACAGCATCATCCATGGCCAGATCTCACAGAGGAGATGAGGCATCAGCAAAGGAGGAGAGAGTCAGGCATGGTGGTCAGGTAAATCTTGCAGCACCTGACTGACTACCAACTATTTATTTATTCAGAACTTCTTTAGTTATACAGAACTCAGTAGACAGTAGATTTACATTGTACCAAAAACATATATCATTTTTTGTCCCAAGACATGGGTTTTAACTATTTTGGTCATTAGTTTGTTCATCATTCATAAACAGTGACAGAACACAGTTCTCTTTTACAATTATTTAAGAATCTTGTGGTTTCAAGCACACTAGACAGAAAGAAAAACAAGCAAACCAGCCTGCACAGATTGTCATGTCCCAAGCAGTGTACTATTAACCCTTAATAGTCATTGTGAATAGTAAGAATTGTCATCTGATCTCCTGCCAATTCCTCTAGCCCAAGTATCTTGTTTACCTTTTTAAGTTTACTTTGTTCTGATTGTCTTGCTCCTGAGTAAGTATGGCAGCAGATGTTCCAAGAATATTTCGAAGTTAGAACCTCATAAGGAGATTTCTGGAGAGTTTATTTTTAGTCACACCATCCAGAGCATAAGGGCAATCTTCAAATAAAGCCAGCTAGGGATTGGTCCCTTAAAGGCAGAGGTGTAGTATGCTCAGGACTTCTCTGGGAAAGATTAGAAACAGCACTCCTGGGAGAAAACATAAATGATTAAGAAAATTTCCATTAATCTAATATCCCATGTTGTATAAGTATTAAAAGCCCCCCATCATGTAGCATGTGTAGATCACAACAAAAACTGGAAAACTGCAAGACAGCATTTATATACCTTGCTCTGCTTTGCTAGATCTTTGTGAAGCAGTGGTGCAGGCTTTCTGACTTTCCCTTTTCCCATTAGCTGTGCCACATTTTCATTTTCATTCTTCATAGGTAAAAATAAAACAGAATTACACAATTGATTATAGAATGTTAGATAAAAAAACACCAATATCAACTGTTGTTCATTCCATATCTCTAATCCTTATGAAATATACACAAATTTAATATATTGAAACAATAATGATAGAATCATATTTTTTTCAACTTAAAAAGCTTGAGCTACTGGTCTCATTTACTATCATTCATGTTACTATTTAGACTCTGGTCACAGGTCAGGTTTATTTGGAAAAAGCCTATACTCAAACAAATTGGAAAATCTAGTTGAAATGGACAATTTTTGGACTATGTACCAACCTTAACTCTGGATCAGAAAAAAACATCCAAACTGTCTCTTAACTCCCAAAGAAATAGCAGCAATCATTAAATATCTCCCAACCAAAAAAAAAAAATCCCAGGACCAGATGAGTTTAGTATAGTAGTATATCAGACATTCAAAGAAGACATAATACTAAAACTCTTCAAACTATGCTACAAAACAAAAATAGAAAGAACACTACCAATTTTGTTCTATGAAGACACAGTTACACTAAAAAGAAAAGCACACAAAGACCAAACTAAGAAAGAGAACTTCAGTGCAATTTTCATTGTGAATATTGATACAAAAATACTCAATAAAATTCTTGCCAACCGAATCCAAGAACACATCTAAATGATCATTCACCACAATCAAGTAGTCTTCATCCCACGGATGCAGGGATGGTTCAATATACAAAAATCCATCAACTTAATCTGTTACATAAATAAACTCAAAGAATAAAACCACATGATCATTTCCTTAGATGCTGAGAAATCATTTGACAAAATACAACATCCCTTCATATTTTAAGTCTTGGAAAGATCAGGAATTCAAAGCCTATACCTACGTAAACATAGTAGAAGCAACATACAGCAAACAAGTAACCAATATCAAACTACATGGAGAGAAATTTGAAGCAATCCTACTAAAACCAGGGACTAGAAAAGGCTGCCCAGGCTTTACTTATCTATTCAATATAGTACTTTAATTGCTACCTAGAAGAATTATACAATAAAAAGAGGTCAGAGGGATACAAATTGGGGGGAAAAGAAGTCAAAATATCATTATTTGAACATGATTTGATAGTATACTTAATTGACCTCAAAAATTCCACCAGAGAACTTTTAGAGCTGATAAACTACTTGAGCAAAGTGGCTAGATATAAAATTATCTCAAACAAATAAGTGGCTTTCCTCTACTCAAAGGATAAACAGACTGAGAATGAAAATAGGGAAATGATACCCTTCAAAATACTCATAAATAATATAAAATACCTTGTTGTGATTCTAACTAAGCAAATGAAATATCTGTGTGGCAAGAACTTCAAGACCCTGAAGAAAAAAAAAATAGAGGAGGATACCAGAGGTTGGAAAGATCTTCCATGATCATGGATTGGTTTAATATACTAAAAACAGCCATCATGACGGAAGCAATCTACAGATTCAAGGCAATGCCCATCAAAATTCCAACTCAATTCTTCATAGAGTTAGAAAGAGTGATTTGCAAATTCATCTGGGATAACAAACAACACAGGATAGCAAAAACTATTCTCAACAATAACAGAACTTCTGGGAGAATCACGATCTCTGACCTCAAGTTATATTACAGGGCAATAGTGACAAATACTGTATAGTATTGGTACAGAGACATGCAGGTAGATCAATGGAATAAAATTGAAGATCCAGAAATGAATCCACACACCTATGTTACTTGCTTTGTGACAAAGGAATTAGAAGCCTTTTTCGCAATAGAAAAAAGACAGTGTTTTCAACAAATTGTCCTGATTCAAGTGGAGGTCAGCATGTAGAAGAAGACAAAGCAATGCATTCTTATCGCCTTGCACAAAGCTCAAGCCCAAGTGGATTGAGTATATCCACATAAAACGAGATACACTGAAACTGTTAGACAACAAAGTAGGGAAGAGCCTCAAATGCACGGACACAGGAGAAAAGTTCCTGAACAGAACACAAATAGCTTGTGCTCTAAGATCAAGAATAGACAAATGGGACCTCATAAAATTGCAAAGCTTCTGTAAGGCAAAGGACACTGTCAATAGGACTAAACAGTAACCAACAGATTGGGAAAGAATCTTTACCAATCCTACATTTGATAGAGGGCTAATATCCAATATATGCAAAAAAACAAAGAACTCAAGAAGACAGACTCCAGAGAATCAAATAACCCTATTAAAGTGTACAGAGCTAAATAAAGAACTTTCTTTCTTTCTTTCTTTCTTTCTTTCTTTCTTTCTTTCTTTCTTTCTTTCTTTCTTTCTTTCTTTCTTTCTTTCTTTCTTTCTTTCTTTCTTTCTTTCTTTCTGTTTGTTTGTTTTTGTTGTTGTTGTTGTTGTTGTTTTGGGACAGGGGTTCTCTGTGTACCCCCTGACTGTCCTGGAACTCACTCTGTAAAACAGTCTGACCTCGAACTCAGAAATCCACCTGCTTCTGTCACCAAAGTGCTAGAACTAAAGGCTTGTGCCACCATTGCCCAGGAACAAAAAAAAAATTCAACTGAGGAATATTGACTAGCAGAGAAGAACCTAAAGAAATGTTCAACATCTTTAGTCATCATGGAAATGCAAATTCAAACGACCCTGAGATTCCACATCATAGAAGTAAGATTGGCTAAGATCAAAAACTCAGGTGACAGCAGATCCTGGCAAGGATAGGGAGAAAGAGGAACACTCCTCCATTGTTGGTGGGATTACAAACTGGTACAACCACTCTGGAAATCAGACTGCTGGTTCCTCAGCAATTGGAGAGAGTACTACCTTGAGGACCCAGCCCTACCACATCTGAGAATATACTTAAAAGATTCTCCAACATATAACAAGGACACATGCTCCACTATGTTAATACAAGCCTTGTTCATAATAGGCAGAGACTAGAAAGAACCCAGATGTTCTTCAACAGAGGAATGGATACAGAAAATGTGGTGCATTTACACAATGGAATATTTACTGCTCAGCATTTAAAAACTGGACTTCATGAAATTCTTAGGCAAATGGATGGAGCTAGAAAATATCATCCTGAGTGAGGCAACAAAATCACAAAAGAGCACACATGGTATGCACTCACTGTTAAGTGGATATTAGCCCAAAAGCTTGGAATACCCAAGATACAATTAACAGAGGACATGAGCTCAAGAAAAGCATGACCAAAGTGTGGGAGCTTTTGTCCTTAGAAAGGGGAAAAACACTCACAGGAGCAAATACAGAGACAAAGTATAGAGCAGATACTGAAGGAAAGGCCATCCAGGGACAGAAACACCTGGGGATCCATCCCATATACAATCACCAAACCCAGACACTATTGTGAATGCCAAGAAGTGCTTCCTGATAAGAACCTGATACAGCTGTCTCCTGAGAGACTGTGCCAGAGTCTGATAAGTACAGAGACAGATGCTGGTAATCAGCCATTGGACTGAACACAGGACCTCCATTGGGGAAGTTAGATGAAGGAATGAAGGACGTTCCTATGACAACCCCATAGGAAGACAACAAAATCAACCAACTAAACATCCCCTTTCCCAGATCTCCTAGGGACTAAACCACCAACCAAGGAGTACACATGGAGCGGTCCATAGCTCCAGACACATATGTAGCAGAGAATGGCCTTAGGCATCAATTTGATGTAAGGCCCTTGGCCCTGTGAAAGCTCCAAGCCCCAGTGTAGGGTAATGCGAGTGCAGGGAGGCAGGAATGGGTTAGTGGGTGGGGCAAGACCCTCATAGAAGCAGATGAAGAGGAGGGGATAGGGGATTTCCATGGGGAAACCTGGAAATGGGATAACATTTGAAGTGTAAATAAAGAAAATATCCAACATATATGTTTGGGTGTGACAGCATACTGAAGATGATTTCTGCTGAATGGCTTGAGGTAGTGGCACATGATGCAATAAATATAATAAATGTGATATTTGTTTGAAAAAGAAAAGTATTACATGAATTGTATAAGTAACAAATCTTATATCATATATTTGTCTGTCCCAGGAACAAAGACTTCTATTACACTGTGGTGTGTCTCCAACTTCACTTATTACCTATATTAATTTGACTCTACTATTTTAAATGTATCTTTATTCATATTCCTTAGGTAATTATGAAGCATGTTTTTTGAAAAAAATCATCTGTAAGTAATACTCTACATTCTTTCTTCTCTTTGACACAGGAAATAGTGAAATATTGAAACATTGAGTGTTGAATAGAGAGAATATCAACTTATTTCTTGCCAAAAATCTTTAAAATAGTTGGTTGTACCATTCATGATTCAAATTTTTATAGTTTATAAATGAAAAGTAATTTCTTTTGGACAACTGGCTTCTCCAAAAGGATAAACTGATAGATTGGAGTTTTCAGATTCATATATCTCAGAAATATCTCAGTTATTTCTCCTTAGACAGCAAATGATTAATGTTATTTTTATTTTTCAGAACGCTTACATGTTCTCGTGGCGTTTTATTGAAGACACCATCCAGCCAGTACTATCTAGATACTCTTAACTGTGGAAATTATTTTTATCATATTTTAGTGAACTGAAATCTAAGATCAAAATACCATCATTTTTTTCATAGTCTGTTACTTAACAATGGCAGTATGAAGACACAGGCTCATACTAAAGATGGAAAATATCTTGGGTTGACACCTCAGGAGAGGTATCTACAGGCAACTGATGACTACAGAGAAAAGAAGAATTAGCCTTTTCCAGACATGAGCACACAAACTGACTGCCCAATACAAAGTGCCCTATGTATACAAAGTGCCCAAAATAGCATAGGAACTCAATAGGCTAAAATTCACTTTCCCTATCTCTTTCTATCTCCCTTGATCCGACCCTCACTCCATTCCTCCCTCCTTCTTCAATTGCTGTGTTTTCGGTGTGTTTCTGTGTGTGTGTGTGTGTGTGTGTGTGTGTGGGTGTGTGTGTGTGTGTGTATGTGTGTGTGTGTGTGTTTTTGCATGCACATACATAAAAGAATAATAATGTATATGAATAAACTAAGTGCAAAACTTAGCTATTTCACAAAAGAAGTGATATGGCTCTCTGCTGCCAACCACATTAAAAGCTGAAACAAAAAGAACAGATGTCAACTGATCAAGTTTCCAAGCATTATCACATTACACCAGCAACACTGTTATATCCACAGTTAATTTTAATAGTTTGGGCATCTCTGACAGAAATGGAATGTTACTCAGTTATTAAATGCAGCAACATAAAATGTTGGAATACATTACCAGCAAAGGAATCTGACATATTTAGAGTTATGCATTTAATAAGGAGGATGAATATAGAAAAATAATCTATTGCCAGAGCAAAAAAGAAGACATTGTCATTTATTACTTACAATGCCGTCTATTCATATATATATATATATATATATATATATATATATATATAATGTTAAGTATGAAAAATAAAGGAATTTTTTCATTCACAGATACTTTGTGTATCAGTATAAGAGTATATGAGTATAAGAGTAATTGGCAGAGTTATCTCATTTAAAAGCACACACAGTGGTATCTTGGATACCTTATAGTATAAAATAAGAGTGGGAAAAATGACTAAATAAAGAAGTTTCTACCCCTTGATAAATATATGAAAAAATAAGAAAAATGGTTGGTAAGTTAAGAATACAGTATTTATTTATATATTTTCATACATTACCTTTTTACCATCATTATAATCTTCATATTTCTCCAATCTAAAATTTTGCGAGTCCTTGGTTCTACTCTTAGCCTTTTGTAAATAACAGTATCTCTAAAACAATCACCAGATCCTTAAGTCATTTCACTGCTGACTGAATTTAGTGATTGCTGTACAAAATATTCTATGAGTGCATAGTTCTGAATTGCTGGTATTTTTAGGCATGGTCTGAGTCTTCATTTATATTCAAAATTTGCAAGATTTCCAGAACATTATTGATTACTGACTATGTCTAAGGAATCCTCTTCCTTTTTTATTGGATATTTTCTTTATTTACATTTCAAATGTTATCCCCTGTCCCTGTTTCCCCCACAGAAACCTCCTATTCCATCCCCTCTCCCCCTGCTTTTATGAGGGTTCTTGCCTACCTACCCACCCTCTCCTGCCTCCCCACCCTGGCATTCACCTACACTGGGGCATTGAGCATTCCCAGGACCAAGGGCCTCTCCTCCCATTGATGCCCAATAAGGACATCCTTTGTTACATATGTGGCTGGAGTCATGGATCCCTCTTTGATTGGTGGTCTAGTCTCTGGGAGCTCTGAGGGCTTCTGGTGGGTTGATATTGTTCTTCCTATAAGGTTGCAAACCCCTTCAATTCCTTCAATCCTTTCTCTAACTCCACCATTGGGGACCTCATGCTCAGTCATCAGGGAAATGCAAATCAAAACAACCCTGAAATTCTGACACCAGTCAGGATGGCTAAGATGAAAAACACAGGTGACAGCAGATGTTGGTGAGGATGTGAAGAAAGAGGAACACTCCTCCATTACTGGTTAGACTGCAAGTTGGTAAAATCACTTTGAAAATTAATCTGGAAGTTTCTGAGAAAATTGGAAATAGCTCTACCGGAAGAGCCAGTTCTACTATTCCTGGGCATATATTCAAAAGATGCTCCAATATATAACATGGACACGTGCTTCACTATGTTCATAGCAGCCTCATTTATAATAGCCAGAAGCTGAAAGAATCAAGATGTGCCTCCAAAGAGGAATGGATAAAGAATATGTGGTACATTTACACAATGGAGTAGTGCCCAGCTATTAAAAACAATGAATTCGTTGGGCGGTGGTGGCGCACGCCTGTAATCCCAGCACTCTGGGAGGCAGAGGCAGGCGGATTTCTGAGTTAGAGGCCAGCCTGGTCTACAGAGTGAGCTCCAGGACAGCCAGGGTTATACAGAGAAACCCTGTCTCGAAAAAAACAATGAATTCATGAAAGTCACAGGCAAATGGATGGAACTAGAGAATATAATCCTGAGTGAGGTAACTCAAACACAAAAGAACACACAAGGTGTGTACTCATTGGTAAGTGGATATTAGCCTCAAAGTTCTCAATGCCCATGATACAACCCACAGACCACAGGGAGCTTAGATGGAAGGATGACCAGGGTGTGGATGGTTCAGTCCAGCATAGAAGATCAAATAAGATGATCAGTAATAAGATGAGGAAGGTGGAGGCAGGGGGACTTGGAAGGGAGAGAAGATGGAGAGAAATAAAGGGAGGCAGTATCGGGTACTAGAGTGATAGGAAAGAGGTACAAAGAGTAAGGAAATAGAATAAAAATGTGTAGTATTGGGAGATGAGGCATTGGGGAGAGACACTGAAGGGAACTGAAAGGTTCCCAGGATCCAACAGCGATAACTTTACTAGAAATATGCCAAGAAGGGGAGGTAAAGGCTGTAGAGAGCACCAGCAGCAGATAGGCTCCACGTTGAGAGATGGAGTAACCCATGCATCTTAAAGATTTTAACCCAGAAATGTTCCCGTCCAAAGAAAAGACTGGACAAAAAAAATTAAGCAGAGACTGAAGGAAGGGCATCACCCCATTCTTTCTGCAGACACCAATCCCTGGCACTGTTGCTGCTGCCAAGAGGTGCTTTCTTAAAAGAACCTGGTATGGCTGTTCCCTGGGAGGTGCTGCCAGCACCTGATGAATGTAGATGCAGATGCAGATGCAGATGTTTGGTCTCAACCATTACACTTAGCTTGGGGAGGTGGGGTTGATGACAGAAGGACTGGTGGAGTGGCGGAGGAGGATTGCAACCCCACAGGAAAAACAATGCTTGCTGGCTCGATCATCCAAAGCTCTGAGGTACTGGACCACCAACCAAGGAGTGCATAGGAGGGCTCCAGGACTCCATATACATCTGTAGCAGAGGATGGCCTTGCCTTATCAATAGGAAAGAAGGCCCTTAGTCCTGTGGAGGTTTGATGCCCCAGCATAGAGTAATGCTGGAGTGGTGGGGCAGGACTGGTTCGGTGGGTTGGGTATCACCCTCATAGAGGCAAAGGCAAAGGGGAAAGGGCAGATGTGGGATGAGAGGCGGTGAGTTGTTGAGGGTTAACGGAGAAATCAGATACCAATTGAAATGTAAAATAATGGAACGATTAATAAAAAGTCTTTAAAGAAAAGCATACCTATCTGTATATGTGTATACATACATATATGTGCGCGTGCACACACAAACACACACACACACACACACACACACACACACACACTATGTTACAGAAGGTACTTGCCTCGAAACCCGATGACCAGAATTCAATGCTTCAAACACATATATTTAAAAAGTAAGCCACTGCCTTCAGGAATATGTGCACATGTGCATGTGCACACACACACACACATTAAATAACTATATATACATACAAAATTAAATATATTGATAGTTTTGAAAGCATACTTGAAACTTGCTCTCTAGTGCATTTTGCCTTATAAATCCATACTAAGTATAGTGCAATTATTTCAATAAATATAGTCTGCTTTGATATTGTCTAAGCCTTAGATTTTTAAATTATTACTATAAAATTTTTAAAAAGCCTACATAACCCTTATTAAAAATTCTTGTGCTAATTCCATTATACTTGGTGATTTTGTAAATGAGACATATTTGAATTAACAAAGTTTCATTTATTACCAGGAATTCATTTTGACATATCTGTTATTGTGAAATATTTGATATCTTTGCTTTTCAAATATTTAAATTGTCATAGTCCTTTTTATTTTCAAAGCTTAATTTCCATTGCAGTTAGTAGTTTTAATTGGTACATTATCTGAAATCTGGTTGCTTGGTATTATTTCAGTAAATAAGAACAAGCCAAATTTTAATTTATAACCTATATTTGAATTGAATATCATTTGATTAATGACAACACATGTGCAATTGATTTTCTTAGTACATTATATCAAATATTTCTTTTGGATTGCATTTCTGTGCATTGTGCTCATCAATAAAAGTGATATTTACAATCAATAGTATTGTCTATTAGTTTCAAAATTTTAAAATTCCATGCTCTAATCATAAACATGCCACTTCGTATTTTTACATTTGGAGAAGTGACAACATTAATTTTTTCAGATATCGTTAAATGTTTAGATTTATATTTCAAAAATGTATTATCTCTTGAGAAATGAAAAAATATTCAAGAATAAAACTATTAACACTAGTACAATTGCTTTTAAGTATTACTGTGAATCTGTATTTAACAATTAGTTTAATAGTTTTCATGTAATTAATTATTTAAGTTTCAATATCTATTTATCATTATTTATAGAAATTTTATGAACTCCAAGGACTAAGAAACAACAGAATCATAATTTAAATATTTTTCAGATAAAAATAATGTATGCATCTAAAATGAATTATTCTTTTTCAATATGAAAATTTGTTAAAGACTCGGATTTAATGCTTGCTTCTTAGTTGATGGTATTATTTTTAGGACAGGCTATTGGACATGTTGCATAGTAATGAAAATGGGGTTTCCATTGGAAAGCTATATGTAGTCCCTGTTTCTTTCCTTTATCTCCTTCATTATTTGATACAGTTTTTAAAAACTTGAAAATTCTTTGACATAAGTTCATACTGCTGTGACAACCTGCCTCAACATAGGCCTCAAATCAATGAAACTCCTGAATATGCATTGAAACTTTGAAGTAAAGTAAGTATTTTCTTGTTATAAATAGTTATTTTGGCTAATTTATTGCCAGACACTTAAGGATTTTGGCACTGTCTATGAAGAATAAAATAGAAGTTCAGCTGAAGCAACTATAGCATTATGTGGTAAATTTTATGTAATTTAATCTAAAAAATTAATATGACATAGGAGTAAGAGGAAGAGAGGTTAGGGCATTGAAAACAGTAGAAAAGCCATGCCTCAAAAATATCATGCCACATAGGTATAATCATCCCACTTATATTGTTAAGCTAAGGGATGCATATAAATATTTGGAGTAAATATTATGGAAAGTAGAGTGTTAAATTTTGAGATGTTAATAGGACTTTGTCTATATAACTGCTAAAATTGTAGAGATAACTCTGATGATGAAATGTTTGTTCTCCTGATGATAATAGTGGATACCAGAACCTGAGCAATTAAACAACTTTTAGAAAAATTTATATATTTCTCCATATATATGTATGGACATGTTTCAATATCTATTTTTCATTATTTATAGAAATTTTATGAACTCCTAGGACTAAGAAACAACAGAATCATAATTTAAATATTTTTCAGATAAAAATAATATATGCATTTAAATTAATTGTTCTCTTTCAAATATGAAAATTTTGAGAAAGAGAGAGGCTTGCATTGCACACACACACACACACACACACACACACACACACACAGTGTATAGACTATCACCAGTGTTATGGATTAAAAAATATAAGAATACTCTTAAGTATATATGTTAAAATGTGGCCAGGAACATGAGAATATAACTCTGACCCCAAAGCAGGATTACACAATTATAAAGAGCTGTAGAATGTGTTTCAGACAGTAAAAGCAGGATAACCAAACCCTATTTCACACCATACCAAAAGTCAAACAGCAATAATGGTAATTAATATTAAAATAATTTAACTGATTAAAATATAGTTTTCCCTATCTTCAATTCTATAAATAATGATAATTTCATAGAAAAGTTAAACACAGTTACCTTTGTAGATGATATTTATGAACGTGATTCATATCAAAGTTAAAATAGGAATTTATAATGGTTGTAGGGCCATGAGATGTTAATTTTGATGAATTGATTCACTGTTCTAATATACATGTGTTAAAATACACCGTGGCACGCAATGTTCATTAAGGCTGAGTTTCTATAGAAGCATGAATGTGGAGTCAGAAATGAGTCAAGAAAACACCTGAATTGGAGCTCAAGTGATTCATGGTTTTCAGTGAAAATAAATAGTACGAAAGTCACATTCATAGTGTCCTAGAATCCAAAAATACATGTTTTTAAATCTCAGAGTAAGTATACTTCAACATGTATTGCGTGCACTACAAAAGTAATGTCCACAAAAATAATGAGTATTTTGATTATATCTAATCCTTGATGCAGTCTGAGAATCATTGAGGCAGCTAGAGGCATTGCTACTGACGAACATTCCAGTACCATATGTTCTGCTTTCTGCAATGCTCCCTGTCATCAAGGTAATGGACTCAAAATGCCCCCCACACAAACTTTCTTATAGAAGTTGCTTTAGTCACAGAAGTGAACAGCAATAGAAAAGAACAGACAGAAATAGAAAAGTGAGACAGCAATATTTATTTGTCTATAATCCAGTAAAAAAGACTATGTATTTTTGACTCAGCCTAATAATTACTCCTAAAATTGTACTGTATTTTTGTTGAGTGGGTATATGACTAAACAGGGAGTACACTCAATTTATCCTTGCATCATATTAATATAATTATCATTACCTTTAATATTTTGCTTCATAAGTATCAAATACACTACATGCAATACATATTTTCCATTTAGTATCAATAGCTGATTATGCTATGTGCAATAATATTATTAATATATAAATGTAATAGTGCCCTGCATCTTACACAATGCTAACATTTGCTTGCAAGTGTAACATGACATGTTACTACACACTTTGAATTTCTACACATGGGAAGGAGAGGAAGAAAGTTCAAAACTTAAGTGTCAGGTTCATTTCTGCAGTAAAATTAATACCAGGTTAGGGTATGTTCTCTTACCTCATTAATAAGACATACACACAATAACTGAAAAAAAATAATTGTGCTGCAATGTTTTGTTTTTTAAAAAAACATTAATAAACTTTGTAATTAGAAATTAAATTTAATTAATCACAAAATGCTATCTTTTTTTCATTTTGTAATCTCTTGCTTTTAAGTTATGAATCTTTAAAAAATACATTTATTTATTTATTTATTTATTTATTTATTTATTTAAGTATACTGTTGCTGTCTTCTGACACACCAGAAGAGGGCATCTGATCCCATTACAGATGGCTGTGAGCCACCATGTGGTTGCTGGGACTTCTGGAAGAGCAGTCTGTTTTCTTAACCACTGAGCCATCTCTCCAGCCCTGAATCTTTTTAATATATAATGTAGACATTTAAATTTTAAATTGCTTAACATTATTTTTGTGTGAATATATATAGTGAGTATATATATGTATATATATGTATGTATGTATATATATATTGCCTCTTATCTTCTCATACTATTTTCTCCATATTCAATTGCTTTCATCCTGCTAAAATATAACAGTCCTACTTCTATTTATTTCACATCAGACAATTTATCACCAAGACCACCAAAGCATGTCCTTTCCCACTAACATGGGCTGGCACTGAGCTGAGACGTACATCTTTTATGCCATCCTAGTAGCTCGGATTTTCTCTTTAGCTTTGAATTGTCAGTTGCTTTAACAGGTATGTATGTTTTACATTAAAATTTCCAAGTTATCAGTGGTGTTATTATCAACAATTAAGAAAGAATGTTTAATTGATCAATGTTTTCACAATATGCATTCTTTGATCTCTTCTGGTGATCAGTTTAATAGGGGCAAGTTTAATGTATCTCACCCATTAGGAGTAATTTTGCAGATGTAATTACATAACAGGGAACTTTTTCTACACACAATGCCTGGGATGAAAATAACTAATTTTTTGTAATTAAGCAGAAGTATTTTCAAAGGATTCTGGTTCTCATACCAAAGCTCATGATTGCTACAGAGTAAATTACTTTGGAGACATCTGGGAAAACTGAAGTCTTCACTGAGTATCACCAGGACACAGATTCCTCCAGCACCTGGCTTCAGGGAGAAGTTCACTGCAGAACAGATGCTAATGTTTCTTGCAGTTTTAGCAGAGAATATGGTGATGAAACAATTGTTATTTAACTTCATTTTAGAAGAACACAACCTGCATGATTTGATAATGTTCAAATTGAAAGTTGCTTAAGGAAATGCAAATAAACACACTTTTAAAATTGTTTAAAATTTACACAGTATTTAAAATGTCTCTGTGTGAATTGAAATGCTATTTAATTCTATGTATATTTGGAATGAAGTTCATATCATTCCTATAATATTGTAATTGTTATAAAACTAGGTAAATTTATTTTCCTTAATTGTGGCAATTTCTAACTATATAAATGTATAGTTTTGAAAAGATACCATGTACAATACATTAATTTTACAAAGTCTTTTATATTTTCTGTTTGTTGCAAGATATTTACTAACATTTTCATATTCATAAGTAGCTCTTCATCCGTATGTCATTATATTCTATTATTTAAATATCTGTACTCTTTGATAGATGTCTATCCATTTTGGTTTAAAGGACGAGATTATTAGAACTTGATTAAGTCTTAATGAAGAGACACAGGACTAATTCAATATTTTACTATGCCAGCTGGGATGAGAACAAATGAACTTAGCAGAGTCAAGAGGAGCTTACAGAATGTGTGTTGTGTTTACCGGGTGGTGGGAAGGCAATGCTAACATTGACCTCACTAGAGCAGAAGAAGCAATGGTAAATATGTGTTAATGGAATTGACAGTTTAGAATATTTATAAAATTTTTTAGACTTCAAGACAAAATAGATGTCACCCCCCACACCCCTAACTAATCCTCTCATTAGTGTTTTCTAAGGAGTGGCAGAAAATGTCCCAACATGTCCCACTTTGAACTGGGGGTAATTTTGAGTCAAATGTAGATGCCAAAAGAGAACTCAATACAATTTTCTTCTAGAAAGCCACATATGAAACTATCGTGTAACAGACATACCATTTGTACTTCAAAACAAACAAACAAACAACAACAAAAATAACAAGCATTCTGAACACCAGAGAGTGATGAGATGGGAAAGATATTTAACTACCAAAACTCATTAAGGTCGCTATTAGCTTCCCCCTCCTTCACAACTGTTTGTTAACTTTCATAGATTAAGTCTTGATACCTGATTATGATTCCATAACTGAGTAGTAATTTTATTATTTGAGCCTGCCTTCCCCTCAGGTCTTCCTTTTACTATCATAGCTTCTATTCGCACATAAAACTCCACCTGCTTTTCTCCTTCTATCACCCATAACAGTTTACCCTTCACTTCCCACTCAGACTCCCAAAGAGTAATGAAGAAGTTTGACAATCCTGCAGTTCCATTAGCCAAAACCAACAGGATCTAAAAATCCTTATAAATTTCCCTATAAATCAAACCTCCTCACCTAGGATCAGAAAAGAAAATGTAGGGATTGAATCTGACAGGAAGAATTTGTTTTTAGGAGATATTGCTTTTTCCAGTGTATCCTATTTTCTAATGTTTGTTTTGTCCCCTGTGTTTTGTACAGATTGCAAAGGCCTCTTCATTCTCTGGGGACTGGTGCTAGTCTTGGCTACCAAAACCTTAACGTTAAATCTCCTGATGATTGCAACTTTCCACACTATGCCGTAGTGTTTATTTATAGTCTTTGCACATTCTCCTCTAGATATTGCTTGTAATATCTAATATATTGAACTTAATCCAATATAATGCATTCTTTATGGAATAATGATGAGGAAAAGATTTTATATGTGCTGTACAGCTGAAGAGTCACAATCTTTAGATAATTTTTATCTGTGTTTTGTTGAACGCATTAATAAAAATTTATCACAAGAAAGGTCAAATTCATAAAAATGTGTATGCAGCAATTAATCAACCAATGGCACCTTTGTTCTTCTCAGGATGTTGCTTCTCTAGGAAGAACATGTTCTATTTGCTAAGCTAGCTTCTGCCCTTTCTCCATGCTGTTACTTACAGCTTACACTACATTAGAGTTTAAGGTTGAGAATTGTGATCTACCTTGTTTCTATCCATAAAATGTTCATATATATTTCCTTGAAATCTGACCTTTATTCTATCCCTAAGCTTGCTTTGTGTGTAGGGCATATAATAGGCCTCTGTCCAGAAACAACAAGAATCTCAAACATTTGCTATGTGTTCAGCAAGGTCTTTCCCTGTCTGCATTCTTAATCTTCTTCATAAAAGTACCTAATAGCATATTCTTTATCCAGCTTGAAAGTACAAAAACTATTTTGCTATAAAGTAGAAATTGCATTTATAATAGACTGGTACAAAGCAACATTATTCCCTTAGAGACAGAAAGCACATCCTGATCTGGGATGAAATCTTAAGAAAGATTTGAGAATTTCTCACGGCATGGTTGTTTCTTAAAATACATCTAAAGATGAAAATATGCGATGAAGAAGAAGAAGAAGAAGAAGAAGAAGAAGAAGAAGAAGAAGAAGAAGAAGAAGAAGAAGAAGAAGAACAACAACAACAATTAACGAATACACAATAAACTACTACAACAGAAACAGTGGACTACCAGAAAATTTGGTCAATATCAGATAATAAATGTTATTACAGCCATGTAGGAGATAGATTAGTGTTATCCTGTTCACTCTATCTTTGGCAATATTTAGGACATTGTTTATATATTTGTACAAATGTTTTGTGCTACTAATTATCTGATGCAACTTGATGACTTATGCAAATATATTATTGTGAGAAATGAAGTTTTCTATTAATTATAAGTGTAATCCATGTGTCACTTATGGATAGTTTCACTACTAAAATATCCTGCATTTTTCCTAGCAGTAAAAAACAGCAAAATCTCATTCATTACTATTGCAATTGCCTAAGCCCTTTTAAATGCCTTCCTAACTGCATTTGACAGTGCTGATGATCTGTAAGAGTTGTTGAGGCTAAAGCCTCCAAGAGATTCTGAAAATAATACCTTGATTGTGAGGAAAGGCCCATACTTAGTTCTGTAGTCTCAAACCATGCATTTTATTTTGTACATGCAGAAGAAGCCATATGCTTCACTGAATGTAATGATGAATTATAAACCACCCATGAAAACCAGCAGCAGTAAGGAAGTGAGAGGAAATGAGAAGTTAATGCAAATCCAAGCACACAGCTGAAATAAATTGAACCAACTGTGCCTTCATTTATGTAGGGTTTACATTTAATTTTTATTCACATGAACACTCATAGATAGTTATCTAATTATTCTGTGTGCATTGTTTTTCTTCATCTTTGTTTCACAAAAAGCATAGATGATTGTTTCCATTATTCTATCTAGCTACTCTTATACTGAATTTTCTCGATTTTTTATTGCATATTCCATATAGACAAATGCTAGTGGTTTTAAGTATTTAATTACTTCCATATTTTGTGTAATTGTTCTTTGATGTTGGTCGCTTTGAAAACTGGTCACCTTTTCAGATAATTCAAATAAACTAATTCATAATGTTGCCATATAACTCTGCTCTGAAATAGAAACCATGCTCATTTATAGTACAGATGTCTTGTTTATAAATGGCTCATCAGCAAGGTCTTACATGCTGGACATTTACAGAGAACTCATGTATAAACTGGCAAAATTCCTAAATACCAAGGAATGTAGGAAGAAGAAATTTACTTACTGTAAAGAAATTCTGCTAGAATTTAAATAAGATATAACTAATAGCTTTCCTCATTGTTTCTTGATGTTTATGCCACTTTAGCACTGTAAGTGAATAATAGTTATTAATAACTATGATAATTTAGAAGAAATTTAATTTTAACCGTACTATGGTTAAAAACATGTGAAAATGTGCCCAACATTCATAAATTTCTTGAATGAGACTATTAAAATTGTAAATCAGGTATGCATCTGAACCTAAAAATATAATATTTAAACAATTCCAAATATTTCTAATGGTATATGTTGCATCCTACTATTATCCAACAAAAAATGAGAAGAATTAGAGAAATGTTACCTTTAAAACTTTAGTAAGAAAATATAGAGATTTGAAATAATTAAAGAATTATATATATCAAAAGCAATATATAGCATCAGCACAGAAGTAGATTTATGGACTGATAATTGAGGTGGCTTTTCAGTATCTGCCCAGTTCCTTTGGTGTCTAATGAGGAATAGGTCCTGTAGTTGATTCTGTTTCTGGTAGTCCTTGGGATTTAGGAGCTTTCCACCACATATATATGATTTCCATGCAACAAATTTCTTGATGGTTGAATGCTGATTTAATGCCATGTGTATAACTGGAGTGCTATGGTATTAAAAGAAATAAGAAAAGGGTGTTTTAGATATGAGGAGTTCTGGAACAAATAATAATGCTAAAGAAAGAATAGATAGGTATGATTCCTACTTAAATATTTGCATGGAAGAAACAGTTAAAATTATCTTCTTTGTCTAAGTTTATACACAGCACTCTTACTCTTAATATTTTCTTTTTAATTTTGGGGAAAATATTTGGATTTTGAGTAAGTTTGGTATTTTGTCTCTCCATAACTTAGCAGAACTTTGACAAGAAGATTCCAATTGGCCCAAACAGACTCCACACAGACAAGCTGTGAGTTGATCACAGCTCTAAACACTGAGAGTTTAACAAATACTAAAAGGATTCACATGTCTGATGTTGAAGTGTTTATAGATAATCTGTAAATTGTGCGGGAAGTTACACAATGAGTTGTACAAATTTCCATTAAATTATATATGTAGGTTTATATGCAGACTCATAAGTATTATAACTTAGATTAGGAGATGATATAATTCACTATGACATTTTTAGTCACCCTTGCTGAAACCACTAAATGGTTATATAGGCCATTTAGTCAATCTTTTATGCACTACCTTTCACCTTTTGTATTAGTCTCCGACCCCTATCCTTAACTAAAGGCATCTTCATTATGCTATCTGCTATTTAAAATCACTTTACCTAATATTTCTTTCTCTATTACTCTCTACCTTCATAGATGTTAATTTGCTGCTTTCGGCAATTATATAGGTTGTGTACTCATTTCTGGATACTTTAACAGAGGTGAGAAAGAACATGCTATATTTGTCTTTAGGGAAGTGAATGGCCTCATTCACATTTTGGATACATACTATGTGCTCTCTTTCCAATGGGTAGTTGAAGGAGATTTGAGTTGTATTTCTATCTTGGACATTATGAAGAGAGTGTCAGTGAACATGGCTGAGAAATTATCTGCAGAGTAGACTGAATTCCTTTAGGAATCTGCAAGAACTGGTACACTTAGGCCAAACAGTAGATTTATCTTTATTGTTCTGAAGATATTCAACACTGGTGTTCAGAGTAGCTGCACCAGTTTATGACCTCACACAAAGTGAAAGGTAGTTTCCTTTCTCCACACCTTTTCCAGGTTTGCTGTTAGTTATCTTGTTTCCAGCATTCTGGCTTAGATAAGATAAAATCTCAAAGTTGTTCTTATTTTCATTTTGCTAATTGATAAGGTCACAGAACACATTAAAATTACTTCATTGCCATGTTTTATTTCTCCTTTTAAGATCTCTCTGGTCAGTTACATAGGCCATTTAGTCAATGTTTTAACAGATTGTTTTAATTATCTATATGTTCTCAATGGTAATCCTCTGAGAGATGTATATTTCGCAAAATTTCACTCCCATTTTTTATGTTTCATACTCACTTGACTGTTGGTTTAGCTGAGCAAAAGCTGTGTAAAGTCTTATGCAGCCCCACTTCTCAATCATTGGCCTTAACTACTGGTTAAAAACACTTCTTACTCTGAGAGTCTTTCCCTACACCTATATATTATAGAACACTGTCTAAGTTTTTTTTTCTTCTTTTCTTTATTTACATTTCAAATGATATCCCCTTTTCTGGATTCCCCCTCCCCGAAAGTCCCATAAGCCCTCTTCCCTCCTCATGTTCCCCAATCACCCCCTTCCTGTTTCCCTGTCCTGGTATTCCCCTATACTGCTGCACTGAGTCCTTCCAGGACAAGGGGCCTCTCCTTCTTCTTGGGCATCATTTGATATGTGAATTGTTTCTTGGATATTCTGAGCTTCTGGACTAATATCTGCTTATCAGTGAGTGTATACCATGTGTGTTCTTTTGTGATTGGGTCGCCTCACTTAGGATGACATTCTCCAGTTCCACCCAATTGCTTAAGAATTTCATGAATTCATTTTTTTAGTAACTGAGTAGTATTCCATAGTGTAAATATGCCACATTTTCTGTATCCATTCCTCCTTTGATGGATATCTGGGTTCTTTCCAGCTTCTGGCTATTATAAATAGAGCTGCTATGAACATAGTTGAGCATGTGTCCTTATTACATAGTGGGGAATCCTCTGAGTATATACCCAGGAGTGGTATAGCAGGATCTTCCGGAAGTGACATGCCCAGTTTTCTGAGGAACCGCCAGACTGATTTCCAGAGTGGTTGTTTCCAGGAGTGGAGGAGTGTTCCTCTTTCTCCACATCCTCACCAACACCTGCTGTCTCGTGAGTTTTTAATCTTAGCCATTCTGACTGGTGTGAGGTGAAATCTCAGGGTTGTTTTGATTTGCATTTCCCTGATGTCTAAGGATGTTGAGCTTGTCTTTAGGTGCTTCTCAGCCATTTGATATTCCTCAGTTGAAAATTCTCTGTTTAGCTCTGTAGCCCATCTTTTAACAGGGTTATTTGGCTCTCTGGAGTCTACTTTCTTGAGTTCTTTGTATATCTTGGATATTAGCCCTCAGTCGAATGTAGGGTTGGTAAAGATCTTTTCCCAATTTGTTGGTTGCCTTTGTGTCCTTTTGACAGTGTCCTTTGTTTTTCAGAAACTGTGTAATCTTATGAGGTCCCATTTGTCACTTCTTGATCTTAGAGCATAAGCTATTGGTGTTCTGTTCAGGAAATTTTCCCTTGTGCCCATGTCCTCAAGGATCTTCCCCAGTTACTTTTCAGTTAGTTTCAGTGTGTCTGGTTTTATGTGGAGGTCCTTGATCCACTTGGAGTTGAGCTTAGTACAAGGAGATAAGAATGGATCGATTTGCATTCTTCTGCACGCTGACCTCCAGTTGAACCAGTACCATTTGTTGAAAAGGCTATCTTTTTTCCACTAGATGATTGTAGCTCCTTTTTCAAAGATCATGTGACCATAATTGTGTGGATTCATTTCTGGGTCTTCAATTCTATTGGTTACAGAATTAAATATTTCACATTCCTTGGTCCATTTGGTAGACAGATCTTATGGTAGACAATACATATGGCTGTAATTTCACACTTCTACCTGTGCACCACCAGTACTCCCAGGACAATTTGTTGGAGATGTTATTTGCTATCTAGTGTTTTATTTTGTGGTCCTTTTCTACATTAAATAACTATAATTATGTCTTCATGTTTGGCTCTTTGACTTCCATTGGCCTGTGTATGCCAGATACCAGGCAGTCATAGGTAATCTACCAAAACCATTAGTATATATAAATGTCCTACAAGCAAGATGTTAACACACCATGAGCAAATAAAAGAAAAAAGTGACATTAAAACAATGATCTTTTTGTGCAATTATTTTTACAAATACATGCACAGTATAGTAAATGATGGTCCTTTCTTTACTTTATGAACATATCTCAAATGCTTAGGGGTTGAACTTCCTAAAAGTTTTGTAATTAAACATAAATAATTTGACATATCCAGATGAAGACACTACAAATGAGTATGCATTCATCTTACACATAAATTAATATAATTTTATGCAAAATGTTTGTTTAGCTACATTATGACTACAACACATGACAGGAATGTTAATGAAGAATTTTGTACTGTGTTTATACTTTCACATTTTGATGCATTAATATTTTCAGATTTCCAAGTTATCTTGGCTAAATGCATATAAGATTTGATTGTTGTTCTAAAATTCCCATTTTTAAAAAATGTATTTCTTTGGTCTACAGCTCTTGGAAAATTACATAATTTAGAAGTTACTGCTTCAAAGATTTATAGACAAACATGCCTTTACATAGTTGTCACAACATGGGATGAATGTAACACTTTTTTTATTTTATTTTCGCAACTGTATTTTAAATTATGTGGTGTTTTATTCTTTCAATATGTTGTCACATAGACAGAAGAAGTCAGAAACTGTGTTAATAATTACTAAATTGTTAAATCTATGAATTTGATTATTAACTGGAGAATTCTAAATTCTCTTCACAGTGGTGATCTCAATCTTTTTGCCAAGATACTTGCAGAATATTACAGAATTAGATTATCCATGCTGTAGAAATTTCCTTTAAGTTTATTGTTCAGATGTGCATGTTTGTGTGTATGTGTGTATGTGGGTGTGGGTGGGTGGATGTGAGTGTGCGTGTGTGTCTGTGCTATGTGAAAGATAAGGCTTTCAGGCTGCAAAATTCATGATTAAAAGAGAGGTGTGTGCATGATCCAAACCAGAAGGAGTTCCATGTTGCTTAACTATTTCCAGTACTTGAGTGACACTACTTTCAGCCACTGAACCAGCCCTCTAGCACTCAGGTACTATTTTTGTATGACAGATTTCATTTATCCAGAATTGTGAATAAAAAAAACTAAAAAAGAGGATACATTTCCTTTATACATCACCTACACTTATGCACTTTGCTATAAAAATAAAAACCATCCAAGACAGAAATAAACCTAACAATGAAATGTATGCTATACAAAGGACAATATGCTGAAATAAATTTAACAAATCAATCAATAAGTAGGAATTCTTGGGCTAGTTTCTCCTTTTAAGTCTGTATTACAGCGTCATATATTCACATTGCATTTCATCAATATAAGGGAGAGGTAACACATTTGGAGACAATCTGGCAAGTGATTATGTTGTTAGTGAAGGGAAGGGGAATTTTGCAATGACAGTCAGACATCAATTTTTCCAGAGACTATGTATTCTGGGGAACTGTTATCAGGACAAAGATAAATATATTCTCCTGCATTCACTGGAATGGCATTAGCAAGAGCATTCTAAAAGAAACAAGTTAAATGTCCATGTTCTGATTAATAGATTAAAGATATGGAATATCTTCTAGATTTGTTAATGTCATTTGTGTAAGCATATAACATGTAGATATCATTATACTCATGGATAGATCTTAGGTGCAAGTAATACAGTATCTAATGCATATACAGTACCAGGAGGAGTCCTGCTCATAGAATCTAGGAGGAAATTATTGTTAACAGTTGCTAGAGTTAGTTGGGGGAAGGAAGATTATGGACATCAACTCTAGAACAGGTAGGAAGCAAAAAGAACTGGAAAGAGATGGTTGTGGTTTCATAAATAGTAGATCTTAAAAAAGAAAACAGAAGGAAAGAATTTGAAATTTGTTCCAAGAGTTGATACCTATTTGAGAATGTAATCCTCTTCAATCTGATAGTCACATTATATAAATTATGTGTACATTGAACCATTATAATAATATTCTATCTGTTTAACATGGGCAATTTTGTATTTTAAATATCAGTTAATAAACAAATAAATTGCAAAAGACAATAAAAGTTTGGTGGCAATGGGAATTTAATAACTTTTTTATTGTATTTACAAATTTTTTATTTTTAATATTTTTTATTTATTTTATTTTTTACAGTACTTATTTTTTAATATTTTTATTTTCTATATTCTTTGTTTACATTCCAAATGATTTCCCTTTTCCCAGATCCCCCCTCCCAATATGTCCCATAAACCTTTTTCTCTCCATCCATTCTCCAATCACCTCCCTCCTTTTTTTTCTCTGTCCTTATATTCCCCTCCAATGCTAGATCAATCCTTTCCAGGATCAGGACCTTCTCCATACTTCTTCATGGGAATTATTTGTTATGCGATTTGTGCCTTGGGTATTCAGGGCTTCTGGGCTAATTAATTTCCACTTATTAGAGATTGCATTCCATGTGTATTCTTTTATGACTGGGTAACCTCACTTAGGATGATATTTTCCAGATCAAACCATTTGCCTAAAAATTTTGAGAATTCATTGTTTCTAATTGCTGAGTAGTATGCCATTGTGTAAATTACCACATTCTCTGTATCCATTCCTCCTTTGAGGGGCATCTGGATTCTATCCAGCTTCTGGCTATTATAAATAAGGCTGCTATGAACATAATGGAGCATGTGTCTTTGTTGCATGCCGGGGAATTCTTTGGGTATATGTCCAGGAGAGGTATAGCAGGGTCCTCTGGAAGTGTCATGTCCAGTGTTATGAGAAACCACCAGACTGATTTCCAAAGTGGTTGTATCATCTTAGAGCCCCACCAGCAGTGGAGAAGTGTTCTTCTTTCTCTACATCCTTACCAACACCTGCTGTCTCCTGAGTTTTTGACCTTAGCCATTCTGACTGGTATAAGGTGAAATCTCAGGGTTGTTTTGATTTGCATTTCCCTAATGACTAATGATGTTGAGCACTTCTTAAGGTGCCTCTGAGCCATCCGAATTTCTTCAGGTGAAAATTCTCTGTTTAGATCTGTACCCCATTTTTAATAGTGTTATTTGGTTCCCTGGGGTCTAACTTCTTGAGTTCTTTGTATATATTGGATATTAGCCCTCTATCAGATGCAGGGTTGGTGAATATCCTTTCCCAATTTGATGGTTGCCATTTTGTCCTTTTAACAGTGTCCTTTGCCATACAGAAACTTTGTAATTTTATGAGGTCCCATTTGTCAATTCTTGATCTTAGAGCATAAGCTATTGGTGATCTGTTCAGGAACTTTTCCCCCTTGCCCATGTCTTCTAGGTTCTTCCCCAGGTTCTTTTCTATTAGTTTCAGTGTGCCTGGTTTTACATGGAGGTCCTTGATCCACTTGGAGTGACGTTTAGTACATGAGATAAGAATGGATCAATTCGCATTCTTCTGCATGCTGACCTCCAGTTGAACCAGCACCATTTGTTGAAAAGGCTATCATTTTTCCACTGGTTATTTTTGGCTCCTTTGTCGAAGGATCAAGTGACCATAGGTGTGTGGGTTCATTTCTGGATGTTCAATTCTATTCCTTTGGTCCACTTGTCTGTCACTGTGCCAATACCATGCAGTTTTTAACACTACTGTTCTGTAGTATTGCTTGAAGTCAGGGATACTGATTCCCCCAGAATTTCTTTTCTTGTTGAGAATAGTTTTAGCTATACTGGGTTTTTTGCTATTCCAGATGAATTTGAGAATTGCTTTTTCTAACTCTGTGAAGAATTGAGTTGGGATTTTGATGGGGATTGCGTTGAATCTGTAGATCGCTTTTGGCAAGATTGCCATTTTAACTATATTAATCCTGCCAATCCACGAACATGGAAGATTTTTCCATTTTCTGAGGTCTTCTTCATTTCCTTCTTCAGTGACATGAAGTTTTTGTCATATAGATCTTTCACTTGTTTGGTTAGAGTCACACCAAGATACTTTATATTGTTTGTGGCTATTGTGAAGGGTGTCATTTCCATAACTTCTTTCTCAGCCTGCTTATCCTTTGAGTATAGGAAGGCAACTGATTTGCTTGAGTTGATTTTATAACCAGACACTTTGCTGAAGTTGTTTATCAGCTGTAGGAGTTCTCTGGTGGAGGTTTGTGGTTCACTTAAGCAGACTATCATGTCATCTGCAAATAGTGAAAATTTGACTTCTCCCTTTCTGATTTGTATCCGCTTAACCTCCTTATGTTGTCTAATTGCTCTAGCTAGACCTTCAAGTACTATATTGAAAAGATATGGAGAGAGAGGACAGCCTTGTCTAGTCCCTGATTTTAGTGGGATTGCTTCAAGTTTCTCTCCATTTAGTTTGATGTTGGCTACCGGTTTGCTGTATATTGCTTTAACGATGTTTAGGTATGGGCCTTGATTCCTGTTCTTTCCAAGACTTTTAGCATGAAAGGATGCTGAATTTTGTCAAATGCTTTTTCTGCATCTAATGAGAAAATCATATAGTTTTTTCTTTGAGTTTGTTTATGTAGTGGATAGCATTGATGGATTTACTTATATTGAACCATCCCTGCATCCCTGGGATGAAGCCTACTTGATCATGGTGGATGATCGTTTTGATGTGTTCTTGGATTCGGTTGGCAAGAATTTTATTAAGTATTATTGCATCAATATTCATAAGGGAAATTGGCCTGAAGTTCTCTTTTGTTGTTGGATCTTTGTGTGGTTTTGGTATCAGCGAAATTGTGGCTTCATAGAACGAGTTGGGTAGAGTTCCTTCTGTTTCTATTTTGTGGAATAGTTTGAAGAGTATTGGTGTTAGGTCTTCTATGAAGGTCTGATAGAATTCTGCAATGAAGCCATCTGGTCCCGTGCTTTTTTTGGTTGGGAGACTTTCTATGACCCTTTTTATTTCTTCAGGTGTTATTGGACTGCTTAGTTGATATATTTGATCCTGATTTAGTTTTGGTGTCAGATATCTGTCTAGGAAACTGTCCATTTCCTCCAGATTCTCTAGTTGTGTTGAGTATAAGCTTTTGTAGTAGGATCTAATGATTTTTTGAAATTCCTCAGTTTCTGTTGTTAATCTCCCTTTTCATTTCTAAGTTTGTTAATCTGGATACTGTCTCTCTGCCCTTTGGTCAGTCTGGCTAAGGGTATATCTATCTTGTTGATTTTCTCAAAGAACCAGTTCTTGGTTTTGCTGATTCTTTGTATGGTTTTCTTTGTTTCTACTGGATTGATTTCGGGCCTGAGTTTGATGATTTCATGCCTTCTACTCCTCCTGGGTGAAATAGCTTCTTTTTGTTCCAGGACTTTCAGGTGTGTCATTAAGCTGGTAATGTATGCTCTCTCCAATTTCTTTTTGGAGGCACTCAGGGCTATGAGTTTTCCTCTTAGCACTGCTTTCATTGTGTCCCATAGATTTGGGTATGTTGTGTCTTCATTTTCATTGTGTTTTAAAAAGTCTTTAATTTCTTCCTTGATTTCTTCCTTGACCAAGGTATCATTGAGTAGAATATTGTTCAATTTCCACGTGTATGTGGGTTTTCTGTTGTTTTTGTTGCTATTGAAGACCACTTTTACTCCATAGTGATCTGATAGGAGGCATGGGATTAGTTCTATCTTCTTATATTTGTTGAGGTCTGTCTTGTGACCAATTATATGGTCGATTTTGGAGAAGGTACCATGAGGTGCTGAGAAAAAGGTATATTCTTTTGCTTTAGGATAGAATGTTCTATATATATCTGTTAAATCTAATTTGTCCAAAGCTTCAATTAGTTTCATTGTGTCCCTGTTCAGTTTCTGTTTTCCTGATCAGTCCATTGAGGAAAGTGCAGTGTTGAAGTCACCCACAATTATTGTGTTAGGTGCAATGTGTGCTTTGAGCTTTAATAAAGTTTCTTTTATGAATGAAGGTGCCCTTGCATTTGGAGCATAGATGTTCAGGATTGAGAGTTCTTTTTGTATTTTTCCTTTGACCATCAAGAAGTGTCCCTCAGAGTCTCTTTTGATGACTTTGGGTTGAAAGTCAATTTTATCTGATATTAGAATGGCTACTACAGCTTGTTTCTGAGACCATTTGCTTGTAAAATTGTCTTCTAGCCTTTTACTCTAAGGTAGTGTTTGTCTTTGAGCCTAAGGTGTGTTTCTTGTATGCAGCAAAATGTAGGGTCCTGTTTATGTATCCAGTTGGTTAGTCTATGTCTTTTTATTGGGGCATTGAGTCCATTGATGTTAAGAGATATTAAGGAATAGTGATTGTTACTTCCTGTCATTTTGATGTTATTTTTTAAATTTGATTGGTTAACTTCTTTGGGTTTGATGAGAGAAGATTACTATATTGCTTTTTCCAGGGTGAAGTTTCCCTCCTTGTATTGGTGTTTTCCTCCTATTATCCTTTGTAAGGCTGGGTTTGTGGATAGATATTGGGTAAACTTGGTTTTGTCATGGACTATCTTAGTTTCTCTATCTAGGTGGAGAAACTAAGGTATTCTATGACAAAACCAAATTTAATCAATACCTTTTTACTAATCCAGACCTACAGAAATGCTAGAACAAAAACTCCAGCACAAGAGGAGTAAATACATTTAAGAAAACTTAAGAAATTAAAAGTCTCAGAGCGAAACCAAAAGAAAAAAAACACTCACACTAATACATACACACACACACACACACACACACACACACAAATATCTATATCTATATCTATATATCTATATCTATATCGATGTCGATGTCCATATGCATATCTATATCCATATCCATATCCATATCCATATCCATATCCATATCCATATCCATATCCATATCCATATCCATATCTATATCTATATCTATATCTATATCTATATCTATATATCTATACCTATCTATATCTATATCTATATCTATATCTATATCTATATCTATATCTATATCTATATCTATATCTATATCTATATCTATATCTATATACCAAACAAACAAAACAAACAAAAAATAAGAGCTATCAATGACTGGTAATTAATTTCTCTCAAGAACAATGGACTCAATTCACCAATAAAAATACACAGGCTAACAGACTACATACATTATATACATAAACAAGAGCCATCATTCTGCTGCATACAAAAAACACAAAGCAAAACAACCCTAGATTCCACCTCATACCAATCAGAATGGCTAAGATCAAATACTCAGGTGACAACAGATGCTGGTAAGCATGTGGAGAAAGAGGAACACTTCTCCATTATTGGTGTGGTTGCAAGCTAGTACAACCACTCTGGAAATTAGTCTGGTTGTTTCTCAGAAAATTGGACCTGAGGACCCAGCTATTCCTCTCCTGGGTATATACCCAAAAGTTGCTCCTACATATAACAAGAACGCATGCTCCACTATATTTATACCCAGAATCTGGAAATAACCCTGATGTCCTTCAACAGAAAAATGGATAGAGAAAATGTGGCACATTTACATAATGGAATATTACTCAGCTATTAAAAACAATGAATTCATGAAATTCTTAGGCAAATGGATGGAACTAGAAAATATCATCCTGAGTGAGGTAACCGAATCACAAAAGAACACACATGCTATGCACTCACTGATAAGTAGATATTAGCCCCAAATCTCAGAATACTCAAGAATCTATTCACAGACCACCTGAAGCTCACCAAGAAGGAAAACAAAAGTGTGGGTCCTTTGGTCCTTCTTAGAAGGGAGAGCACAAAACCCATGGGAGGAAATACAGAGACAATGTATGGAGCAGTGACTGAAGGAAAGGCTATCCAGAAATTGCTCTACCTGGGGATCTATCCATCCCATATAGTTACCAAAACCACACACTATTGTGGATACCAAGAAGTGCTTTCTGATAGAAGCCTGATATAACTGCCTCCTGAGAGGCTCTGCCAGAGCCTGACAAATACAGAGGTGGATGGTCACAGCCAACCATTGGACTGCACATGGGGTCCTCAATAGAGGAGCTAGAAAATGGAATGAAGGAGCTGAAGGGGTTTGTAGCCCCATAGGAGGAACTACAATATCAACTATCCAGACACCCCAGAACTCCCAGGAACTAAACTACCAACCAAGCAGTACACATGGAGTGATCCAAGGCTCCAGCCAAATATGTAGCAGAGGATGGCCTTGTTGGACATCAATGGGAGGAGAAGCCCTTGGTTCTATGAAGGCTCAATGCCCCAGTGTAGGACAGGGAACTGGGAATGGGTGGGAGAACACTGTTCATTTCATTGAGATTTTCAAGTTTTGTGAAGTAAAGGCATTTTGAAGTAAGACCTAATTATATTTTGAGTTTTCTTAGTTTTTGTTCTGATGTCTCCCTTTTCATTATTTATTTTGTTAATTTGAATACTGTCTCTGTACCTTTTAAAGTACATGACCAAGGTCTTGCCTATCTTGTTGATTTTATCAAAGAGTCAACTCATTTTCTTGATTCTTTGTGTTGTTCTCTTTGCTTCTTACTCTTTTTTTTTTTTTTTTTTTAGTGTTTGATTTCCTGTTTATTATTTTTTTTATTTGATATAATTTATTTACATTTCAAATGATTTCCCCTTTTCTAGCCCCCCCCACTCCCCGAAAGTCCCGTAAGCCCCCTTCTCTTCCCCTGTCCTCCCTCCCACCCCTTCCCAGTTCCCCGTTCTGGTTTTGCCAAATACTGTTTCACTGAGTCTTTCCAGAACCAGGGACCACTCCTGCTTTCTTCTTGTATCTCATTTGATGTGTGGATTATGTTTTGGGTATTCCAGTTTTCTAGGTTAATAACCACTTATTAGTGAGTGCATACCATGATTCACCTTTTGAGTCTGGGTTACCTCACTTAGTATGATGTTCTCTAGCTCCATCCATTTGCCTAAGAATTTCATGAATTCATTGTTTCTAATGGCTGAATAGTACTCCATTGTGTAGATATACCACATTTTTTGTATCCACTCTTCTGTTGAGGGATACCTGGGTTCTTTCCAGCATCTGGCAATTATAAATAGGGCTGCTATGAACATAGTAGAGCATGTATCCTTATTACATGGTGGGGAATCCTCTGGGTATATGCCCAGGAGTGGTATAGCAGGATCTTCTGGAAGTGAGGTGCCCAGTTTTCGGAGGAACCGCCAGACTGCTTTCCAGAGTGGTTGTACCAATTTGCAACGCCACCAGCAGTGGAGGAGTGTTCCTCTTTCTCCGCACCCTCTCCAACACCTGCTGTCTCCTGAATTTTTAATCTTAGCCATTCTGACTGGTGTAAGATGAAATCTTAGGGTTGTTTTGATTTGCATTTCCCTAATGACTAATGAAGTGGAGCATTTTTTAAGATGCTTCTCCGCCATCCGAAGTTCTTCAGGTGAGAATTCTTTGTTTAACTCTGTACCCCATTTTTTAATAGGGTTGTTCGGTTTTCTGGAGTCTAACTTCTTGAGTTCTTTATATATATTGGATATTAGCCCTCTATCTGATGTAGGATTGGTGAAGATCTTTTCCCAATTTGTTGGTTGCCGATCTGTCCTCTTGATGGTGTCCTTTGCCTTACAGAAACTCTGTAACCTTATGAGGTCCCATTTGTCAATTCTTGCTCTTAGAGCATACGCTATTGGTGTTCTGTTCAGAAACTTTCTCCCTGTACCGATGTCCTCAAGGGTCTTCCCCAGTTTCTTTTCTATTAGCTTCAGAGTGTCTGGCTTTATGTGGAGGTCCTTGATCCATTTGGATTTGAGCTTAGTACAAGGAGACAAGGATGGATCAATTCGCATTCTTCTGCATGCTGACCTCCAGTTGAACCAGCACCATTTGTTGAAAAGGCTATCTTTTTTCCATTGGATGTTTTCAGCCTCTTTGTCGAGGATCAAGTGGCCATAGGTGTGTGGGTTCATTTCTGGATCTTCAATCCTGTTCCACTGATCCTCCTGCCTGTCACTGTACCAATACCATGCAGCATTATTTGCAGACGACATGATCGTCTACCTAAGTGACCCAAAGAACTCCACTAGAGAGCTCCTACAGCTGATAAACAACTTCAGCAAAGTGGCAGGTTACAAAATCAACTCAAGCAAATCAGTGGCCTTCCTATACTCAAAGGATAAGCAGGCTGAGAAAGAAATTAGGGAAATGACCCCCTTCACAATAGCCACAAACAGTATAAAGTATCTTGGGGTGACTCTTACCAAACATGCGAAAGATCTGTATGGCAAGAACTTCAAGACTCTGAAGAAGGAAATGGAAGAAGACCTCAAAAAATGGGAAAACCTCCCATGCTCATGGATCGGTAGAATCAATATAGTTAAAATGGCCATTTTGCCTAAAGCACTATACAGATTCAATGCAATACCCATCAAAATCCCAACTCAATTCTTCACAGAGTTAGAAAGAGCAATTATCAAATTCATCTGGAACAACAAAAAACCCAGGATAGCTAAAACTATTCTCAGCAACAAAAGAAAATCTGGGGGAATCAGTATCCCTGACCTCAAGCAATGCTTCTTACTCTTTGATTTCAGCCCTGGGTTTGACTATTTCCTGCCATCTCCTCCTATTTTGAGTGTTTGCTTCCTTTTTGTTCTAGAGCTTTCAGGTATGCCTTTAAATTATTAGTATAGGAGCTCCCAAATTTCATTTGGAAGCCACTTACTTAGTTTTATGAACAGCAGAGAGTTGTTCAGTTTCAAAAAGTATGGAGGCTTTATATTATATGGTCAGTTTTGGAGAAGATTCTATGTAGTTCTGAGAAGGAGGTATATATACACAGCAAAACACTCAATCATCATAGATTGAGAAAACAAGATATTTCAAGACAAATATAAATTAAAACAATATCTATCCACAAATACATCCCTACAGAAAATACTAGGACAACTCCAACCCAAGAAGGATAACTACATCCAAGAAAACACAGGAAAGAAGTAATTGCAAACCAGCAAAAACAAGGGAAGCTCACAAACACTCACACACACACACACACACACACACACTAAAACCACCAATATCAAAATAGCAGGAAATAACAATCACTATTCATTAATTTCTCTCAACATCAATAGCCTCAATTACCCAATATAAAGAGGTAGGCTAAGAGAATGGATGTGCAAACAGGATCCATCATTTGCTGCACACAGAAAACACAGATCAGCAATAAAGGCAAACATTACCTCAGAGTAAAGGACTAGAAAATATTTTTTCAAGCAATCATACTCAAGAAGGAAGCTGAAGTAGCTATTCTCATATCTAATGAAATAGACTTTCAGCCAAAACTAATCCAAAGAGACAAAAATAATTCATATTCTAAAAAGGAAACGATACCAAGATGATATCTCAATTCTGATCATCTATGCCTCAAACACAAGAACAAGAACATTTATAAAAGAAACTTTGCTAAAGCTTAACATGCGCGTAGAACCCCACTCCTTTCTAATGGGAAACTTCAACACTCCATTCTCACCAATTTACAGGACACCCAGAGAAAATCTAAAAAGAACTATCTAAACTGTTGAACATTATGAATCTAAAGGATCTAATAGACGTCTATAGAATATTTCACCCAAATACAAAAAAATTATACCTTCTTCTCAGTGCCTCATGCATCCTCCAAAATTGACCATATTGCCTGTTGCAAAGCAAGTATCAACAGACAGAATAAAATTGAAATAATGCCTTGAAACTTATCAGACCACCAAAGATTAAAGCTGGACTTCAACAACAACAGGAACACCAGAAAGTCTACATAATCATGGAAATTAACCAACTCTGTACTCAATGTTCTCTGGGTCAATGAAGGCAGCCAACGAATTATGGACCCAACTTGAGACTGGTCCCATGGGCAAAGTGTCAGTCCCTGACACCATTAATGGTACACAGTTATGCTCTAAGATAAGAGCCTATCATGGCTTTCCTCAGAGAGGCTCAAACCAGCAGTTGATTCATATAGATGCAGACACTCACAGCCAAATATATGTAGTTTGGAGACTCAAGCTGGAAACAACCCGTATGTCCTTCAACAGAGGAATGGATATGGAAAATGTGGTACATTTACACAATGGAATCCTATACAGCTATTGAAAACAATGATTTCTTGAAATTCACAGGCAAGTGGATGGAACTTGAAAATATCATCCTGAGTGAGGTAACTCAGTCACAAAAGAACACACATGGCATGCAATCACTGATAAGTGGATATTAGGCCAAAAGATAGGAATACCCATGATGCAATTTACAGATCATATGAAACCTAAGAAGAAGGAAAAGCAAAATGCGAATGCTACAGTGCTTCTTGGAAGGGTAAACAAAATACTCACAGGAGAAATTATGAAAACAAAGTTTGGAGCAGAGACTGAAGGAAAGGCCATCTATAGGCTGCCCCACCCCAGGATCTATCTCATATACAGCCACCAAACCTGGACACCATTTTGGGTGCCAGGAAGTACTTTCTGATGGATGCCTAATATGGTTGTCTCCTGAGAGGCTTTGCCAGAGCCTGACAAAGACAGAGGCAGAAGCTCACACCCAACCATTTGACTGAGCACGGGAGTCCCCAATGGAGGAGTTGGAGAAGGGACTGAAGGAACAAAGGGGTTTGCAGCTCCATGGAGGGAACAACAGGTGTCAACAAGATACCCTGCAGATCTCCCTGGGACTGGACCACCAGCCAAAGAGTACACATGGAGGGACTCATGTCACTGTCCACATAGGTGGCAGAGGATGGACGTGTTGGACACTTGTGAGAGGAGAGACCCTTGTGCCTAAGGGTGTTTGATGACCTTGTAGAGGAATGCCAGAGCAAGAAGACTGGAGTGGGTGGGTGGGTAAGGGTGCACCCTCATAGAGGCAGGTCAAGGGTGGATGGTATAGGGCATTTCCAAAGGGAAGACCTGGAAAGAGGAAAACTTTTGAAATGTAAAGAAAGAAAAATATGCAATAAAATAAAGAAGGAATAGGAAGAAGAATTGTGTGCCTTGGTGGGGGCAGGTACTTCACAGGAAGACCAACAAAATGTATGAAATTGGACCCTTGAGGATCTCAGAGATTGAATCACCAACCAAAGAACATGCAGAGCTGGACCTAGTCCTCCCTACACATAAGTGGCAGATGTGCTGCTTGGTCTTCATGTATGTCCTGAATGACTGGAGCAGGGACTATCCCAAAAGCTGTTGTCTATGCAAATACAAAGTTCATGTTCTTGAGGATACCTACCTGTCAGTCTGGTTACATTATCTTGAAGTGAACCAAAGCTGTTATGAGGAATGAAGATTGTAAAAGCACGATTCGATAAGATTTACGAGCAAGACTCGCTTGCTCAGTCAGTATTAGAGAGACTTCTTTCTGCAACAGATGGGTTCACAAGCAGACTTATTGGCAAAAATTATGCAGAGAAAGAGACCTTAGAATACCCAGCTCTAAATAGATGTCTCCATTAAATCTCTCTACTCAGAGCTCAGTGAACCTCGGGACAAGAGAAGAGTGTAAGAAACAGAGAGAGTGGAGAAAACGAGAGAGAACAAGGCACTTTGATTCAACTGGGCAAGTCTCATATGAACTCACAAGGATTAAAGCACCATGCACAGGAAAGTCACCAAAAGCTAAGTCAGTCAAAGTTGGCACAGAGAACATAGGCGTCCTGAGACACACCTGCTTCAGTAGTTATAAACACAGCCCAGAGACGAGTCAGGCCCCCAGAAACAAGAGCCTCGATAATTCTAAGACACTGGTTCCAGCCCCAGACTGGCTCTGCCAATCCACTCCTGGAAAAGGAGTGTTATTTTGCTTTGCCTTGGCATTGCTTGTTTTTTTAGTCTACCAATTTTTTGATAACACTCTCCAAAATATGAGAACATTTATATGGTGTACTAACTATACTCCAAGACTCGATGAAAGTAACACATCTTTCCGCTCAGAATCTATAGGCTTCCACTTTTATCTAATGAAGAGAACGCCTTCTTCATTCATTCCAGTTGACCCTATCTCACTGTTTTATTTGCTACCTAAGTTGAAAGGTGTTGTTATGTAAATTACAATCCTTAGGTTTTAATTTGTCGATAGTTCTTACTAACGTGTGTTTCTGAGGGCATATTTGCGGTTCTCTGAAATGACTTGTCTATCTGGCTTCCACAGTCTCCTCTCAGTGATTTTCTTTGGGTTGGCAACACACAGATTGTTGTTTTATGAAATTGCCATTGTAAGCTATCAGATATCATCAAACCAGATGTCACTTAAAGTGATCCTATCATAACAGCTACACAGAACTCTATAAGCAGTGTAAATTTTAAGACTCAAGTACTGTTCCAAATATTTGAAAGAATCACGGCTATATGTCAAGTCACTAAGAAACTTCAGAAAAAACCTTTTTTCTTTTTTATCAGTCCACTACTTTGCTAAAGACAAATAGCCACTGACCATGCTTGTTCTCTTTTTCTTACTCCTTTATTTTGTTTTATTATAAGCCAACTTGCAAATATCATAGAACAAAATCAACCAGAAACAAAGACTATGCAAGTAAATGAACTTATATGCCCTTATCCACCAAAACCAAAATAAAAACCATGATAGAATTAGAACTAAAAAATGTTTCTATTTTATGTGTATTACTTGCATTGACTCCTCAGTTTAGATACACAGATACTCTCCGACAATGATAGAAGTGCAGTATGTAGGTTTCCAACACTTCAGTGACATCCACAAAAACCCTTTTTAGCAAACTTGAGGTGATAAAATGTCTCCATTCTTCATTTCCTGACAGCCACAATTGATTAGGGGTTGGAGGGATATTTGTAGGATGATAATAATTTTCTCCAAGTATATATTTTTAGAAAACCACAGCTTACAACTTCTCCTTGATCCATTTTATAACCTGAAGGTAAGAAGGTTTTCAAAAGTTTAGAGAAAAATCTAGAAGCCTTTGGGTAGACATGTGGATTTTAGACTACCTTCTAGTTCTCATTGGAAGCTGACATCAATTCTTTCTCAGATATTCACAGACAATTTCCAAATTAACACATTACCATGCTTGTTTGTAAGTTATCCTCCAAAGCAAGGGGTAGAGAAAGTGGAGTAGGAGTAGAATTTGCTGAATAGTAAAGCAAGGCAAAGAAAAGAAAAGGAAAAAGGAACATAAATATTAAAAGGGAGGATCAACTATTTTCTTCTTATTATCAGTATCCTTATATTTAGGGACTAAACATAACTCGTCAAGAGAAAAGGACTGTATATAATAACACACATACATTCATTTTTTAATGAATTACAATTATAGCATATATTGCTATATAGAGAATATTATATATTATATTATATTATATTATATTTTATATTATATTTATTATATATTATATATCATATCACATCATATTATATTGATTATATTATGCACCATGCCCACAAAGCCAGCACATATTGGATGTTTATTTTGAATACTTATTTTGAAGGCTCAGCTCATTGCTTCCATTTTCTACCGGCTTCACACTTCTGCTTTCACAAATCCTGCCTGCTGGAGAATTGTTTCTTCATGCGTGTGTCATACAAGAAATATCTAGAATATTAATATAAAATCTCTTTTGAAGTAGACTGATTTGACTCTAGAATTATGAATGCATATTTCGGTGTCACACTCTGTGGTCCGCAGCCCTGCCATGAAAGTTCAAATGCCTTCAGATATCAGAAGTTTTTTTCTCTTTGCATTTATAAAGATCACTTTCACTCTCTCAAAGTCTAAATGTGCCTAACTAATGGCATTAGCTAAGGTTGACATTTTAAAATGCCATCAAATGTTGACCGTGAAAAGGATCTTTCACAGTTTAAGAAAATTCACACACAGAGTAGATTTGTTTTTGACCAATTAGTAAGCTTAGATATCTCACAAAACACAGGATTCCCTGCAGGCAGTGGACATCTCTAGGATGTGTGTGCAGTAACATATAGTAAGGGCAGTTTCTGCTTTTTCTTTTTACTATGTATATGTATGCATATTTAATATTCAGTGAACATACATATTCAAAGATGTGTATTTTAAAACTTGAAGTACTAGAATTATTTTGAGATCATACTGATAGCTGTCTGTAACTGAAAACCACCTGGAAATTTCTGATGATTAAACAACTGCTAATTTATCATTAGAACTCCTGTTAAGAGGAGAAGAAATACACATTAAATTACATAAAACATCACTGAGCACTTTCATGATAAAAGTTTACCAGTTTATGACTATATAAAACTTATTGATGAGAAATTAGAGAATACTGAAAATTCTATTTTTTGTACTTTATCCTTCAAATACAATTATATGTTTATTAGTAATTTATGGAAAGAAGCCATGATGGCAATGTTGCTAATGCACAGTAATAAAGACCTGAACTCTGATTCTGCAATATAAGTAAATAGGGGAAGGTAGTGGGATTATTTGAATTTACTAACTAGAGAGTCTACTGAATGAGTGATCTCTAGATTTCATGAGACCCTGCTTCCCAAAATACAGTAGAAAGTGACTGACAAAAACACACATTTTGGCCTACAATTTCCTCCTCTACCCCTTTCATGTACAGATTCACACACACAAATACTTGAACATACACATCAACATACACATATTACACATACAAAGTTGTGTCTAGTCAGGGACTGAGGAGTCACTATTGCATAGATTTGAGGCCAATCAAGGTTAAAAGTACTTTTGTGTTTGGTTGGGTTACAAGGCCAAAAAGGGAGAGAGAGAGAGAGAGAGAGAGAGAGAGAGAGAGAGAGAAGCACACATGCAAACAAACCTAAAAATATCCTCTATATATTATAGTAATCATGCTACTAATTCAATGCAAACAATTTCTAGACAACTGTAATGGAATACTCATATATATTATGGCCTATGATATGTTGTATCATTAATATCACAATGAATTCTCTTACAATATACAAGTTCAAAAGGGAAATTAAACACCAAGAAATATATACCAAGTGAATAAAAATCTTAATTAATTGGAAGAACTTTCAAAAATAAATGCTAATTTCCAATTAATGACAGGAGAATATATAGCTCAACCAGTTTTGCTAGTATACAACTAAGATCAGAATGTGTATCAGGAAGAAAACAAAGGAGAGAAAATTCTGGTGAGAATATGGGGAAGGCAAAAATGCACACACCACTGATTTTAAAAACATAAATTCATGTTGTCACTGTTCAAATCATTATATAAATTCTCAAACACAAGAACTAGAACTGTACTACCCTAAAATATATACCTGAAGGATTTTCAAGTCCACATGTCATAGATATTGCACAGATCCTGACGTTGTACTATGCACAATAGCTAGCAAATTAAAATTGAATATAAAAATAGATTTTAAAAAATGTGAAGATGTGTGTATGTGTGTGTGTGTGTGTTTTATTTGCCTTTAGAGAAAAAAGAAAGCAGGAAACTACATGAATACAAATAAACATATAAAAAACATACAGATTCTAGATAATATGTAAAACATAATACAATCAAATTCAGAAACACAAAAACAAAAATATACACTTCATGGTTCATCACAGCTATAGAATATATATTTATTTATATATAAAGTAGAGTAAAAGTGAGAACATGAGGAGACTAGGATAGAAGTAAAAATTAGTGCCTAATATAATGACATATGTCAAAATGCAGAAAGGAAATTTTATGTCTCTTAGAGTTTCTCATCTAGATAGGCAATAAACAAAAAACCCTTAAAACAGTGGTATAACAAAATTAATACAGACTTATAGACAAATTAATGAGACAAGAGAACCAACAGATGAATATAAATGTTATATATGAACACTACAAAAATACTAGATGAGAGTTACTTCAAAACACCATATTGGGCAAACTGTATATCTACATGTTATCTCATAAAGATATATAAAACAAATATCGTCCTAAGTGAGATAACCAAATCACAAAAGGACACACTTGGAATGCAGTCATTGATAAGTAGATATTAGCCCAGAAGCTCTGAATAACCAAGACAAAATTCACATATCAAATGATTCCCAAGAAGAAGGAAGGAGAGGACCTTGGTCCTGGAAAGGCTTGATACAGTAATATAAGAGATTACCAGAACAGAGAAGTGGGAAGGGGTTGATTGGGGAACTGGAGGAGGTAAGAGGACTTATGGGACTTATGGGGAGGCGGGGAACTGGGAAAGGGAAAATTATTTGGAATGTAAACCAAGAATATAGAAAAATTTTTAAAAATGAACAAAAAAGAACAACAACAGTAACAACAACAAAAGAAGAAGGAGGAGGAGGAGGAGGAGGAGGAGGAGGAGGAGGAGGAGGAGGAGAAGAAGAAGAAGAAGAAGAAGAAGAAGAAGAAGAAGAAGAAGAAGAAGAAGAAGAAGAAGAAGAAGAAGAAGAAGAAGAAGAAAAAGAAGAAAAAGAAGAAGAAAAAGAAGAAAAAGAAGAAAAAGAAAAGAAGAAGAAGAAAAGAAGAAGAAGAAGAAGAAGAAGAAGAAGAAGAAGAAGAAGAAGAAGAAGAAGAAGAAGAAGAAGAAGAAGAAGAAGAAGAAGAGGAAGAGGAAGAGGAAGAGGAAGAGGAAGAGGAAGAGGAAGAGGAAGAGGAAGAGGAAGAGGAAGAGGAAGAGGAAGAGGAAGAGGAAGAGGAAGAGGAAGAAGCAAAATCCATAGCAGTTTCACTGGAGAACAGAGTAGAAGAGAATCTAGACAGATGTTGCAGTAGTATTTCTAGAGTATTTCTACAGAACAGGCACAAAAGTTAAAATAGTAATGTAGAAACAATGTAGTGGACTCTTCCTGTCATACTGAGCTTGATGCCATTGTGTAAGCATGACAAAACATGTAACATACAGTTATCTTTCAATACATTTGTTTTTCAAATTGTTACACATGGTTGTTTTGTAGTACATAGTAAGATATAAGATGTATACAAAATCATTTGAGTAGAGTCTCCTTATTTATAATTAGTATTATTCAAAATCTGTAATACTATTTTTTGTATATGGATAGAGGAAGAATGCAGGTATCTGTATTGTGGTAGGTACAGAAGTGTCAAAATGTACCCACGTGAACTTTTATGTGGAAGCCAGTGAAAAATACTGAGTGGCTGTTTTTTCTTTGTTTGTTTTCTGTTTTGTTTTGTTTTTGAGACAAGATCTGTTACTGAACTTATAACTTACCAAACCAATAACACTGGTGGGGCAGTGAGCTTGATGAACATCTGCGCCTGCCATTTCAGCTCAGAGATTACTAAAGTATCCATCTGAAATTGTATGTTAAATGCAATTTTATTTATATGGCATGCATGTGTATGTACTGTCATAGACAGTGGGTAGAATGGGCATGATACATGTGTAAATGTCAGAAAACAACTAGAGATGCTGATTCTCTCTTTGACTCTGTGAAACATACAATAAACATAGGCTTTCAGTAATGATAGCACACTTTTGGACGTACTTGAGGTATCTCATTGGCCCCATAAACACACATTTTGCATGGATTTGGGACACCTAACTTCAGGTCTTCATGAAGAGTGACAAGAACTTTACTAACAGAGCCATCACCACAGCCTCCACGTTTGTGCAAATTCCAGTTAGTCTTAGAAACCTTTCTAATTCTGTGAAGCGAATTTAGAACCAAAGCAACAAGAAAGCATTAAGTTGATGCCCACAGTTGCAAAGGGTAGTGTCACCCATGGTTTCCATGGCCAGAAGCATGATAGCAGGTCAGCTGCCTGCATAGTAGTTGTACAACAGATGAGAGATTCCAGGCTGAGACAGCAAATATGAAAGACAACTGAAGTGGTGTGGACTTTTTAAACATTGAAAGACCCTTCTAATGGCATTGTTCCTCCAGTAAGGCCACACCTCCTAATGCTTCTCAGTTCCATCCACTGGAGACCAAATACTCAAATATGTTAGCCAATGTGGGCCAATATCGTCCAAACTACTGTAGAATTATACAAGTTTCATATTCAGCAGAATAAAATTTTATTTTTTAAGTGGAGTTTTCATTTTAATGACTCATTTAAGAGTATGTGTTTCATTTTTTTCTTTTTTTTTTTGATTAGATATTTTCTTAATTCACATTTCAAATCTTATCCTCTTTTATATTTTATACTTGTATTTAAAGAATGTTACTAGGTGAAATATTTTTCTGTGGTATATCTTTTATCCCAATGAATTAATGCTTCAATCCACAAAACACAGGGCATAAGCTAGACCAGCATCACCTGATTACTAAATACTTTGAAACTGTGTGAATTGTAATGCTCCTTGAGATTACCATTGAAGACTTATACAATGCAGCTCTCTGTATATGATCAAAAATATCGTTCTGAAAAACATGACACCTCACATATGCCTATTTCTTAACTCTGAGCAATTCTTTTATGCCTGCTATACCTTTTAAAAATTTACCTATGTAATGCCAGGAACTGCTGGAAACATTGATAACATAAATGTTGCTTTCTGATCCTTACTTTTCTATAACATACATGATTTTGTCAATCTCAAATGCTGTTTAATTATCAAATATTCTCAAATGTATACCTTCATATCCAAAGTTTTTATTAAGAAAATGGAAACTATAACCACAGAGGATGTCGATGATTGTGTAAGTGTTCTTCTGATTATTCTAAAGCAAGCATTATTAATTTTGCTCATTATTTGGACCCATTGCCATGGATGGTGTTGGTTCAGGCAAGAACTGTCTGTGCCAGTGTAAATTATACAGTATTCAAATGTCTGTCTTATATATACCGTTAAATATTATTCAAATCCTCATTTGCTCTTTCCCCTTCTTTGTTGTTTGTATCTGTGATGCCCTCTTGAGTCCTGCTGCTTCAGGCTTCAAGGATTGAAATGCTAAATTACTCATTAGCTTGAGGCCAGACTGTAGGGAATATGAGAGGGATGAATTTTGGCATAAATGTCCCCAGCTTTCTATTTCAGGACCCTCTTTATGAAATAAATACATCACAACCTTTTAATTTGGTTTGCCTCTTTTGAAAGCTTCACATAAAAACAGAATAAAATAGGAAAAGAATTATTTAATTATGAATGCATCCTCTAAGAAACCTGATTTTCTGGAGTAGGGACAAATGTTTGGGAATGGTCCATAAATGATTACAAAGCCAACTGACGTCTTCTTAGTGCTCCTTCCTCCCATGGTGCAAACTGTGAATCGCACCAATGAAGACTAGTCTTCGTTTTGTTGACAATCGATTAAAGATTAGGCACTAAACTCTGTGCTGACTGGATCATGAGGCAAATTGCCTCATGTTCATAGTATTGATTCTTTCTGTATTTACAAATGCACTTCCAAAGAAATTAATATGAAGATGTTTCAGAGAAAAGCAACTGCTCTCAATTATGGTAGGGCAGTTTCCTGATGATACTCACACCTGCACTGATATCTTATATTCATTAAGCTTGTTTCGACTTGTAAGTTAACAAGTAAAGACTTGTTAACACTAGTCTCTACTCTGCATATGAGCTGCACATTAGTTCAAACCAACTGTAGAAATAAAGTGGTATAAGAGAAAAGTATGTTACACTATCCAGTCTGTTTATTGACATGTCATTTATTTAATGGCTGAATTGGGGTTGAAGAAGTCTTCCTTAAGTTTAAAACTCAAATTGGGTTTTATAGATAACATATTAGAAATATGCATATGTCCTGAAAGGTGTGCTTTCCTTTATTAAAGGAACTATAAAAAACTGAAATAGAGACAATTTCTACAATTTGTTTCTAGAAACTATTTTAAGTCTTACATATATTATAAACTCAATGTTTTATTTCCAAAATAGCAAATGTGTTGCATGTGTCTGTTCATATAATATTTATTTTAAAACCTCATATTGGCTAGAACTCAGTAATCACTATCTTGTCCAAAGAGAATGAATGTCCAAAAAAAAAAAAAAAGGTGTCTTAGGTGATAGAGATGGGTTGTAGTGGGATAGTGAAACACAAAATTAAGCATTTGGTTTATCTAAACCCCTAGAAAATTGTATGAATTTGCTCTGAAGGAACAAACCATACTTTAGAGCTATCTAGACTAAATATTATGAGGTTTTGAAGCAAGAATCTGAAGAAAAACTGAGAATCCCTGAGTTCATTGTGATTTTTTATGGGCAAAGGGAAGGATTGATTTGTTGTGGTGAAATTTAATTTCCATATGCAAGGCCACCTTCCTGTGTCTCTCAGCTTGAAGGATTTTAGCAGGCCTATTAACTTATACACCCAGTTCACTATTCTTTCAGGCTCTCTCAGTGAGGATCTATTTTCAGGAAAAGAAAAAAAAAGCTAGCAAGAAATTGTGCTATTTATGCAATTGAAGGGAAAATAAAAGTGGCTGAAAATGATGTCTCTAATATAAATAGAATGGCACAGAACCATCAAATTTACAAAGAGACGGTAGAACCACACACATTAGATGATGCCTGATAATTTTATATATAAAGACTCAGTGCAAGAGTATAGGGGAATTCCAGAAGAGGGAAGTGGGAAGGGGTGGATGGAAGAATAGGGGGACGGAAGAGGGCTTATGGGACTTGCGGGGAGTGGGGACCCAGAAAATGGGAAATCATTTGCAATGTAAATAAAAAAAAATTTAAAAAATGTAAAATATATATATATATATGTGTGTATGTGTGTATGTATATGACAAATTTTATATAATATATATATATAAATTATGCCAATGCAGAAGCTAAACACATTAAAAGGAGATAAGAAATTTCAATCAAAGGAAATGTTTCAGAATATTTATCCAAAAAATTCTATAAATTGTACTTCCTGGTGGTATTCATAATTTTGACTGTTTCTAATAATCACTACTTCTACCAGCCTTAATTGTCTGGAATATTATATAAGCCTTTTAATTATAATTTTCATGGTGCAAACATTTTTTTCTCTATCAGTCATTTCTTTGAGGTCAAGCAGTAATCCCCTTGATCACATTAAAAAGAGTTTCCTAGAACTCAGTGTCACACCATGTCTATCCATTCAGTGATCTATCTACTCAATCAGACTAAAACAAGGGTGTTAAGATCTAACTTTCAGAACTTCACACCACTTCCTTACAAATGTTCCAAGCCCTAAATGGCTTCCTCCTTTATTTTTGTGTACATATTAAATGTAATCTTTTCTTTTTGAAATTTTGGGAGAACATTTATTTTTTAATTTCTCAAGCAGTCATTGAGAGCAGATGCAGAGAGTCACAGCCAAACTCAGCAGGAGTTATGGGAACCAGTCATAAGAGTGAGGGAATGGATTTTAGGAGCAAGAGAGGTCACAAAATAAGATAAAATCTTAGACCTCTTAGAGGTCTAAGAACAAGGTCCACAAAATCAATTTCTTTATGTTGGACTTTTTCTTTATTGGTCTGATGTAGAAAGGTGCTGCTTAGAATTGGTTTTATCATGGAATGTTTGATTTTTTTCCATCTACTGTGAATAGAAGTTTTCTGGATATAGTATTTTGGCATGGAATGTATGATCTCTTAGAGTCTGTATACCATCTATCCAGGCCCCTCTAGCTCTTAGAATTTCCATTGAGAAGTCACGTTTTATTCTATCAGGTCAGCCTCTATATATTGCTTTGTTGTTTTGCCCTTCCACCATTTAATAATTTTTCTTTGTTCTGCATATATAATGTTTTAATCAGTGCATACTGAGAAGAATTCCTTTTCTAGTCCACTATAGTTTGTGATTTCTAAGCATCTCTTGATAGTCATCTTATAGTTTAGGTTGGGGAAATTTCTTCTATGTTTTTGTTGAAAATAGTTTCTATGCTTTCACCTGAGTTCTATTCCTATTTTTCTTATTCTTGGCTTTGGTCTTTTCATTGTATTTCAGATTTCCTGAATCTTTTCTGGCAGCTTGTTTTTTAAATCATATTCTTTGAGTAAAGTACCCATTTTTATTTTATGTCTTTAATGCCAAAGATTTTATCTTCCATTTCTTATATTCTGTTAGTGAGGCTTGCCTGTGACTTTCCTGTTCCAAAAATTTTCATGACCACATTGCCTCAATTTGCATTTTCTTTGGAAATTCTCTTTCGACTTTCAGATCTTAAACTGATTTATTTTCTTCCAATTTTTGTTTTTATTTTCACAGATTTTCTTTCATATCTTCTTTAAGGACCATTATTATATTCTTAAATGGTATGCTAAAGATTTTTCCTATTGTTTCAGATGTTAGTATAATCAGGACTAGTCTGGTAGCATTAATGGACTCTTGTGGAAACATTGTCTTGGCTGTTATTGATTGCGGTTTTACTCTGGAATCTAGCATTTGCACGTGGATGATTGTAATTTTACATTCTGAATTTTGTCTTTTTCTTTGTCTAGTGGGTGCTTTCTTCCTTGGTTTCTATTGTCTTCTCCAGTTTTTAGGAGTGTGTGGTATCTATGAGTTGCTGGGTAGATAATTCTTTTGGAATTCCTGGTATAGCCAATGGAGGTTCTGGGCAGAATGTGTTTATAGGTATTGGGTCCTGACACCTTGGAAATGGGATGAAAAAGTGTAGAGCTGAGTTGGACCAAAAGAGAGGGGATAAAGAAGGGTTTTCCACAAGGATCCATTTAGTTCCCTGGGAAAGGAAACAGAGAGGAAAGAGATGCAACAAAAAGTAGTCTGCTACAGAGCTGGCAATGAGACCCGGGGATTTCATTTGAAGGGGTGGAACAAAGTGAAAATCTGAAATTCACCTTCCTGATTCCCTGATCTACTTGCTTCTCTGACATCATTGCCTGGAGGCTTACAGTCCCTGCTTACTGGATTTGGTGGTTGGGAAAACAGGAAGAGTGGAGAGCAAGGTTTAAGGAGATCTGATTGATCCTCTGGGGAAAGGAACAGAAAGGAAGGAAGCCACGGTAGGTGGTCTGCTACTGAGCTGGGGTGAGGCAGGGGAATTAGATTTTGAAGAGGAGAAGAAAGAAGTGATGATATATTTGGGCTGTTTTCCTGGCAGAAATGACCTGATCAAGTCCAGGCAAAGCTTATCAGAACTGGGCCTGGCATACAGCAACCAGTTTGAGGAAGGAAGGTTGGAGGGCAAGAAAAGTATGTACAAGAGGAACTTCCCAAGACAATCCAGATGGAATTATAATGTGACATGTTAAAACTACAAGACATTAGGGCTGCAGTTAATATTTAATTCTTACCCTCTTTTTTTAGAAGTGTTTTTTGATAAGATTTCTGGAAAATTACATGTTTGTGATAAACAAGAGTTAAAGCCTTAAACAGTAATTATAGTAGAATTATTTTTTTCTTTTCTGAGAAAGAAGATTCCAGGACAAGTCATTCTCTGTATTTCCACAGGACCCACCTTTGACACTTTTTCTTTCTTGCCTTGATCCACCAATTACTCAAGCCAGCTAATATTGCCGTTCCCTTGGTGCCTTTTTTGGACTCCTTTGCACACAGTGATGTTTACATTTGAGTGTTAAATTTAAATAATTCAATTAAAATAGAAGCTATTTTATTGTCAGACAAGTGATGTCAATTACCCAATTACCAAAATTTCAATAAATGCAAGAGGTGGGTAAATATGAATGGGTGTGAGGCAGTGTGGATTGCCTTAGTGATGGACTGCAGATATGTTCAAAAAAGAAAGACACTGAAGCAAATTGTATAACTTAGAAAACTCAAGTAATAACATCTTCCACTACAATATAAGAGACAGACAAATCATGATGAGCACTTACTCATGACTTCTATTTTAGTTGTGAGGTCATTACCTTGTTTTTCCCCCTTACTATGTGAAGTTGAAATACTTCTATAATTTTCTAGTAGCTTTTATCTTCATGTTCAATAAATAGAATATCATATACTATATACATGACTTTTTTTCCAATGCTCAAATAATATATGGGAAGAATGTCTCAGACATGAAAAGATTCTAACTCTCTTGCTACTTTGACTTTATTCATTTATTATTTTCATATTATAATAATCCTCCTCCAGAGGCAAATGGACTTATGGACACAGTGAGGTGACCCAGACATAAGTCTGGATAGTACAAAACATTTAGGAATGAGAAAGGTATATAGGAATTGAAGTATTGAATATATCATATAAAGGCCAACATAGAACAGGACCAAGAAACAGAATATCGTGGGAAATAAAAAGCTGCAAAGGAATTTGAGAAAAGCTGTTACTTCAAGCAGTATGATGAAGATAAAATGAAGAATCATTTATATTGAAAAGAAAAAGAGCAACAGTGCTAATTGTGTTGTGGAGTTCTTTTGCTTAAAACACATTCTTTTTCTTCTGACCTAGTATAAACATCAACTTAGCAAAACTAAAATGTTTTTCAATTAAGTCTATTTTATATGCTTTAGTAGCAGACAAATCTGTTTAAGCTTTCCCTGACATTTAAATGACAGCATGGCTTAAATTTTTCAAAACATGGGCTGATAAATTAGGTCATTCTGTGGTCATCTTGTAGTGACAGTCTTTACTTACCAGATACTGTGGGAAAGAATTGTACATGAACTATGAAATTCAAATGCCTAAAGACTAGAATGTGATTACATTTAAAGATAATGCCTTTAAATATATTTAAAATTATACTACAAAAATCTGTCACAGTCAAGATCTTTTAACATTACATGTTTTTAATAAATGTGACATTTGTATAAAAAATTCATTTTGCTATTTTTATATATCCCTACTTATGTTTGAGAGATGGCTAAATATACCAAATCATTTTATCCAAGATCTTGAATTATTTGGATTTACACGTGGATGTATTATAGCTTCCATAAATAGAGAAAGAAATAAAAATAAATACTAGGTTATTAGATTGAGCCATTGACTTCCAATAGTGTTCTTGTAATAGAGACAGTGAACTCCTACAGACATATGTGCCTGCATACACATAGCAAGGTGGAGTGTGCAGACAGAAGACACTGAGCATGCTAAGAAAGAGTCTCAAACAACTCCACTATCCCAGTATGCTTTCTTAGTTTTCTAAGTATGAACTATGAAGGAGGGAATACTTTTGTGCTTCTAAAGTCAACCAACCTGTGGAATTTTATAATTGATTAGTCCTAATCAGAGAAACTTCTTCTTGCAAAAGATTGCCATTAATACCAAGATACACAATGGGGTCAGAGAATAAGAGAATTTGGACCACTCAATCCTAGAGGGGATATATTTTTCATATTCTTCACTTTGCAATCCATGATCTAGGCTGAAGAGGAATTAAGAAGATTCTAAGATATAGGAGTGATGGGTGATCTCAATGAAGCCATATGCATACGCAGCAGAGCAGATATTCATATAAATTTAGAGCTTATTAACCATGCCTCACCCATACAAGTCCTGAAGCCAGACAGATCTCTAGAAGAAAGGACCGAATGAGACATTAACTTCCATTACTCTTTGAGGAACTAGCAACATTTGATTCCTCCTGGGAGAAAATCAGTGTTCTTCAATGCTGTGATTTCAGGTATCTGAACAAAATTTCTGGGCAGAGAGAGAGAGACAGAGAGAGAGAGACAGACAGAGACAGAGAGAATAAAAAGTTAACTTATATAGGAGATTACTGTTTTTAGGGACATGAATATGAAATTACAATGCATTGATATATAAAGTTCTCAGAAAATAAATAAAAGATATTATTTAAAGAAATCCCACTTACCAGAAAATCTCCCCAAGAAGATATAGAGAGTGTCTGAGTTAGGGTTTCTGTCCCTATACAAACATCATGACCAAGAAACAAGTTGTGGTAGAAGGGGTTCATTCAGTTTACATTTCAACACTACTGTTCATCACCAATGGAGGTCAGGACTGGAACTCAAGCAGGTTAGGATACAGGAGAGGATGCAGAAGCCATGAAGGGATGTTACTAGCTTGCCTCCCCTGCCTGGCTCAGCTTGCTTTCTTTTAAAATCCAAGACTATCAGCCCAGGGATGGTACCATCCACAACGGACCCACCCCCATTGATCACCAGCAGGAAAAATGCCCCACAGCTGTTTCTCATGGAAGCACTTCCGCAACTGAAGATCCTTTCTCTGTGATAACTTCAGCTTATGTCAAGTTATTGAACCTTTGTCAACTTGATGCACAAACACATCACTAATAAGCCTCAACCCTTAATTTCTTATTCATTCCCAAGATCTAAATAACTTTAAAAGTGCCTCAGTTTTCACAAATTCTTACATACTAAAATTTCAATCCCTTCAAAATATCCAATCTCTTAAAATTCAAAGTCATTGTACAATTAAAAGTTAAGAAACTGTGGGCTCCACTAAAATACTTTCTTCCTTCAAGAGGGAAAAATATCAGGGCACAGTCACAATCAAAAGCAAAATCAAATTCCAACCGTCCCAATGTCTGAGATCCACTCAAGAACTTTTGGACACATCCAAGGGCTTGGGTCACTTTTCTAGCCTTGCCCTTCATTGAGCACACCTTGTATTCTAGGATCCAGATTCCTGAACTTCACTGCTGCTGCTGTACTTGGTGGCCATTCCTGATACTGGCATCCCCAAAGCACTGCTGTCTTCCACTGCAACTAGGCTTCACCAATAGACTCTCATAGGATCTCTTCATGTTGTCAAGCCCAACTCCTTTGCATGATCCCTTCAGTCCTGGGCCATCAATTGCAACTGAGCCTGAACCTTAACCGATGGCCTTCCTTGGCCTTTTACAGTGCCGAGCATCAGCTGGTCTTCATGACCCCTTCATGCCTTCAAAATCATGACTCTTAAATATTACCAAGTCCTGGAGCAGCATAAGGTACAACCTTGGCTATCTCTGGAACACAGCTTCTGTTCTCTCAGAAAACACTCCCAGTAGGTTTGCCCTCAATAATGCTGGTCTCTTAATTACCACTTATTTCTTAGTTCCAGCTAACCAACATCAATAGTCCAAGTACTTCAAAGTTTTTACTTCAGTAATTCTGGTATATTGTTAATCACAGCTGATTCGTCAGCCCCTGCTATCTAAAACCACAGAATCTTCGCAATCAAAATAGCAAGTGATAAGTGTCGTTAATCTTTTCTTTGAAATTTCACTAGCCAGGCCTTCAACTTCTGCACTGTTCTCAACATTATCTTACAAGCTCCTATACAATATCTTACAGAGCTCTTGCCACTGAATGGATCTTCTAGCCCAAAGTTCCAAAGTCTTTCCCAGTCCTCCCCCAAAACATGGCCAGGTTGTCACAGGAATACCCCACTGTGATGGAATCAGTTTGTCTTAGAATTTCTATTCCTGCAGAAACATCAAGTTGGGGAGACCAACCAAGCAAGTTGGGGAGAAAAGGGTTTATTCAGCTTATGCTTCCACATTGCTGTTCATCACCAAAGGAAGTCAGGACCAGAACTCAAGCAAGTCAGGAAGCAGGAGCTGATGCAGAGGCTGTGGAGGGATGTTTCTTACTGGCTTGCTTTCTCTGCCTTGCTCAGCTTGCTTTCTTATAAAACTTAAGACTACCAGCACAGAGATGGCACCACCCACAAGGATCCATCCACCATTGATCACCAACTGAAAAAATGCCCCACAGCTGGATCTCATAGAGGCACTTCCCCAACTGAAGCTCCTTTCTCTGTGGTAACTCTAGCTTGTGTCAAGTTGACACAAAATCAGCCAGTAGAGAGGTCTAAAAGTCTCTATTTTGCAGTTCAAGAACTAAGAGTAGAAAGATGAGAATTCATACAATAAAATCCTAAACCACACAATTTATGTTTATTCTTTCATTTAAGAGATAAGGGATTGTTCTCTGCAATCCCTATGTGTGAGATAGTGAGCTCTGACAGGCAGCCTGGTCCTTAGTAGAGCTCAGGCTTAAAACTCATGTGACCCAGCAGGTGACCATAGCCTGCAAGGAACAATAGGAGTTTTGCTATGTTCCTTGAGTCCCTGGCTCCTGTCACATAGTTATAGCCTCTCCCCGCCCCCGCCCCCACAGAGTGGTCCTGTGGCCATCAATCACAGTAGGAACAGCACCCAAGCTCTCTCACATGCATCTAAGTTATGGCTAAGCTCTCAGACCAAGCCAATGGGAAATACCTAGTGTAAGACCCTAACCCACCCCAAAACTGTATATGAGAATCCTATCCAGAAGGAATGGAAGTGTGTGAGAAGTATTCTGTCCTCTGAGAGTTTCTGTCATAAGAACTTGTAGCACTGCCACTTGGGAAGAAATCTGCTCTCCCAAAATGCCACCAGAAGCTCCTGTGCACTCCTCGCTGGCTGGTTGGCCAATCCCTGGCACAGCCTGGCCTGACTCAGTGCAGGGTGGAGTGGGAGCAGCTGAGATGGCAAAAGGCAGAGACTGACAGACCACAGTGGTAAAAGAGCAGTCCCAAAGAGAATAGTGATACACTGAAAACACGGAGAAATCTGATAAAAGCCACAGGAGTTGTAAATTGATAGGTTGCACTACCTGAAGAGCATGACAAGGGCAGAGTCTGAAAACAATGTATATTTACATAAGTATATATGCATGAATATCATATATATGTTTATATTCCTTATATATAGTATCCTGATACTTATTTTCTAGATTTACTAAAAATTAAAGATGTTTATTTTCAATTTCAATAAGGTAATACTTTATATGAGTGAAATGATACAGAAATTTTAACAAGGTTTTCTCATCTCATTTTAAACAAAATATTTGATATAAATAGAAATAAAGAAATATACAAAATCATTATAAACTTCCCTTTTGTTTCTCTTCTGAGAGTAAATTTCTGTAAGCAAATACATGATTTGGACTAGTAAATGTCACTTATTAATTGACTATTTTATATATATAAAGTAATTCATCCAATTACATAAATTTGTGCTGTTTTTCTTCTGCTTTATCTAGTAGTAGTAATTCTAAACAAAAAAAGCACCTTCAATATAGATACAAAATTATCACTTAAGTAAAATTTTACTAAACATTGATCTTTTATTACTTTAATAATATTAATAAGAATAATATTAATATCTTCTTAAGCATAGTGGTAAGAAATGATTGTGAACTTTTCTATCCTTTACCAAAAATACTAGAGACATAAAAAGCTAATATAAAATTGCTTATGTTTGTTAGAATAGTGATTTCAGTTTATACAGATTCAAGCCTTAAAACCATATTACAAATTTAAGTTATCTCTGAACTCCTCCTTCTTTTATATTCTGCTCTTATCAAGAAGTGGAATACCTATTTAGTTTTTGCATTGAAGAATCAGTTTGCATCTTGTGACTGGTGTTGATAAACAATTGGCAATTATACCAGAAAGGTGTGGCACTGGGTTTTAATTCTAACCTAATGAAGAAATGTAGCTTTCCTTCTTATTCTCCTGGCGTGTTTCTCTGAGGCTGTCATACAAAGTTTCATTCTTAACAATTATCAGAAACAAACACAGACACCTTAGTTCACCTTGGATTCCCTGCACAATTAGGAGAGGGCCCTAGGGCTTCAGGGATGGCTTCAAGTAAAACTTGCAGGAGACTGACCCATTTAAACTACTGAAAATTGCTGATCTATAGGATTGTGTGAAAAAATACCAAGAAAATAAATTGGTTGTTTAAACTCAGGGTTTTTTTTTTGTAGTAGTTTGTTATGAAGAAAAGGATAAATGGGTAAATCTCCAAGACATCCACTTTCTGAAATAAAATTAAATCTGCCGAGCATACCCTGATA